>NC_057942.1:21271025-21589826 GCF_018555375.3 Anguilla rostrata | reverse complement strand
ATAAATATCAATATTTTTCCTGAGTGGAAATCACATACAACATGTTGTCTCTGTATTTTATTATCAATTAATAAAGTTAATACTTGTATGTTGATTTAAGCTTGAAGCCCCTTGGGTGTTTTGACCCCCATAGGAGGTCATAAAGCCTGTGATGACATCATGAGCGGAGGGTTATTCTGGCCTCTTTTCTTGGGTCACACAATACAGCCCCAACATTCTGACATGCCTGACATTTTACTGTCGGCTCGCTGCAGAGCCAGAGATATGGGATTCAAGGATCCCCTTCTTTCAAAACCTAGATTGTATGCATTTCTGAACGATGGAGGGGCCACGCACCATGTGTTGCTGAATGCCTCCGATGGCTCTCATTAAAACATTCTTCCCTCACTGAATGCTGATACTAGTTCCTTCTCCACCCCCTTTTTCTAATTACTAGCCTCCAAAGAATTATTCAGCTATTGGCTTTAAAGTAAGAGCCTCAGCAGTACTGGTTAATGTTATTCAACAACATTTATTTCTAATGATAGAGCTCTCGATAACCAGCACTTGTTCCATATCACTCATTTAATTCAACACCAGCTTCCAGCCTTATAAACAACTGAACTTATTTACTGTTGCATTTTCAAAGGCAAATCAAATTCTCTCCTTTTTCTTAAAATAGCTTCAGGCTATCCTCCAATGCCAATATTGTGGAGAAAGAACCAATAAGTGCACCCAGAAGGCATTTCACTCTGTCAATACTGACATTTAAAAAAAACAAGACCAAAAAAAATGACAGAATTCACTCAATATGATCAATGTGTTAAATATTGCACTTGCAGAAAGAGAGTTTCTCACAGCGGCAGAATGTACATTCTGATATCTGATCAATCCTTTAATTAAACAGGACAGCTTCTCCCATTTTTCCTGTGTGAGACATCTGTGTATCAATTATCATCTAACAAACATTTAGTTTTATCTCATTCCACATATCCTGTTTTTAAATGAGCTCAGGGCAACTTGAGGAAGATGACATACTCAATTACAGGCTTACTGGCAAAATCTCCACAGGAAGGAATTTTGGTTTTCACCCCCTTTTTCAATAACAATGTATGATTTCTAAATAAACAGGGTAAATATCAAATGCATCCCAGAGTGAAGCTCTGTTTTAAAGTAAAAGTTAAATTATATGATGCAAGCTATCGACCAGGAGGTTTTCTGGAAAACTTCAATAAAAAAGGAGAATCACATGTCTTAGTGTTAGCCTTTTCGGATATGATTGGACATCCCTGGTACAAGTCACTAAGAGAAACACTAAAATCGATATTAAAATCATTTTTTAAAAAGTAGGTCCCAGCAATAACATTCTATGTATTGAATAAGAGGAACATTGTCCAGATAGCCACAAGACTGATCTTTACACTGACCTGCAGGCGGCAGTGTAGTATGATGTGTAAGGAGTTAGTCTTGTAACCTAAAGGCCATAGGTTGGATTCCCAGGGTAAGGACACTGCTGTTGTACCCTTGAGCAAGATACTGAGCCTCCACTGCTTTGCTATATATCCAGCTGTATAAAAGAGTGCTATGTAAAAAGTTATGTAAATTGCTCTGGATATGTGTGTCTGCTAAAATGCCTGTAATGCCTTTACTGAATATTCATTGTTTTTTTTTGTTTTGTTCCGTGAATACTATACCATTTTTTAATTAAACTGTAATTTGCTACATTAAATGAGCTGCAGATTGTAAAATGCATCAATATTTTGATCCTTTTGTATATAGAGGTTAATTTGGATACACTCATACATGAATGTGATCCTCAGATTTATCTGACAATATTTAGTGATGATCTGAATTATAATGCACAACCTTCTATTGGTTAAACAAGATACCTACATTAAGATCAACACACCAGGTTGCCTGATGATCTGTGTGATATGTTTTGAAATATTCGGTAAGATGAAATGTGGACCAAGCAGCTGGTATAATTCAATGACAGATTGGCCAAGCACCAAAGAGGGAGCCAAAATAGTGCCCTGATGTTTAAATCACATGAAATTATACAATTAACCAAGACATTATGAAAGATCAGAAGCTCTCAGATGCTCAAAGTCTTAAAATGTATGCAGAAATACTATATCTGAATTCATAAGTTAATAACACTTACATTGTACCTATGGCCAGAGGCTTTATCAATGTTTAAACGCGTATAAATATGTGGCATCCTGCTAGCTTAGATTTGGGTCTATGCTGAAGAAGTGATGCCTTTTCATTCACAATTACAGGCCCATACGATCCGAATTGTCAGATAACATAAAAGCATGACAAGGGGATGGGGAGCAGGCTTATGGAAGAACAACAAGTCCAAAAAGAACTAAGAGCGTTCTAGGCACTCATATAGTAATCCAATGAGGAGAGCAGGAAAAGGGTAAAGTTAAAAAGCCTTTATTATAATGGCTAAATAAACTAAAAAGCCAAAATGTTTAGATCGAGAACCGATCTTCATCAGGGCATGCCCAGGCCCTAATTCAAGATAAGCACACTTTCTGAAATGCTGGTTACCAAATAAAGATGGCACATGCTGTGTTTGATGTTTGAGAGCCCCTATTTGCCATCCCTTAACTGAACACATCGCAGTTAGGTTCTGCTTTAAATTATGGAAAGAAAAACTTTGTAGAATACATCTTGCGATGCACCTGGACACTAAGGCTGTCAAAAGTGCTATGAAATTGAGTTTGAATATTAGCTTTTGTAATTAGTTAGTGTTCAAATATATTCGAATATCATTTGCCTATAATTCACAAAAATAAGCTGCTTATTGTCGGGCGCAATATGCACGTGACGCTCCCTCTAAACTGGCCTGCGCGTTATTTTCCACAAGCGGGCAGTAGAATAGAGGACATTGGTGAACTTTCATACTAGGTACTACACCTGGGGCCTCATTTATAAAATGTAATTTAGATCAACTGTGTGCCACATACGTAGAAAATTACGTCAAAGTGGTGATTAATAAAATTTTAACATGACTCAATTTGACCGTGGAAACTGTTGTGGCTCCATGTCAGGTCCTCACTTAACGCACGCAAGTTCCTGTTATTGTGGTGTGAATGGACGACTAAGTGGCCACACCTATGAGAGGCGGAACTGGGAGCGCAATTGTAGGTGGTGGACTGCTTGGGTAGATTGACAACAGGTGTGAAGGAAGGAGGTAATAAAAAGGGGAGAGAAACTCTGGTCAGGGGAGCTGGGGAGCCGTGTCTCATTTTGTGGGTTTGCTCACGCTTAGTGGAGAGGGTGCGGTTCGCAGTTTTTATCGCTGCCGGCCGTGAAGACAGTCAGACAGGGGAGCTGTTCCAGCGCCAGGAGGGGAGGTTAGTTGCCTCCTTTAGGTAGCACGGGCTGGGGATTTAGGAGTGTATGCGCTCTTTCCGGTTCTCAGTTTTGTGTATCAGCGCTCGGCCCGCTGCCGCATGCTGTCCGCACTGCCGACCTCAACGAACGCTTGCCCCGGGGAGTCGGACGGTGCCAAAAACACAGACCCTGGGGGAGGGTCCCGCCAGCCGGGCTAGTTACGTTTTTAAGTTTTATTACTCTATGTTTAGTATTTATTATTGTGAATAGTCTTTCATTTTCTGTCATAGTCCTTTTGTGTATATTGTTTAGGTTTGAAATAGGGCAGAGTGGGGAGGTTCAGTGGAGAGGAACTGTAAAGGGGCTAATTGTAAGGAATCCTGTTCTATACCTTTTTACTTTGTAGGCATGTAAAAGTGTTTAAAGGTGAGTGAAGTGTATTTGACTAATGTACTTCTCGGCCATCTATTTCACGTGTGCTGTGTGGAACAATAGCCTAGTTGTAGTGGAGTGGATTTGACCAGTGTACTTAGTCCTCTAGGTGGAGTGCGCTGTGGGGAGCTATAGCCTGTCTGTAGTGGGTGCACCTGGTGCATAAGATAGGGATTCCATGCTTTTTGTCCCTAGTGCAGCAACCCCATGGGACCTTCCAACCAAGCCCAATACATATGTATTTAAATGAGAATATTTAATAAAGATTGTATATTTTTTGTAACTGTCTGTTGTTGTGTGGTGGATGTTCTAAGGCCTCTGACCATACCTGTTCACAAAAGGTGGTGTCGGTGTTAAGATACTCTGCTTACCCCAGGTATTTACCTTACCATAGTAAAAGGTTTATTACACTGGTGGGATTCGATCCTTAAAACAATAAAAAAGTCTGAGGCCGAGAATCATCCTCCCCAACAGGCACAGAGCAGTAGTGACCATGGTGCCCCTCACAGCAGTGCAGGTATAAGTCAGCAGCCCAGCCCCTCTCATCGATTCTTAACTCCCCGTCCAGTTTTTATGCCAGAGACTTTTACTGGAATAGGATGAGACTGGTCTTATTGGGCAGAACAATTCGACTTGGCGGCTGATGTAAATAATTTGGATGACTCCCTTAGAGTCAAATTTATGTCTTTATTTCTTTCGGGTCGTGCTCGCGATATTTATAGTGGTATTCCGGTAGAAGCTAAAAGTAATTACGCTTCGCTAAAAGCAGCTATGACCAGACGCTTAGAGCCATGCGACAGCAATGACTGGATTCAGGCTACTTTTACAGGCAGGAGAAGGTTGCATAATGAAACTGCCTGTGAATTTGGTAATGCGTTGTGCCGACTTGTCACTAAGGCTTACCCCACAACTGATGTGCAGACTCAAGATCTGTTGGCTAGAGATCATTTTATTACCCATTTTGCAACTGGAGACTTTTGCATTAACCTTCGTACTGCAAAACCTGATACCCTAGAGGTCGCTATTAACAGAGTAATGTTGCCTTGGATGCCAAAATTAGAGAGGTTTCAGAGCACAAGCCAAAAAGTGACGAGCGAACAGAGGCTTTGCTAGGGGCAGTGGAGGGCCTAAGTCAGGAAGTCAAATCCCTACAGACTGCCATGCAGTCTCTCCATGTATTCCCTAGCAGGTATGTCCCCACTAATCCATCTATGACCACCGTAGACCACCATGTACTTGCCCCTCCGGGCAGCTCGGCCTTGGGCCGCAGGGCTCGGGATTGTGGTGGAGGCTGCAAGAAATGTGGGTGTGACCGACATATATGACGGGATTGCTCTTACCTGCAGGGAAACTAGAGGGGGCGTGCACAGTGGGCCAAATGTCCGCCCCCTCATGTGAAACTCAGCATGTGGCCTCTACAAGTGGCAATGGCAGCTATGCCTACCTGGCTGTCAAAGTAGGTGGGTTAGAGTCCCTGGTGTTAATTGATAGTAGAGCTACCCTGTCAGTCATTCCCAAACAACTCTGGTTAACAATTACCAATGGGGGGTATGAATTAGCAGGGTATATGGGGAATGTGTCTGCTGCTAACGGGGAGGGCATGGGGATTGTGGGACAGTGGCAAACAGTGTGCCAATTTGACTCACTAGCTTTAGTGACAGAGTTCTTAGTGGCCGACGTGCCCTCCTGGGACCTTCTACTGGGCTATGACTTTCACTCAAAGTACGGGGCAGTGATTGATTTTAAAGAGAGGGTCTGTCGCATAATGGGAAAGCCCTTGCCCTTGTTAGTCCCCGAAGAATTTGATAAGCCTCAAACTGTGGTTGTTCAGTCTGACACTGTGGTTCCACCTCGTAGCGAAGCCATTATTCCCGGGGCAGTTACAAATCGAGTTGGTGAACATGTAGAGGGCATGCTGGAGCCCTCTTCATCTTACCCAGCGGTGGTAATGTTTTGGTGGCCCGTGTCCTCTGCCAGCTAGAAAAAGGGGCATTACCCATTCGGGTGATTAATGTTACTGATGAGGAAATTGTGCTTAAAAAGGGCATGAAAGTGGGTATGCTTCACACAGATGTTGAGGTGGAGAGCAAGGGGGAGGGTATCAAGGGGAGTAGGGAGGGCCCCGTTGAACCCTGGTCAGTGGATGCCCTTTGGGCACAGCTAGGTATGGAACAGAAGGGTTTCGGTGCTTCAGAGAGGTTGTCTATTCATGACCTGCTGTATAGACACGAGTCAGTTTTTAGTAGGGGGGACAGACTTGGGCAGGATCCATCTCACCTTACATCAAATACATACTGGGGAGGCCAAACCAGTTATGCTACCACCTAGACGTGTCCCACTCTATTTACAGCAAGAGGTGGCAGAGCACAAAAAACAAATGCAGAAGAATGACATAATTCGACCCTCATGTAGCCCTTGGGCAGCCCCTGTTGTCCTCGTGAGGAAATGTGATGGCAGCCTTCGTTTTTGCATAGATTATCGCAAGCTTAATGATCTCACTAGGAAGGATGCGTACCCCCTCCCTAGAATTGATGATGCCCTTGATAGTTTGAATAAAGCATGCTGGTTTTCTACCCTTGATCTAGCCAGCGGCTATTGGCAAGTCGAGGTAGATCCCCAGGATAGGCATAAGACTGCTTTTGTCACATGTCAAAATTTAATGTGTTGAGTTTTGGCCTGTGCATCTCCCCCAGTACATTTCAAAGGCTGATGGATGTGGTGCTGGCCGACTTACAGTGGACTACTTGTTTGGTCTATTTGGATGATATAATTGTACTTGGCCACACTTTCTCAGAGCACCTGGCACGCCTGGATGAAGTGCTGTTGAAGTTGCATCAGGCAGATCTCAAGGTTAAACCATCCAAGTGTAACCTGTTTTCCAGTCATGTGCAATACCTTGGTCATGTTATTTCAGCAGAGGGAGTTAGGGCAGACCCAGCCAAAGTGCAGTCAGTGCGAGAATGGCCAGTCCCTAAAAATCAGACCGAAGACGCAGGGTCGGCCCCCGGCGCCCCCCTCCAGCAGTCATTTGTATCGAGGCCTTACAAGCGGGTGGCATTGGATGTGCTGGAGCCACTGCCTGCGACACACAAAAAAAATAAGTACATCTTTGTGGTGGGGTGGGCGTGGTTTGAGCGTCGGCTGCAGAGAGAGAGTGTGAGAGGAGCGGCTCTCCGATCCTTCGTCACAACTGTCAGCTGGAGGTAATCAGCGCCGATAATTGTTAATTGTTTAATTGCGCTGATTGCCTCTGATTGCTTTCAACAGTGAGCCTGGGGTTTTTTAAAAGCAAGACCGGAAGCCGGAGGAACGAGAGGAGCGCCGATGACAAGACGGCTACGAAACCGTGTTGTATTAAAGAATTGTCTGGAAAAGACGAGAGTTGAATAAAATAGCACGGAAGTGCTAATTACGAAAACGGTCAGTCTCCCGTGAGTGTGTTTTAACCAGGAGGGGTGGCACTCACTTGCCACAATCTTAGTGGTGGGGGATTACTTTTCTAAATGGACGGAGGTATATCCCCTCCCCAATCAGGAGGCCCACACCATCGCCAGCGTGTTGGCGAGGGAGTGGATCTGCCGGTTTGGGACCCCACGGAGCCTTCATTCCGATCAAGGCCGTAATTGAGTCCTACTTGTTTCAAGAATTGTGCCATCTGTTAAGCATTCATAAATCACGTACATCAGCTTACCATCCCCAGTCCGATGGCTTAATTGAAAGGTTCAATAGGACCCTGCTCTCTATGCTATCCTTGTTTGTGCAGGATAACCAGTTAAATTGGGGTACACTGCTTCCATATGTCATGATGGCTTATCGGAGCAGTGTTCATGCAAGCACAGGGTTTACCCCCTACAAGATGTTGTTTGGACGAGAAATGGTATTCCCTGTTGACATTATGCTCGATAAGTCAGCGAAAGGTTTTCCTCGGCAAGTGAATATGTTGGAAAAGTAGCTGAGACTCTCTCCACAGTGGTACAAGCAGTTAAAAAGCACCAAGCTAAAGCTTCAGGTCAGCAGAAGGCTGCATTTGACTTTCGGGCTAACCTCCAATATTATTTGGAGGGGGAGCTAGTCTGGGTCCGCAATAAAGCCAGGAACAGGGGGTTGTGTCCTAAGTTGCAGAGGCAGTATAAGGGCCCTTACCGAATAGTAGAGAGGGTCACAGAGGTGTTGTACCGAGTGGTACTAGTGGAGGGAGGGCCAGAGATTGTGTTGCACTTCAATAGGCTCAAACCTTTTCTTTCTCCCTGCCCAGAACTACCAGCCACCCGGGATGGAGAGGAGGTTGGTCCATCACGGCAGCCCACCAGACCTCAACGCCTGCCCAAGGTTAACTGGGGAGCCAGCTGGGGCCATTGGCGACAACAGGAATCTGCTACAGCATCCAGAGGAGGGGGTACCCAGGGGCCCATCCTGCGGCCACCAGATGCAAGAAGGAACCAGGCAATAGCTACACCCATGAGGGAAGTGGACTAAAGGGCCACAGATGATGCTGTGCAGGAGGAGGGGGGGCTGCAGAGTATGGAACGCCAATCTGCACCCCTTGCCCAGCAGGAGGATCCCAGGCAGAGTCCCTCAGAAGATGGAGATCCCTCTGGGGGGAGACGCCCAGTTCGGGAATGGAGGCCGCCTGTTTGGTCACGTGATTATAGCCTGACACAATAAAGACTGAAGGACGAGTCCTCTCCACTAAGGAGGGGAAGAGTGTGTGTGGTATGGTGGGCGTGGTTTTGCATTGGCTGCAGAGAGAGAGAGTGAGCGGGGCGGCTCTCGGACTCTGCGCCACAGCTGTTGGGGATTGCTAATCAGCACGGATGTTTAATTGTTTGATTGATTGACAATGTGCAGATTACCTCGACAGTGAGCCTGGGCGCTTAAAAGGCGGTCTACGGAGGCAGACGGGGGGCTGACTGGAGACGGAGGAAGTGCTGCAAGAACCTGCAGCACAGCTTTGTGTTTGTTACAAAACCGAAAGCCGCGTGGCAGCCACAAAATAAAAAGACACATTCGCGTCCTGGAAATAAATCCCGTCTCTCTCTCGTCTGTTAAACCGAGCGGTGGCACTCAGCTTGCCACAGTGGTGGCGCGTACGGGGAGTAGAGAGAGAGAGAGTGAGGTAGATCAAGAATTCAGAGATGGATCCGAACCTGAACCGGACCGAGACGGCGCAGCCTCTCGTAGTGCTGGCGTGGATGCTGGAAGGGATGGCACAGATGCAAGAGCGGCAGGCAGCCGTACACACAGAGCAGATGGAGGCTCTGCGTGCACAAGTCTCCCTCCAGACACAGGCGCTGCGACAGCTGACGGCTGCCGGGGAAGCAAGCTCCCGGGACCCGCCGTCTCGATCCCCTCTCCGGATCCACCTCCCCAAAATGACCGCAGAAGACGACATCCAGGCATTCGTCGAAAGTTTTGAGGTGGCAGCGGAGGTGTGCCAGTGGCCCCACGAGGAGTGGGTAGTACACCTCCTGCCCCTCTTAACTGGGGAAGCCCAACAGGCAGTGCATGGGTTACTGCCCGGTGCCCGGGCGGACTACAAGATCGTGAAGAGGGCGATTCTAGACCGCCTGGGCTGCAGCTCGGAGGATTACCGGCGTTCCGGACGGCAAACTTGGTGGCAGACGACCGTCCCTTCGCGTACGCTCAAAGACTAATGCATATGGCCCGGCGTTGGCTGCAACCGGAGATCCGGTCCGCCGGGGGCGTGGTGGAGCAGGTCATCCTGGAGCAGTTCCTGGACGGTTTGCCAGAGGGAACGGCCAATTGGGTGCGGTACCATCGCCCGACCAACCTAGAGGCTGAGGACCACCTAGCGCTATACCCCGGCACCCAGCAGCAAGCACGGCCAGAACCGGCACCCAGGAGGAGACCCCCTCCTCGTACTGGCCCCTCTCCGGTCCCCAGGGCTCTACCCCCTCCCTTCCCTCAAAATAATCCCCCCTCTTTTCCGATTCCCTCTCCAGGTCCAGGCTCAGTGGCGGGGGGCTCCAGCTCGCAGAGGGCTCCTCAGATGCTCGGACCGGGGTGTTGGCGGTGCGGACAGCCGGGTCATCTGCGCCGCGACTGTCCACTTATGGAAGTGGGGTAGGTGGTCCGGGTGGTCGGGCCGCCCACTTCCGCTCCCGATCAGGAGGGAGCGTACTGCATCCCGGTAAGGGTGCAAGGGAGTGAACACGGGGCGCTGTTGGAATCGGGGGCTATGCAGTCCCTGATCAAGCAAAACCTGGTTCGAACCGAGGCATTGGTAAAGGCACCCTGGGTTTCCATTCGGTGTGTGCATGGAGATGTGCACAAGTATCTGGTAGTGCCCGTGGAAATTTGTTACCAGGGAAAAATGCATATCGTGAAGGCTGCGGTTAGCTCCCGGCTTTCGCATCCCCTAATCTTGGGTACTGACTGGGCGGGGTTTAGAGAGATCTCTAGAAACATGCTGGGGGTGCGATCACGATCGATAGGGAAGTGTGACGTGTGTGCTGCTGACAGTGGTGACGCAGGGCCGTCCGACACGGCCGGGGCGGGGAGGAACCCAGGCGAGCCTCAGGTTGAGACTCCCCGGGGTCCTGTGTTCCACCCCGCGGAGGATTTCCCACTCGAGCAGTCTCGGGACGACATACGCTTTGCCTATGACCAAGTGATGCGCATTGATAGTCAGCAGGTGCGCCCCGATGCAGTACTCTCCCACCCTTATTTTTCTATTATTAGGGACAGGTTGTATCGAGTGTGTCATGACACTCCGACTGGTGAGGAAACGACCCAGTTGTTGGTACCAAAAAACCGCTGGGAAATGGTTTTCCAGGCGGCTCATTACAACCCCATGGCGGGACACTTAGGGTATGATAAATCACTACACCGAATAATGGCTCAGTTTTACTGGCCAGGCATTTAGGCGCACGTACGTCGGTAGTGTGTGTCTGTCCCGAATGTCAATTAGTGAACACCCCGGCCACCCAAAAAGCGCCTTTGCGCCCACTACCCTTAATAGAGGTCCCCTTTGATAGAATCGCTATGGACCTCATTGGGCCATTTGAACGGAGCACCCAGGGATACCGTTTCGTGTTGGTCTTGCTGGATTATGCGACCCGGTATCCCGAAGCAGTGCCGTTGCGCAATATTTCAGCTAAGAGTGTTGCACAGGCTCTGTTTCAAATTATCTCCTGCGTCGGAATCCTGAAAGAGATTCTAACTGACATGGGCACTTCGTTTATGTCACGTACACTAAATGAGCTATACGGATTACTGGGCATTCGCTCTATTAGAACCAGTGTATACCATCCCCAAACAGATGGGCTTGTGGAACGGTTTAATAGAACTCTGAAGTCCATGATTCGAAAGTTCATTCACGACGATAGCCGAAATTGGGATAAATGGTTAGTCCCTCTATTATTTACAGTGCGGGAGGTTCCCCAGACCTCCACGGGATTTTCTCCCTTTGAGCTATTATTTGGTAGAAAACCTCGGGGAATATTGGACCTAGTTAAAGAAAGCTGGGAGGATGGTCCAAGCCCCAGCAAAAATGAGGTGCAATACGTCATGGACCTGCGAGCAAAACTCCATACACTGGGTCGGTTGTCACGGGAGAATTTGCTCGAGGCTCAGGAACGTCAGCAGAGGCACTACAATAGAGGACGAAACTACGACAATTCTCGCCGGGAGATAAAGTCCTGGTGTTACTTCCAACCTCCAGTACAAAATTACTCGCCAAGTGGCAAGGGCCCTTCATGGTCACACAACGAGTTGGGGAGGTTGACTATGAGGTGGAGCGTGCTGATAGAGAGGGAGCGAAACAGATTTATCACCTCAATTTATTAAAAGCCTGGAACGAGGTGGTGGCTGTTTCTCTGGTAACGGTGGATCAGGAGAGGGATGAGCTGGGGCCGGAGGTATCAAATTCAACCAATCAGACCTCACCCCTTTCCGATAGCCACCTCTCGCCAAGGCAGAGAGCAGACCTCGCCCTGTTGCAAAAACGGTTTGCAGATGTGTTTTCTCCCCTACCAGGGCGCACTAACCTCATACACCATCATATCGACAGCCCCCCGGGAATGACGGTACGTTCCCGTCCCTATAGACTGCCGGAGCACAAAAAGAAATTGGTGCAGGCAGAAATAACGGTCATGCTGGAGTTGGGCGTAATAGAGGAGTCTCACAGTGCCTGGAATAGCCCCATCATGCTGGTAAGTAAGCCGGATGGCTCTATTCGGTTCTGTGTGTACTATAGGTAAGTGAATGCTGTGTCACGTTTTGATGCCAATCCTATGCCTAGGGTCGACGAACTCCTGGATTGGCTGGGCACGGCTCGTTTTTTCTCGACACTGGATTTGACTAAGGGCTATTAGCAGATTCCCTTGTCTGCAAAGTCCAAAGAGAAATCGGTTTTCTCCGCTCGGGACAGTTTGTACCAATTCCGAACACTTCCGTTTGGGTTGTTCGGGGCCCCAGCCACCTTCCAGCGCCTGATGGATCGGCTGCTGCGTCCGCATGCTGCGTATGCTGCTGCCTATCTGGATGACGTTATCATCCACAGTAGCAGCTGGGCACAGCATATGCGGCATGTGGAGGCGGTGCTCGAGTCTTTGAGGCAGGCGGGGCTCATGGCTAACCCAAAGAAGTGTGCGATTGGTCGAGCGGAGGTACGGTATTTGGGGTACCACTTGGGAAGTGGACAGGTGCGACCTCTAGTGGATAAAACCGTGGCAATTGCGACCTGTCCACGACCCAAGACGAAAAAAGAGGTGAGGAGGTTCTTGGGGTTGGCCGGCTACTATAGGCGGTTTATTCCGGCGTTTGCGCAGCTGACCAGCCCCTTGATTTAACTCGCAAAGGTGCCTCAGATCCGGTCCAGTGGACGGAGCCGTGCCAGCGAGCGTTTGAGAGGGTAATGGAAGCCCTCTGTGGGGAGCCGCTCTTGTTCACCCCTAATTTCTCTCTTTCTTTTATCCTGCAGACCAATGCGTTGGACAGAGGGCTGGGGGCTGTTTTGACCCAGCAGGTGGAGGGAGTTGATCGCCCGGTGCTACATCAGCCGCAAACTATCCCAGCAGGGTGGAGGGAGTGTGAGGGGTTCGCCCGGTCGCTATCATGGCTCCACCGCGCGCAGTAAAGCTTATCGGGCGGTGGGGATGTGGGGGGGGAGGGGTCGGTCTTCGCCAATGGCTCCCGGCGGAAGTCGGGCGGTGGAGGTATGTGGTAGGGTGGGCGTGGTTTTACGTTGGCTGCAGAGAGAGAGAGTGAGCGGGCCACAGCTGTTGGGGATTGCTAATCAGCACGGATGTTTAAATGTTTGATTGATTGACGATGTGCTGATTACCTCGACAGTGAGCCTGGGTGCTTAAACCTCAACAGTGAGCCTGCGGTCTACCGAGGTAGACGGGGGGCTGACTGGAGACGGAGGAAGTGCTGCAAGAACCTGCAGCACAGCTGTGAATGGGTCGGCTAAGTAGCCACACCTATGAGAGGCGGAACTGGGAGCGCAATTGTGGGTGGTGGACTACTTGGGTAGATTGATGGGAGAAATTGACAACAGGTGTGAAGGACAGAGGTAATAAAAAGGGGAGAGAAACTCTGGTCAGGGGAGTTGGGGAGCCGTGTCTCATTTTGTAGGTTCGCGCACTCTTAGCGGGGAGGGTGCGGTTCGCAGTTTTTATTGCTGCCGGCCATGAAGACAGTCAGACAGGGGAGCTGTTCCAGCACCAGGAGGGGAGGTTAGTTTCCTCCTTTAGGTAGCACGGGCTGGGGATTTAGGAGTGTATGCGCCCTTTCCGGTTTTCCAGTTTTGTGTATCAGCGCTCGGCCCGCTGCCGCATACTGTCCGCACTGCCGACCTCAACGAACGCTTGCGCCGGGGAGTCGGACGGTGCCAAAAACACAGACCCCGGGGGAGGGTCTCGCCAGCCAGGCGAGTTAAGTTTTTAAGTTTTATTACTCTATGTTTAGTATTTATTATTGTGAATAGTCTTGTTTCATTTCCTTGTCCTTTTGTTTATAGTGTTTAGGTTTGAAGTAGGGCGGAGAGGGGCGGTTCAGTGGAGAGGAACTGTAAGGGGGATAATTGTAAGGAATCCTGTTCTATACCTTTTTGCTTTGTAGGCATGTAAAAGGCGAGTGAAGTGTATTTGGCTAATGTACTTCTCGGCCATCTATTTCACGTGTGCTGTGTGGAACAATAGCCTAGTTGTAGTGGAGTGGATTTGACCAGTGTACTTAGTCCTCTAGGTGGAGTGCGCTGTGGGGAGCTATTGCCTGTTTGTAGTGGGGTGCACCTTGTGCATGAGATAGGGATTCCATGCTTTTTGTTCCTAGTGCAGCAACCCAACTGGGACCTTCTAACCAAGCCCAATACATATGTATTAAATGAGAATATTTAATATAGATTGTATATTTTTTGTAACTGTCTGTTCTTGTGTGGTGGGTGCCTCTGACACCGGACCATACCGGTTCACAAAAGGCAGTGGCAGTGTTAAGCTACTCTGCTTACCCCAGGTATTTACCTTACCATAGTAAAAGATTTATTACATTATAAATGAGCCCCCTGCAGTTTCTATAGCCCAATGTGCAAATGAATAAAGCACTTTCTCGTGGATGTAATTTGCCACAACTCGGCATTTATTAATCACAATAATAGAGAAATTATTGTTTATAGGAAATCCCTGTTTATTTCTTAACATAAAAACTATTCAAACAGCTAATACCTGTAGCCTGTTGCTCGTGGTATTTGAATATATCAGACCTGCTCTGCAAAGCTTGCACATAACTCTTTTCTTGTCCTTGACCTCGCCATTTATAGCTAAGAAGTCGAAAAATTCCCAAACAGGGCTTACCAGTTAGTGGGACCAACTCCTCCGATGCTGCTGCCATTTTCACCGTTAGTTTTCAATATTTTTGATGTGACTGAGGAAGTAACGTTAGCACAGGAAATGAACTTTGGGGGCATGTACATGATTCGCCGCATGAAATTAAAGCCTGTATATTTATGTTAATTACAAAACGCGGAATCAAAAACGCGGGATCCAAAACTAATATTCGAATGCTCAAATTTAGCTTCGAACTTTAAAAAAAAAAAAGATTTTCGAATATTTTTCGAACTTCAAATATTATTTGACAGCCCTACTGGACACATCATCAGTGATGTTACCTGGAGTCATTGGGTGTTTCGGGCCTTTCAACAATCAGACACCCTATTCCAGGCGACCCAGCCGGGATTGATCAAATCCCGGCTTGTGTCCAGGTAGCACTACTGAAACCACGGATCACCTCTCCGGATCCATAGCCACCTTGAGGCAACTTCGGCCGTCTCGGTGACTAACTTTATGGCCCTTCCCTTGCTGGCCCCTGTGATGCCTAGTATATTATAGGCCCTGCAGAGGGACTGTCCAGCAAACGCTCTGCATCCCACCTTGATGGGCTCACACTTCGCACGCCACCCGTTGTTCCAGTACTGCTCCATTAATCTGTATACTTCTCCCTCTTCCTCTCGTTGGCCTCCTCAATGCGATATGCCCATGGAATGGTGAGCTCCAACAGGACAACCTGCTTGGAGGCCTCAGAGAGCAGCACCATATCTGGCCTCAGCTTTGTCACAGCAACATTACCTGGGAACTTGAGTTGCTTCCCCTGGTCAACCATCAACTCCCAGTCTTATGCTGTTGCAAGCAGGCCAGTGGAGGTGGTCCTGGCAGCTGGTGTTGGCTTCTCTCCAGCCCTGATGAAAGCAATGGCCTTCTTCGCTGGGCGGAGGTGCTTACACTGGCTGATCCCGCTGCAGATGGTGTCTGCTATGGTCTTCAGGATCTGGTTATAGCACCACCGGTAGCGCCCCTCACCCAGAAGCTGAGGATGTGCTCCAGGGTTCCTCTTTTGAGGCAGAGCGGGCATGCTGGTGACTCCACCTTTCCCGAGCAGAACAGGTTGGATGGGCTAGGTATAATGTCATAGACAGCCTAGGTCAAGAACTTGATACGCTGGGGCTCAGCTTTCCAAAGCTCTGCCCATGAGACCTTGCGCTCAACCGCTTGCTCCCATCTTGTCCAGGCTCTTGTCCAGGCTCCCTGCTGCTAACTATCCTGCTGGTTCGCTCCTACTCGAATGATGCCTTTACTTCCCTCTGGATCAGTGCCCTCCTATCCTTTCTCTGTGCCTTGTCGTAGCATGGTGTAGTGCTGCTACCAAGGCCAGCCCTTCCTCGAGTCACTTAACCAAGACTCAGCAACCTCCATAGCCTCTGCTGCTCTCCATTTCCATCCTGTCCTGACCTCAATGCCAGCCTGGGAGACCTTTGGGTCAGAAAACCTCCCTTGTTCAGCTCACCATGAACTCAGGTTCAGGCTGCTGATGGGGAGCTTCAGCTTGGTGATATTGACGATAATGACTTCAGAACTTCATTTATGAAACCCTCACCACAGCTCTTTGATCATAACATCATGGGCACAGAATCAGAAACATTTAAAAATGAATTTGTACTTCACCAAAAGGCCCAGAGGAAGCTGGTGAATTCTGAAAACGATATACACTGTGAGTTACACTTCCTCTATGAAGATATTTGTAGTCTACCACATGTCAAACTGGCTTAACAGAGCCTAGGTAACGTAATAAGACATTTCCTATTATACCAAGGATTTTTTTAACAGAATCTCACGCTGCAAAATAATAAGTAAAAAGGACCTGGCAAGATGTGCAGAAATGTTTGGTGGTGATCCTGGAACAGTGATTTATCTCTGCAATATGTCTCTGCCACTAGAATCACTTGCTACTTTTTGCTAAATGTTTTATTCTTAATTTTTTTTATTCCCTTCATTCTGTAGCAGGCATGTTTACAACAGCACTAGTGTCCATCCAACCTCCATAATCTGTACCTGCTTATCCTGGTCAGGGTCGTGGGGGGTGCTGGAGCCTATCCCAGTATGCATTGGCCGAGAGGCAGGAATACACCATGGAGAGGTCACCAATCTATCACAGACAGCAGTGGTGTGATGTTAGCATTACTTACATCTGCTGTCAGGATTCTGCCTTTTCTGTTTCTGTTTTTCCTTCTCTGGGACGCCTGCTGGTGGCACTTCAGTTTGTATTTCAGTTTGCTCCCTCTTTAGTTACCCCTGTGTTAATTGTATTATTGTTTTCAATCATTCTTTCATTGTTTCTGTTTCTGTTTGTGTCCTCCCCTCCCTCTTTGGTTTGATTGTTCTTTGAGTTCACCTGTGTCTTATTAGTTTCCCTGTCTATTTATATTCTCTGCTTCCCTGATTCGGGTGCTGGTTCCTTGTGTTTCTGACTGTGTTTCTGCCTCTGTGTGCGTATCTACCTGCTTGTGTTCTGCTAGTGTGTTCTGACCTGCCTGTGATCTGCCCCGACTGTTGTTTTCCTTCGCTATTTTTTTGAGTTTCTCTGCCTTTCGAGGATTTTCAAGTTCCCTTGCCCATTTTTTTGTGTTTTGAGGTTTTTGAGTGTTTTTTTTTTAGTTTTTTTGCTTGTTTATCTGTTTTTTTTTTCAGTTTTTTGGCCTCATTTTGGTTTCTGGTTTTTTGTTACTTGTTATTAGTAAAGTCCTCGTTTGAAAATAACTTGAGTCTCCTGTGTTCACTCTGTGCTTGGGTCCAACCTGCCAAAACCATGACATCTACAGTATATCCCTAGTGGTGGTTTCACCATATTATATGTACATTATGTGAGCCATCTTGGTGAAGGTCTACTAAATGCTTAAATTGCAAACTATTAGGTAAGTACAGCTCAAAAAGTAATGGAAGGCCATGTGTTTTGGAGAAAAAATCCAAACCACCTTATTCTAGGCCTATTATAGAATCCTACCCTTCTCTCTTGACAGCAAATTAAGATAGACAAGATTATTTAAGCAGTGCCATTAAGCTACCCAAGTCATGGGAGTCAGGTCTCCTGCAATCTGTGCCACTTGTTGCTCAGAATGTGAAAGTTAAAATAGAAAGCTATTTTTAACCAGGAGAGGATCAACTGTAGTACTTTTATCACCGGTCAAGTTTCTAAGAATGCATTGGGCAACTGCACTCACACATCCAAACATACAGTGTAAGACAGTATGGTCACTATCATCAAAATATGCAAGCTTTCATTATCTTATAAATGCATGCAGGAGTGTCCATGACAGTTAGACTAACACCTTTTTTGTTAAAATTGACATTTTGGTCTTTGTAGGCAGGTACATATAATTACATATAATGACATTGGTCAAACAACACCGGTGTTATGAGTGTTCAGAAGTTTCCATTTTCAGTTGGCTGGTATAGTGAGACCATGAGGCCAAATGGTGTAAAATTCACATCTTCCCAAAACTGCAAGATTCTTCCACTGCGTAAAGTATTGTTAAAACCAAGCCAGGCAATTTTACCACTATTGTCAATAACACATTAGTACATTAGTCTCATTCTTTGTGTTTTGCAGGAGTGTAGAATGTAGTCATACAGACACATTATGCTTCATGTGAGCACCCTTTTGCTCATCATATATGCGGAAATACAGAGGTAAAAGCAAGGCCAAAACTGGAATATGCTAAATGCTAAAATTAAGGGTGATGTGCTTATACAATGCTTATACAATTTTTATAAGGTATTATATTAATATACTGATATAATTTGCTCCGTATAATTTCTTTCCATATTATATATTACATGAGTACTTTCCAATTTCCCCTAAAATTGTGTTCTGCAGCCATAATTTAATACTTTAGATTATGTCCTGAATTATCTGTGGTTTCCTGTAACCATGTATTGCTGCCTTGACAACTTTGTCAAGAGAAATTACAGGAGAGTCTACATTCCCTGGCCCCCCTCAAAGGATGGGTCTACTAGCAAATACTAATCTGGTGGTCACAAGGGAGTTTATATGAATCTTCATATAAACATGATGGAAAATATTTTTTTCTGTTGCAGTGCAAATGCATTAAAGCCTTTCAGTTCTATTCAATTCAATTTTATTTTATTATTCATGTCACTCTTTTAAGAAAGGTGTTCCTACAGAGATACAAAAACAAGAGATAGGAAAGCTTGGAAAAAGCAAGACTAAAAAAGTCAAGAAGTGATGTAAGAAGTGGGAAGAAAAAAACCACACAAACAGTGCTGAGAGAACACTCTCTGGTGGTAGAAAATCTTAGAAGGACTCTGTCTATCAAGAGAGAGCCCATGCTGCATCAGTTCGCCTGGTGCCCATCCATCCATTATCTTTCCCCACTTATCCTGTGTAGGTTGCAGGGGGTGCCTATCCCAGCATTCATTGGGTGAGGGGCAGGAATTCACTCTGGACACAAATAATTCAGTCACCATTCACTCACACCTATGGGCAATTTAGTCTCTAATTAACCTACCTGTATGTCTTTGGACTGTGGGAGGAAACTGGAGTACCCAGAGGAAACCCTACCCAGAAAGGCCTAGGCCGGATTAAAAACTGTGAGGCAACAGTGCTACCCACTGCACAACTGTACTGTCCCTGGCCTGGTGTCAGTTGGCAAAATTAAGTAAAATGGCAATAGGGGGTAAATCACATTGGGTGGGCAGATTAAAGCCTGAGATAATAAATTATTTGGCAAAACAGTGTAGTGGATATGATTATGCAAGTCAGAAGAGCAAGCTGATACATCTATGCCACAAAGTTGCACCATAACATGGATGGCATGAACTAGCAGAGTGTTGGGGCTGGAGCACTCTCAGCTCAAGGTGAAGGAAAGGGACAAAAACCGCAAAGAATTTACAGTGAAGTAAGCATAAAGTTCTGAACCATTTAGAAGGGCATGTTACATAATTCAGATTCTGGTGTTTATAGTCTGTAGTATATTGCATCATTAATAATTCAGAGAATAAAAAAAATGGTAAACCATAGACTGACTGCAGTTGTGTATAAACCCTTGAACCTGGAGACAGCAGTTGCTCCCAAAAAAGCCGTTTTTAATTTAAAATATGAGAAAAATGTGTGCAAAAATAGCTGTTGCTGTCTGCAATGGTGAAGTTAAATTTGCAGATCTCTGTCCATGTTTACCAGCTGGAGCCATGGATTTTGTGTGGGATACAAGCTGTTGACAAACCAATACATTTACTGTAACTTTGCTTGGACAAAGGTCACTATAGCCTGTGTCTGAATATTGTATATTTGGCATTTTCTGCCACAGAGATGAATGTATGCAAATGGCACTACACATTATAAAATAGTCTATTATTACATGTATGTATTGGGAATTAAATTTGGTTAAAAATTCCACTGTATTTCACTAAAAAAGTCATAATTTTATGAATACACTGAGTGCTCTCAGTCCATCCCAACGTTTTTTTTTTTTTTTGGATGTTTTTGAATCCGTATTGTATGTGCCAGGTCTGATCTCACGGCTCACGTCAAAACTCAACTTGGAGGCATATTTGAAAAAACCTCACTTGGATGGATCAATAATGCTCAGACTTAGTAGAAAGTATTGGCATTCAGACTTTTGGGTGTAATGTAGCTTTAATGTGAGTTTGAGGAGTCAAAGGAATCCTATGCTGTTTATTCATGTTCAGGAGCTTTTTATCCCTGCTGACAACAGCCCTGGATTCTGCCGACTCCACACTAGCCTCACCTTCCTCCAGCCCCCAAATCCATGCTCTTCCGGGTGGTTTCCATGGAGACACTAACATTGTAAAAGTCTGAAAATGAACAGAAATATTAAAACCTGACTGGCTGTTCTTAATTTGTTCTTTTCTTTTTTGACTTTGTATTCAGCAGATAACATTTTGTCGCTATCTGGTTTTTAGAGAGATTATTTTTGTTAATGAAATGGGGGACTGCACTAGCAACTGGCTTGTCCTTTAAGGAACTATGAAATATTTTTCTGGCAGAATCAGGAAGTATTCAGACTAATACTGACAACCACTTGGCTGATGTGTCCTTAGCACCCCCTAATGGCAATATGTTGTATTATCTAGCCTTTTATTGATCTCATGATCTGACACCTCTATGGTGAGCAATTGTTGGTTGACTATTCTGTAGCAGATCTGATTTGTTCATTGGCAGATGAGTTTCAGTGTACCTACCAAATACTGTTGGTAATTTCATAGTACTGTTAAAGGGTAAAGCTATAAAAACACAAAAATCCATAAAACTATTCATCCACACAATGTCCCTGTAGCTTTCCCCAGCAGGAAATTTTATAAATGATTAAGGATAAATAACACATAAACACAAATGCTACAGCTATGCCACAGAGCACAAAAACCTGATTAAAAATATATAACCTTCATAAACACATGGAGTCTTGGCTTTTATTAATTGTATCCATGTTCACCATGACATCAGTGCTTGAATGGATTGTTGAGATATGATTGTAAACAATTTATTCTTGATTTCTTGATGCAGAACAATAGTAAGTTTTATATTAAGTTTACTATAAGTTTTATAGTGTGATCATGAGAGTTATGCTCCTAAGGATCAGAATCCTGCAGATGAGGTATTTCACAATTAATAAAAGAACCTGTGTGACTCATTAAATTATAAATGAGGGGAGTAATTCTTTGTGCTCCTGAAGTGTGACTGCCCTGTCAACTACCCCCCCTCTCTCTCTCTCTCTCTGTTTTTCGATCAGTGGTACCCACATGTACCAACACCTGGTAATTCAGATCCCATCATAAGAGGAATGGTTTGGTTCATATTCTAATTCTGCTGTGGGTGCACTTTTGGACTCCCTCTGTTTCGGCCTGCACATGAAGTTTTCACACTACCTGGTGACCCACAGGACCCCGGAATGGGAGAAGCAGTATGTCCGTTATGGGGTGAGCTGATCATTGCATTTGTCTAGATTTCAGAGGCCTTTAAGTTTCATTTTGCAATAATGCTTTTCTAAATACAAGAGGAATTAATTTGACTGCAGGTACAAAATGAAGGGGTTTTGGTCTCAGTGATGAAAATAAACATTCACAAATTGAGAAAATTTAGGGGTCAGTTCATTTTATCTTCAGTTAATTTTATCTGTATGATCAGCTATTAAATGCTTAGATCATAAAGGTTTCAGTTACACTGAAAATTATAAAGGCTTAAATAGCAATGTAGTGGCTAAACAGGCTGTAATGTGAGAACAATTTATTTTATCTGTTAATTTACTTGAATTATAAAGCTGAAATTGATATTTTGCTTTTCTTCCAAGCTTGACAGAAATAGATGTATTTGTATTTCCTTTTCAGTCTCCGCCCCCTAGGTCACAGTCCCAATGTGCTGTACAACTGATCTGAGTACAGTCTCTGTTCCTACAGGTACTGAAGACCATGCTGTCTGCTGGAGAGAAAGGAGCACATTGGAATGAAGGTGAGAGACAGACATGATGAAGAATCTCAAGGAAACCAGAAAACAACCATCCACTGTCAGACACACACGCATGCACACACACGCACACACGCAAGCACGCATGCACGCACACACAGTATTCCAATGAATTTAATCACAATTTAAACGCACATCACACAGTCTCTCTTCCTTTTCGAGAATAATAAATGCCACCCAATATTTCACTTGAGGATTTAAGTTCTGGTTGCTGTTTAAGATGCTGGAGCTGGAATGCCTGAATATGATGGATATACTTGTATCTTGTAACCATAGAAAGTCTTTGTGCCTTCAGTGCAATCCGATGTTTCAGAAGCTGTGCCTTCATTTCTTTAAAATGGAGAACAGGGACCTTAAACATTGCAGTCATCCTCAGGGTGCAGTGGGGACACCAGAACACAGAAGACCTATTGTGTAAGCCTCTGTGACCTCGGTGAGGATTTTCATGAAGCAGGGAGTTATAACCCCCTGAGGGATGGACACAAAGGGGGATGGGCATGGTGAAGGAGTGGTGAAGAAACGGCCATTCAAATGCCCTGTGATACACTATTAGTCCTTTTGTAACACAACACTGCAGCTGCTGATATGAAATATTATCTGCCTGGGATGGGGAGTCTGGTTTAAATAAAGTCAGAATAGGGGAGATGAATAATTGAATACATTATGGGTTGAAAGGAGTTTGTGTAGAGAGAAGAGGTGAAATATGCTGGGACTCCTACTGGTGCACAAAAACAAACCCCCGTCTGCTAATCCTCAGAAATCATCACCAAATTAATTATTTATTTTACTCTTTTTGTGATTCCAAACTTTCCTATGAAATAAGCAGCTACATATAATACCTGACAACCTCTAACCATAGGAAATAATGCAGCATGAATTAAAATGGTTGAATTAGAGCATCCTTTACTGTAAATATTGTATTAAATTAAGCATACAAAAGAAATATATAATTTAAGGCAAAGATCCTCATTTAAGAAAAGAATAATAGTTCAAGATGGGAGGCATAGCTGAACAAGATTCCAGTCCAGAGGGCCACATTGTCTACTGGTTTTCAGTGTGTTTCAGAAGCAGTGATTTATATGCTTTATTGTTCCTAATTGGCTAAAGAATCCAATTGACTTGTTCTCAAAACCTTAACTAGCTGCCAATTGAAAGGAATCCCACAGATAATATGGCCCTCCAGGACTTGAGTTGGACACCCGTGGTTTAGAAAATGAGCAATAATTAAGATGTGAGCCATAGTAAAATCTGGAAATCATTTTAGACATGAGTCATAGTTTAAGACATGGGGAATAATTGCACAGGTGAGTCATCATGTAAGACATGGCGAATAGTTCAAGATATCATAGTTCTTGACATGAGGAATTGTTTACAGGTAAGATGTAAGTTCCATCTTCAATCTATTGTCCATATTCGTTCAAGACATGAAAAGAAGTTTAAATACACCCAGCCGACAGATGCCTGATATTTTGCCAACAACAATTGGGGGGCGGGGGAGGGGGTAAGCGCAAGTCATCATTTTAGGGCAGAGACCGGAATCTCTCTGGATAGGAAATAAACAAAACCACAATGAAGATTGAATAGTTGTCTGGCGTATACACAACAAGAGAATAGACAGTGAAAGAACAGTGAAGATGATGACTGGCTCCAAGTCCAGTTCTGAACATAATCTGCAGTTAGCACTGGTTATCAAGTGCAGTCTTGTATGTAATGTAGAATAAAAAGAAGCAGAGAAATCACAGGCGTTCCATGTGGATTAAACGAAGATTGCTACACCAGCCTTTTCTCATTGTCTTCCACTTCTGCCCCATACCATTTTACCCACGTAAAAACTACACTGCATGCTGATTGCCCTGAAGTGCTGTCCAATGGGGACCCGATTTATTTGTTGAATCAGGACACTGTGTCCAGAGGGTTGGCCCTTGCTTTCTGCAAGGGCCAACCACAGCCGACGACACGCATACACCAGGCAGACTGTACCCCAATGTTCGGCCCCTGCTGTCTATTCCTGGTATAAGACATAAGACATGCTTATGGTGTATGTGCAGCTCTATTTGTCATTGTTCCCTCAGGACAGAAACAGAGACAGAGTCCGGTGATTTGCCTCATTATACATGTTGTTCATTCATACCTCCGCATTAAATACTGCCAGGCAGTTTTTGGAAAAATAAATCCAATGTTTGATAAAAGACTCTCCATGTTTGGCAAAAAAACTTTTCTAATTCAATTGCAATTCTATTTTTACAAAAGACATTGGACATTCACAAAACCTTAAAAATTATTCTTACTTTTGTTCTTTAAAATGTACCTATGAAAAAAAAATGAGATTCATGACATGTGCAGACCATTGTTTTTGTGCATATCCCATGTGTATGAAATGATGAATGGCTGGCTGTTTGTAAATCTTATGCACAGTCCTGTTCATGTGATTTGCATAAGGAAACAGCCATGAATTAATACAGGAAAGAAAAGAATATTGTTCCAATCACCTTGATATGCACTTTTGTACATCGATTTGGATAAAAGTGTCTTCTAAATAAATGTAACCTAATGTAAAAAAAAAATTGAATGCTGAATGTTCTTAAAAATGTTTTTACACGCAGTTTACAATGAAATGTGATTGTGCTCATGTATGTGAATAATCAATACATATTTATAAGATTCACAAGAAAAGCAGTCCGTTGGTAGAGGTACACAGAACTCATGTGCAGGAGTCAGAGACGCTGTCTGTGAGTCGTGTTCCTGTTGGGGCTGAGTTCGTTTTTCTGCCATCACCCTGGGCTGGACCTCTGGGTAATACAGGGCTCTAGGGCTGAGGGGGAACAAGGCATGGGGTGTACAGGATATAGTGTGCAGGCTAGATAATATGCTGAGTAGAGAGAATGGTAGTACACAGTATAGAGGGTACATTATAGGAATGCAAGACACATGGTATGAGGTATACATGGTAGCGTACGTATATACAGGGTTTAGGGTACTGAGCATGGTGTGTACATGAAAGTACATGGTATGGAGCTACAGGTTATGTGAGATAAATGGTATGGGAGGTACAGGATATGGGCCTACAGGGTATAGAGTACAAGGCATGGGGCTGCATGTCATGTGAAAAACAGGGAATGGGTAAATGGTATGCAAGAACAAAGTTATGGGGGACATAGGATATGGAAGGTATGGGGAGCAGGATACAAAGCATGTGGGGTATAGGGTATGGATGCATTGGAAATTCAGGGAATGGTGGTACATAGTATAGTGGTGCTGGAGACACTCCCTTTTCTGATGTAAGCAGAGAGCAGGCCTGTGCTCACAGAGCTGAGAGATATGGCACTCACATTCTCAATATTTAATGAATGATCCCTGGGCTTGTTTGTCAGAGGGAGAATTGTTCTAGGTTGTTAATAGAAAAGAATGTTCCACTCTGTGGAGAGATCTCTAACAGCTAATTGGTTTGCAGACAACTTTCTCTCTCCTCACTCTATTATGATTTCGCTCCTATAAGTGATTTGGAGTCTTACAGTTTAATGGCTGGACAGAAAATGGTGGTAAGCAATACAGGCAGACAGGTATGCACAAAAAATAAGATTAACAATAACTCTAGCATAATAATTCTTTGTTTTACCTTGGCACATGAGAATTTGGAGTACATTTTGTTTCATACAGTACTTACTCTTTCCTAACTGAAGTCGATTAATAGAGATTGTGTTAGGGATGTTAATGTAGGAGCTTGTCCAGGTGGTTTCATAAGAATACACCAGCTACAGGGGCTGGGGCCCAGAGCCAACTGTAAAATGGGGCTCGTGCCCATATGTAAGACCCTGCCCTCTTGCCCACAGATGTGGAGTCCGCCCACAGATATCGCTGGGCTGCACAGGATGGCTTCTTCCAGGCCTGTGATAGAGAACTGGTTAAAGTCAACCTCTTCTACTCAGGTATGTGAAAAGAGAAGAGTGAGAAATTTTTCTGAAATGCTAGAAGTGGGCTGGAACGAACCTGTATGGCGTATCAGGATTTCTACGTTTTGTACATACAAGTACCAGCACTTTATCTAGCATTCCAATGCTTATCATAAGCTGTACATATGCAGTGTTTTTACCCTGTGACAGTCTGTTTCTCTCATTGCCACAACAGTCATTGTATTCTCCACCATAACGATTAATTCAAATGAGCCCACCTAATTGACATGTCATACAAATAAACTTAATTACGCAGATGGTACCTTGTTACCTTGCGTAGTTCCTCAAGTAGGTTCCGGAGTCTTGCACACTGCCACCATGCCGGTTCCCTCTTTTCTACTCCAGCGTTACTGCTTTTTTGTCACTTTTTTCAACAACAGAATCTGTCTTTTCAGCACATTAGCTTGGCTCAAAAATGGGAAGCTCCAGACTGGATCGCTGCAGTTCTACATTTTACTCATATGAGTATTTTTTCCACTTCAAGCACTGGTTTGCAGTACAGGTCCAGGTGGAATCACAGAGAATGGTAGTGGTGATTTACTTACAGACTGAGGTCTTTGATGATACAGGTGGGGAGGGGTGGGGGGGGCAGTTAGGGACAGAGGTAATGTTTGTTGATGGGTTTTACAGTTGTAGTTTCTTGTTGTGTATTGTTTGTGTAGTGAGGCTTCCTACTTCTGTGGTGATTGTGTAGTGAATACTTCCCCCTCTGTGGTGCTTGTATAGTGAGTCTTCCCCCTCTGTGGTGTTTGTGTGGTGAGTCTTCCCCCTCTGTGGTGTTTGCGTAGTGAGTCTTCCCCCTCTGTGGTGTTTGCGTAGTGAGTCTTCCCCCTCTGTGGTGCTTGCGTAATGAATGCTTCCCCCTCTGTGGTGGTTGTGTAGTGAGTCTTCCCCCTCTGTGGTGTTTGTGTAGTGAGTCTTCCCCCTCTGTGGTGTTTGTGTAGTGAGTCTTCCCCCTCTGCCGTGTTTGTGTAGTGAATTTTCCCCCTCTGTGGTGTTTGTTCCACAGAGAAGCAGACGGAGGCTTGCAAGCGACTGTGCTTAGTGAGGGATGTGGTGCAGGTGGTGCCAGAGAGCCGAGGAGGTAGGGCCGGGTGCGGCTCACCATGGAGGCCAGGGGGGCTGCTGCAGGCATACAGACTGGCCAGGAAAAGACAGGCAGAGCAGGAACTCAGACGGGCCATCAGATATGTGCACCTCAGTCTGGTTCTGCTGCAAAACTACAGGGTGGGTGGAGCTTATTTTAAACCACACTGTTGTGTGGTCTTTACAATCTTATTCTAGATTCTAGAGACTCGGGGGAGTATGACCTGTATGTATGAAGTGAACACTGTGTCCTGTGTCTCATGGCTGCATCAGGAGCTGAACTATACAGCTTTCTGTAAGATCGTGAAGAAACATGATGCCAGCTTCGCTTCTACTCGGGGTTTGAAATGGAGGAACGAGAAGCTGGATGTCTCTCCTTTTTACAGTGACATAAAAACCAGTCAGCTGATCTCTGAGCTGGAGGTCTGGGCATGTACAACACACAAGCACATGCATGCGCGTGCACACACACACACATGCATGCATGCATGCATGCACATACGTCCACACTCATCTCTCTCTCTCTTACACATACACACAGTCATATACAATGTGGTTTAAAAATATTTGGAGGGTGGCACAATTTTTGTTGTTTTGGCTCTCTACTCCAGGACATTACATTTGAAATAAAACAATGAATATCAGCGTTGACTGTCAGCTTCAGTCTCATAGTATTTACATCCATATTGAGTGATTAATGTAGGAATTACAGCCATTTTTACACATAGTTCCCCAATTTTAGGGAATGAACAATAATTGGACAATTAGCTACATGGCTGTTTCTTGCCAGATGTATGTCATTGCATCATTAGTTCATGCACAAGAAAGCTAACAAAATGTCTGGAGTTCATTCTAGGCTTGGAATTTGCATTTGGAGTCTGTTGCTGTTGTCTCTCAACATGAGGACCAAAGTGTCAAAGCTGGCTATCATGAGGCTAAACAATCAGAATAAATTAATTGGAGACATAGCTAAAACATTGGGTGCATCAAAATCAAATGTTTGGTACACTGTAAAGAAGTAAGAATGCACTGGTGAGCTCAGCAGTGGAAACCAACCAGGTGGACCATGGAAGACCATTATAGTGGATGACCGATGAATACTTCCAGTTGTGAAAAACAAGCTCCCTTTTAAATGTCAAATCGATCAAGAACACTCTCCAGTATGTAGGCACAGATGTATCAAGACTAAAATAAAGAGAAGAATACACCAGCATAAACAGGAAAGAGATTACCACACATCTACCAATTAACATGCTGATCTGGTGCTTCTCAGAAACAAGATGGTAAGCAAAATGAAGGAACCAGTCTGGTGCTCACAGATATTCAGCCTTATTACAAACGGACTGCAAACAAGGCAGATGTTTGGCACATGTGCCTTCATCAGAGTTAGTGGCTCTGATGAAGGCACAGTAGTCAAAACATCTGTCTTGTTTGCAGTTTGTTTGTAAAAAAAAAAAAAAAAGCTGAATATCTGTGAGACTGATTCCTTCATCTTTGTACACCAGCATAACCTCAGAGGGGTCACTGCAAGATTAAAACCATTGTTAAGAACCCGCAGGTAAGTTTGCTAGAGAAAAAAAGTGAATTAAAAAACTGTGGAGAAACTAGTATTACCCTCTACCAAAAGTGATGGAAAGAGGAAAGCATGGAGCAAGAAAGGACCTGCTCATGATCCAAAGCATACCACCTAATTCTGTGAAACATAATTAGGTGGTATGCTTAGTGGAGGTAGTGTTATAGCTTGGGCATTTATGGCTGCCACTGGAACTGGCTTACATGGCTTTATTGACGATGTGAATCTTTTGACAGCAGCAGGATACATTTTGAAGTGTACAGAAGCATCTTTTCTACTTCAACAAAATGCCTCAAAATTCATTGGGCAGCACTTCACCGTGCAGTAGGAAAATGATGCCAAAGAGTTTTTCAGGGCCACAAAGTAGAATGTTCTTCATTGGCCAAGTAAATCTCTTGTCCTGAATCCAATTGAACATGCATTTTGCTTGCTGAATCCCCTGAAACAAGCAGAAACTGAAGATGACTGCAGTACAGGCCGAGCAGAACATCACCAGGGAATATACCCAGCGTCTATGAGTCACAGACTTTAGACAGTCATCTAATGCAAAGGATTTACAGCCAGGTGCTAAATTTAACAACTTTGTTCATGACTGTTAATTTGTCCAATTAATTTAGGTTCCCTAAAATGGGGAACTATATATAAAAAGGGCTTGCTATTTCTATTTCCAATATGGATGTAAATAACCTCAAATTAAAGCTGAAAGTGTGCACTTGCTGGAGTACAGAGCCAAAGCAACAAAAATTGTGTTACTGTCCAAATATCTATGGATGGCAATTTATATACCAATTTTTAATATGTTGAGATCTGATGTCTCATTTAACAGTCTCTCATGTGTCATCTGACTGGAGGGGACAAACTGGAAGCCATGCAGAGGCTGCAGGTGCCACCTGCAGTGGGAATTCAGGTGAGCGTTCCCGTTTGCTGGAGTTAAAAACCAACCATTACTGAGGTCCCTTCCCTGCAACCTAATGCCTGAACCAGGCTCTATTTATTCAGTTCAGCTTAAGCTTGCTCTATTTCACAGTCAGAGTAGTTTAAATTAAAAATAGTGAAATTTAATCTTCACACGTGCCTAGACTTAAAAAAATAATAATTCCACAACTGTATTTATTCCTACTTTATATATACTAGTTGCACCAGGAGTAAAAGACATTTGTACATTTAAATCACCTGTATCAGTGGCGGCTGGTGATAAAATTTTTTGGGGGGGCGCAGTTTTGGGGGGGACAAACAAACTGAAGCAGCACTTCATAGCTCAGCAAATAAAATTAAATACATTAAATAAATAAATAAATAAATAAATAAATAAATAAATAAATAAATAAATCTAGAAACAACACAACACACTGTAATGTTGCCTAAACACTGGCTAGTAGCACTACTTGAACATATTTTGCCCTCCTTAATAATATAAAATAATATGTAGAGATGAAAAAATTCCCATTTCACCTACATCACATAAAGCTACCAACAGGCAACAGCTCAATTTCTAAATATGGAACTACTAAAGTCATTTTTACTGCCACTGTTAAATTCTATGTCATAAAAAGAGTAGGAAAATATTAGCTAACTCCAATGTCATTTATAGAGCCTTCTGCTGCCATCTGCTGGACAAAATGTGAATATGTGAATTCTGAAGTTTAAAGTTCAACAAAACTCACCAACCCACGGAATATCCCGGGATTATCGGAGCTCTCACTCTCATCGTGGCCACGCAAAGCCAACTCAAAGGCTCCACAAAATTTCACACAGTCTATTATTCTGGACAGGATGTGTCGATTTTGTCATCTCTTCGTTGTGCCTTCTAATGCCAATCCTGTAGCCTTCACCTAGCTGTTCAGCAATGCTAAGCCTGCCAAAAAAATTTAGTCTCATACTATTGTCTAGGTGGCTGCGGCTACTTTCGTGCCGTTTGCATTTTTCAGAAAGATGTTATAGGTCTTGTACCCCCGTCGTTGTCCACAACGCTTTGGTGCCGACACTTTGAAATAGCAAACAGGGAAAGCAATAAAAGGTATTACTTACACCACATCCAGCTAGCCAACTCCGTTTGTCATAACAAGAGTGGGAGAAGCCCCGGGTGTATGCTCGTCGTCGATCACTTGCCTGCTGCTGAATTTTTCCACGGTTCTAGTTGAAGTTGCCATCTCCTGAAAGTACCGGTCAGCTAGCTAAGGAGCAGGAGTGACAGCCGCGCATCCGTAGTAATGGCGGGCGTGAACATGAAAGATAGCGTCAAGAATTGTCCAATCACATTAGATCAAAAAACATAAAAACAATACCAATTCGCTGCCAATAAAAGCAGGAGTGTCTGGGGCGCAGAGAGCTGCACCCCGTGGAAAATCTGAAACAACCATTTAGAGAGCAGCCTCAGGTCACCTGCTTGCCAATAGTTGAAATACTTACATACACGCTCATTTGGCCAGCGCCTTTCACCCAGGAAGTAGGCTATAATCACACAGAAATTAACCAAATACAATTTGATTTTGGAACCAATTTTTAATGAATGCTGTCAGCGCGACAGACTACCAGCCACATTGAACGAGTAAACAATTTTTATTTTATAATTATTTTGGGGGGGCGGCGCCCCAGCGCCCCGCATTAAAGAACCGCCACTGACCTGTATTAAACAAATCCTCCAGTCAAGCAGTGTTCCTGGTCAGTTTGAGATACAATAATTGGACTATGTCCAACGTCTAACTGCGTCCAGGTCACGTAACACATATTATATCACTGAGCTTGTGCTGTCTCCGTAGCCTGCCCCAGTATGGGCTGCTTTTCGGATGGGGGTGACCTGTGGACTGGTTTTAGCTCTCCTGGTCCTCATTATTGTACAAGGTGAGAGCACCTCACATGCATACACACACACACCCACACACATATATAAAAACACACACATTGTTGAGCATGGCCTCATTAACAGGCTGAACTACTGGTGTGTTTACTGTTTTTTTTTTAATTTATTGGAAGGATTCTTTGGAAAATGTGTTTCTAAAATTTATTATTTTTTGTCACCTCACAATAAATATAGTGCCTGGCTGTTGGACACAATTAACAGTCATTCCCTATGGGAGTACATGTGCCACATTCTGTTGCCTGATATTTACTGATTATAGACACTTTAGATCGTTAACTTTAGATCTCCTCATCACTTTCCCAAAGACACTTCTGTTCCAGCTTCACAGGCACCTGAGTGGACAGCACTGAGGCCTTTTTTACAGCTCTACAGAGGTGGCTTCCTGCTCATCCAATTCATCTTCTTGTTGGGGGTCAACATGCACATCTGGAAGAGTGCGGGGGTCAACTACATCCTCATATTTGAGCTGGACCCAAGGGACCACCTCTCAAACCACCATCTTTTTGAGGTCAGAGTGAGAAATAGACATGAATTTTACGAAAGTTTAAGAATTATTATATTGGCCAGGATATTGCATGTGGTATTGAAGTGTTCTGAGGCACCAGTGTTTATGGTTCTACGCTATATGACTGATTCATATAGTTTTGCAAGATAGTGAGAAGTTGTACGCAGAGGTGTCACTAGGGGGGTGCGGGGGGTGCAGACCGCACTGGGTGACACCATCAGAGGGGGGTGACACAGAAATGACTGCCAATATTTTTTTTTGTGCAGTGTTTTGTGTAGCGACGAGTTGAATTTCTCCGAAGCAGTTTACTGCCGATTGATTTAATTAGCGGTATTAATGCGACGAAAAGCGCTCTGAATGCATAACACGCAATTCCTTGAGGCCCCCCCAACTGCACTCACCCCCCCGGTCGACGAACTTCCAACCCCAACCCGAACGTCCAACAGCACGCCCCCTCCCCCCGTTGCTAACTTTGGGTGACACCAACGGTCAACCGCACCGGGTGTCACCAACCCTAGTGACGCATGGTTGTACGCTACGCATAATTGCTTCTGACTTAGATTCTTCTGGTTAAATGCAATTAAATCCAATTCTGAATACAACAGATGCAAATACTGTTTAAATGTTTCCGAATATAGATTATTCAGTTAAATCATGCGCTCAGAAGATGAATGTAGTTGTAAATTTGTAATGTTCTTCTTTTGTGGTGCAGGTCGCAGGATGCTTAGCGCTGTGTTGGGGGGTCAGTTTCCTGGCTTGTCTGCATGCCTCCCTCCAACCAGTCCCACTGCAGCTCCAGCCCCTTGTATTCTACTCTCTCCCTGTTCTACTGCTGCTGAACCCCACGCCCACTTTCCACAGATCCGCCCGCCGCCGGCTCCTCACACTGCTGGTGAGACTGGCTACAGCCCCGCCCACACCCATCTTCCACATCTCCTGCCCCACACCCCTCTTTCTACCCCCAGCCACTTGCTCTTGCTGGTAGTTAGTAAGGTGTGGGTACCCACACCAGATTTCCACAGTCAATAGCAGGATCATCTTACAAAGACTTGTCCATTGCTGGTTCAAACCTAAACTCTAACTCATATCATGATCCCAAGCACCTACAATGAAAAAATTACCCTGTTATTTTTTTTATTTTTATTTTTTTTGAGAAGCAGACTTTTGGGTTTGTACTGGAGCAGAGGGGTGTTCAAGTAGATGGGCTGTGACAAAAAGAGTATGGCAAAATATGCATTCACTCAGAGATGAGGTGCATTGAACTGCCTTCCAGTTGGAGTCTGGTTAAATGCGTATATTGTACAGGGTGTGAAAAATTAAAAAACTGAAATTGAGGATTGATATATACTGAGATTTTAAGTAAAAGCTTGAATATACAGCAATGAAACAAATGACCCAGGTGAATTCTAAAAATGTCTCACCCTCTCCCACCCTCATCCTCTCTATCTCCCCTCCTCTCCTTCTTTTCCTCTCATTGCGCTTCCTGTCTGCCCTCTCCACCCTCTCCCTTTATCCCTTCTTTTCACCTCTCTCTCTATTTCCTCATTAAACTTCCCTCCCTTCCTCTCACCTCCTGCCCCCCACCCCCTCTCTCTCACACACCACCAACAGTGCAGGTTACTCTCCACCCCATTTCGTCCAGTCACGTTTGCTGAGTCCTGGTTGGCCGATCAGCTGAACAGCCTGAATCCGCTGCTCCTAGACCTGTGGGGTCTTCTTTGCTTCTATACGTGTGAAGTGGACTGGGGGGACCCCTCCACCCTTAGCTCGCCCCCCATTGGTGAGAAAGGCAGCTTAAAAAAAAAAAAAGTCTGTATTTTAATAGTGCCTTGAACAACCTCTAAAGCCGCGTTTCCACCGCAGGAACTATACCCCGGAACTAGGAACCTTTTGAGGAACTCAGTGCGTTTCCACCGCAGGAACTAGGGTCTAAATTTAGTTCTGGGGGCTTTGTTTTACCCCCCAAAACGTTCCTGCTCGGGGGGTAGTACTTTCCGAAAGTACAGGAACCTTTTGGGTGGAGCTTGCAGCGCTGAACATTTCTGATTGGTCGAGTACTCGTAGCATTTGTGTTGTATTTATTTTCCGCCATTACCCGCCATGTTTGAAAATATGCAGCGGCAAACCAATTTATTTTCATAATAACTTCAAATCAAACTTGTATGTTATGCGGCGCAGTAGCCTCCTTTTGGTTATAGCCTGTCAACGTCTTGGAATTATAACGTGTGCTCTTCTGTTCTTTTCTTGCTTTAGTATTCGTTTTATAAAATGCTAAGCATTCGTGCTGGGACAGCATATTACGTAGGCTACCAAAACATTCAAACGGATTAATTCGGTTGCTGAATATTTTCTTCCGGATTTTCTTTGTTAGCCCGTTGTAATTGACTCAAAACGTTTGATACAGTTATGTGAGGTATGCGGTAGTTCTGCATAATTAACATTGGTGATACAGTACAAGCACACTGGAAATCACCTTCCGCACTTTTTATCCGGGTAAAATAACAGGTTAATTCTAATAATCTTCCCTTTAGCTTTTTCAGACTGCCGTAATTTTACTCAATGTTACTGCCATTTTTCAATTCCACGAAAAGACCAGGAAGACTATGGACTCATTTATGGTGCATGGTTCGCATCTGGAGGGCACACTTCGCTGCTCGGCTAGCAGTAACTTCGAAGGAAAGCAAACGGTGGCTGTACCAATTTACATTTTCACGCAAGTCCGAGTTTTCGTTCTATTCTTGTCATATTGCGATTAGCCTATATGGAATTGACGACGAGAAAGTAATAAAACAGCTGATTGTTTACAACGTGTGCATGTTTTCTGCTGTTAATGAATGTGTTTGAGAGGATATATGAAAATCAATAAATACAAAAGTAACCATATATAGGCTAGTCATTGTTGGTAACCCGTTGTATATAAGTGGAATAAACCCCTCCGGGCTGTCCCGGTTATTAGAAAATAATGTAGGCTACTTCGGTGGTAGTATGGGGTTACAGAAGAAATTATATGACAGATGGACCGACGACAACGTCAGTGGGCTAATTTGCTTAATCTTCGCGGTATTTTAGACCCCGGTGGAAACGCAGACAACCATTGGCTGAAGGAACCTTTTAGTTCCTGGTAAAGTAGTTCCTGGGACTGAAAGTTCCGGGTAATTTTGGTGGAAACGCGGCTTAAGTGAAGAAGCAAAACTCCCCTCATACAAGTTGTAGCCCTCGTTTGGATGATGCACAGCAGCCATTTTGCACCACACAACAGCCGAGGAGAAAGAAGGAATCTTTAAGCCAACTGAAAGGGTGAAGCAGATTCTGAGACACACATCTGAGATTCGTTCTCTCTCCTCCCACAGGACAAACTGACATGTGTAATTCACTCTTCAGCCTCTCGGTCTGTGTGTCTGTGTTTGATGGTGCAGGGCCCCTGCAGCACAGACTGACGTACCTGATTCAGTGCCTCCCCCCGTGGCTGCGTTTCGCTCAGTGCCTACGCAAATTCTGGGACAGCGGCGAAGCCATGCCACATCTCCTCAACGCTGGCAAATACTCCACCGTCTTCCTCATGGTCACCTTCGCTGGGCTCTACAGCTTAACCAGAGGTAGAACCCCCCCTCCTCTGTGGGGTCTGTGTGTACAGGGAGAGCAAGGTGGCGTGTGGGGTAACGGAGGTGTTCAGAGAGAAGGGAGGGGCTAGATTGAGGAGCAGGGAAGGGGATGGGTTGGGGGATGTGGTTTGGACAGGGGAGGGGTTTATGTGTGGCAGGATAGGATGTGGCTGGGCAAAGTACTGGGAGTTTGCCCTCACACTGGCAACTCCAGTATGAAGGCTAGTATACTCTAAGCCTGGCGTCATTGTTTAACCTCTCACATCCCACCTGCCTTCATATCAGAGCGCCCTCACCTGGCGGGTGTGAGGATGTACCTGTACCTGTGGGCGGTGGCCACATGCCTCAGTGTAGTTGTAACCATCACCTGGGACCTGAGGATGGATTGGGGTCTTCTTCAGGGGTACGGCCTGCTGCGGGAAGAGATGGTGTACCGCAAGCAGGTACCCCTTGCCTGTCTGCACCCCTAAATACACCGCTACCTACCTCTCCACAATGCAGGGAAATGCTAGACCTATTAAGTTATTGCAGGGGTGTCCAATTCTGGTCCTGGAGGACTGCACTGTCTGCAGTCATTTGTGGTTTCCTTTGAATTGGCAGGCCTTGAGAACAAGGTGTGTACTCTAGCCAATCAATGACTTATTAATCGCTCATGTTGAAAAACATCAAAAACCAATATAACTGTGGCCCTCCAGAAATGGAATTTGACACACCTGAGGAACTGTCACATGAATTTTCACTTTTTCACATTTTTGGGGGGCGCATTAGGGCTTCTACTACAGCGCCATGCTGGGGGATGTTATCTTGAGGGTGACCTGGGCGCTCAACATCATCCTGGCCCAGATGGGCAACTCAGACTCTGTGGCTACTATCTCCACCGTGCTGGCACCTCTGGAGGTCTTCAGGTGAAACTGACACCTGTCCCAGCACACCAAAAATTAGAAATTCAGTCTGCCAGGACATTTTGATTCATTCTTTTTGAATCAGTGGTGAATAGCAAACACAGAAAAACTTAGAACAGGGTGCCAGGCTGGTGGAAAGCTAACTGTCATAACGGTCTTTAATTTTTCTTTGATATTCTTTCATGATTAACAAGAAGCCAGCTGTAAACATTTTTTTCTTATATTACTAAAATAATTCCACATGAAGCTAACTAAAAGGTAACATTACTACATTAGATTTACTCAGCAATTAAGGCTCACTTTTACCTCTTGTGATGATGCAGAAGATTCATTTGGAACATCTTTCGGTTGGAATATGAGCACCTGAACAACTGCAACCAATTACGAGTGGTACCAGACCTACATCTGACCCAACTGACCCTGAACAGCCACTCCCTCCTGGAGAGGATCATGGACCAGGAAGACCTAGCAAAGGATCATGGGAAATGTAGTACAGTAAAGAGGAAGCCTAATCTGATGCTCTGGTGTCCAAGGTGAAGCCATGACAGAAGCATGTCTACTGAGTGTGGCAGAAGGCTAGGAATTTCATCACTTTCCTGAATAAACCACATGCAGTATACTGAATAGTGATTCAATCCTTTTCTTCCTCAATAATTAACACCATACAGGAAGCAGACATACTCTTTTATCACTTTCATAATACAGACATTCTACAGGCCCTATAATAGAAATCAAGGCAGTAATTTCTTATATACTTCCTGAGCTTAAAACTCCATACAGCAGAGACCCCGGTTCAATCCCCGGCAGCGGTACCTCCGGGTTGGTCAGGACTCATACCCTCACCGGCTTCCCACCCGCGAACACAATTGGGAAGCTGGCGAGGGTATGAGTCCTGATCGTTGCATTAGCGACTCCTACTGGTTGGTAGGGGCGCCTGTTCAGCAGGGAGGGGATCTGGAGGAGATAGCGTGAACCTCCACACGTGCTACGCTCTCCCAGTGAATCTCCTCGCTGTCAGGTGAAAAGAAGCGGCTGGAGAGTCCACATGTATCGGAGGAGGCATGTGGTAGTCTACACCCTCTCCAGACCGACAGAGGATAGCGCATCGACCAGGAATGTGATACACACAGGGAATTGGTATAATGACTAAAATCTGGGAGACAAATGGGGGAAAAATGGCTAAAAAAAAACTCCATACAGCAAACAGACTAGTGCTTTGATTGACTTCATCAATTATAAACCGTGTACAGGAAACAGTCAAGTGCTTTTGTCACATCCTCTATCAAATAAACCGACCACACAGGGAAACAATTAAGTGAATCCCATCTGGTTGAAAAAAGGAGTTCTGGTTCTCTTCAGTTTTGTTAAGTCCAGTTGTTCCTGATACTATCCTCTTAATTTCCTATTTGATTGCAGAACCCAGTGCAAAAAGACTGAAGTCTCATTGGATGGTGCAGAGGAAGGCCGTATGTCTGTCTGAGGTGCCGGAATCCGCATGGACCCTGATTTATCTCACACATCACACACCTGCTTACCAAGATGGAGGGTCTGTGTGAAACACAGAGCTTTTGAGAAAATATTAAAGGTTTAATTGCAACCTATAAATATATATATCATATAATTTTAACAGTACAAACAAAAAGATTGAAAGAAACAGGCTAAATCTTTCTGAAACAACTAAAATAGAACATCATTTCAACCCCATATTCAAAGCCAGGCCAACCCAATAATGCGATTGTTTAGAAGGGCTGTAATTCATACATGGGTCACTCAATATGGATGTAAAATACCCACAAATTAAAGCTTTCAGTCTGTACTTTAACCTCATATGCATTGTTTTATTCTAAATCTAATCTGATGGAATACAGAGCCAAAATAACAAAAATTGTGTCACTGTCACAATACTTTTACATACAAAATATACCATCTATATAATTATATATAATATATATTACTGTATAGATTATATATAATTTACTGGGTGGGTGAGCTGGAGGGTCCCAAATCATATCCTGCTCATTATTTTTAACAATTAAAAAAAGATAAAACCATGAATTGATTAAGAGAATCGATACAGTAAGACGCAAGAGCTGACTGCTGCAGTAAGTTTTATTAAAAAGCAAATGAGTATTGCATTTGAAATAATACACTGCTCTCTCACCCCCATCACGCTGTGACTAAACCAGAGAGGTTGAAGGCTTCTTTGAAATAAACACAAAGGCAGGAGATAACAATAAATTGCTCTGTATTTATGATGCATGACAGGTAGAATTTTTGCTCTTTTTTTCCACTGCTCTTGCTTATGATGTGTTTTGTCTGGCCAAGCGCATCAGTGACATCCTCGCTGGTCCGGGGAAGTGTCCAGCGGCAGGAAACTCTCCTAAAAATTGATATTTCGGTTCTTCTGGCCCCCGCTGAATTCAAAAAGTCTCTTTGAAAGTCTTGCTCAAAAGTGGAAAGTCTCTCACTCCTCTTCGTTCGCTCGGTCAATCGTATGTGAGGATCAGTCCACTGGTGTCTGACAGTCACAGGCACAATGAAAGCACCAAACTTTAAGGGTGAGGTGGCTCTCTCAAACACCAGCATCTGCCAGACTGACTCATATGCTGTTCACAGCTGCATTGCCCACAATGCAATGGGCCTCCTTTCTCCTCCTGATTTTCATTGCTCTGAGCACTTTCTTCAGGGCTCCTCTCATATCTCTCTCACTAAAAACTGTAAAGTGCATTACATTGTTATTAACGTTCAATACAGACTTCATTCTGTGATATCTGATTATGGTACATAAATACATACGGAAGATTAATTCTCACACGGAGGTGCATGCACGCACATTAGAGACATAAGTGGATGCATACATACACACATACATTCATCCATACATTTTTACTGCTATCTCCATAACCCTGGAGATTCTATGTACAAAGCTCATAACCTGGGGATCATATAAACTGTCTGAACTTGATGTCATATTTACACTTGATTTTGCATTGGGTGGTTCACCTCACATGTCGGCAGCAATTACAGTCAGATATATCCAGACATAGTGCAAGCTCTGAAAAAAATCAATTCCCAGTATTCCCTATGTCTGCAGCTATTCCCAAAATCCATGAGCTATTCTGCTACCTTGAAGGGAATATGAAGCACTCAGTAATATGATTCCGGTTCATTTTTTTTACGAGACCACACCTGCGCTGCTGGCTGGCTGCTCTGAAATGGGTCCAACTGTGGGACGGGGTGACGAGTCTGCAGTGACCACTTTATTATTCACATTGTTATTAAGACAGATTATGTGGAGAAGAAGGTTTTTTATGAATGCGGATGATTTGTTCTACAGACCACAAACCGCAAGCCAGAAACTGTGGTTGGGTGGGAGGGCAAAACTACTATGGTCTATGAGTAGAAGAGACAGGCTTGCTGGCTGATAGTTGGCTACCTGCTATGAGGAACTGATGCATCCAGGTGGGCAGTTTTGAATGCGTTTTGTTTAGTAATACTCATTTTCAGCTCATTGACAGTCAGCAGTCTAGTAATAGGAATAGCTCAGACAAATCAACCAAGTGGTGTCACAACCTAGTATCTGCAAAAAAAAATTTTTCAAGCAAATACGGGTTCATATTTGTGTGCAGGGCTTGGTCTTATCCATGGTAAAAAGCAAATGAACCAAGTCATATTAAGTGCTTCATGTCCCCTTATACAATATACAGTATTTCTAACCCAAGTAAAACCAGTTCTAACTCTGTGGGTCCCAGGTCAAATAATGGGTACTCCAAGGCCTGTATAGAGTCAAGGAGAAGCAATTCTATAACTTCTAACTCTCTCTTTGACTCCTCTTTCTTCTCCTTTTATTTTGGGTATACAAACTGAGAATGTGTCTTAAGGTGACAGGGCCTAGCTCCTTTCATACTTGCTGGTGAGAAATTGTGATTTTGTGCAGAGAACATCATGATACACAGCACACAACTGCCTGCCAAGTCTGTCTCATCAAGTCTAATCTCCTCCAGTTTATATAGAGTAATCCATAAATATGCTTTGAATGCCCACAGCACTAAACTTGGCTCCCCTTGAACACACAGGCCAAGGGACTTCAGGCACAACATGGATATGAACACACAAGCACACATGCACACGCGGGCATACACACAAACACACACACACACAGATACAAACACTCCAGGGTTTGCCTGTGGGTGGCAGAAAGGTCAATTTCCCTCTTTCTGTTGATAGAACATTCTGTGATTCTAATCAGCCTAAATAGTAATAGCGATTAAGAGTATTGCACCTGTGTCCCTCCAAGTGTATTGTTTTAAGGACAAGTTCAGTTTAGTTTTGAGTAAAAGAGGACTGGAGGTATTAAAGCATTTAGCGTCTTAGGGACCGTATTTGACAAATTACATTGGAAGACCTGTTCACTGACATGACAACAACTAACAAACATGCAGGGAACTTAGCACAAACTCCTCAGAAAGAAGGAATGATCCAGGACTGTCAACCTCTGGGAAATTTTGGCAATGAAGCAATCCTTCAGTCAGGCATGCACACAAACAATGCCCTCCAAAATTATTCACATGCTTCATAAAGATGAGCAAAAAAAAAGCTATACAGCTATACAATAAACAATACTTATAATTAGTTGTATGTTCAAAAGAATGGGAAGAAGTATATTTGTGTATACAATTGCTCACAGAAAAACGTTCTTCCAAAAAGATATTTGTCAATTATTAATACCCCTAATAATTCTTTTTAATAAAATCCAATAAAAATAAATGGGCATTAACATCTGTGGGAACCGTAACATGGCCTCCTATGGCTTTCTGGTCCACTAAAAACAAGGTAACACAAATGTAGAAATCCATATGTTATCCATCTGACATAAAGAAATCTCAGAAGAAACTAAATTAAAGGTTGCTGAACATTGCAAGTCAGGAGATGGTTGCAAATAAAAATGGCACAGCTATAGATAGCACTTTCTGCTGTTAGGTCAATTAATTAAGCTGTAAAAGTGGTAAACCTGCCCAGTTGAGGACACAAGTGTATCTGCACCATTGCACAGTGAGGCTCATGGTTTGGAAGCAAAGGAACATTCAAGATGGTAAATGGACTGCAATTATATAGCTCTTTTATCCAAAGCGCTTTACAATTGATGCCTCTCATTCACCCATTCACACACACACTCACACACCAACGGTGAAAGGCTGCGAAGCAAGATACCAATCAGCTTGGTGGGAGCAATTAGGGGTTAGGTGTCTTGCTCAGGGACACTTTGACACGCCCAGGGTGGGGGATCGAACCGGCAACCCTCCAACTGCCAGACAACCGCTCTTACCTCCTGAGCTATGTCTCCCCTATATAAGAGCTAGAGATTTACAGAACGTGGTTTCATCTTAGGCTCACAATCTCCACATTTACTGTCAGACACCACCTCCAAGTCAGTTGGCTTTTTGGAAGGATTGCCAGAAAGAGGCCTCTTTTCAAAAATCTGGAGTTTGCTAAATGAAAAGGTCTGACTGGAATTGCACGTTTTTGACAGATTAGATCAAATTCAAGCTTTTCGATCATTTAAGACCAGCAGTGGGTTTGGCATAGAAAGAAGAGTGCTTAAGTCATAAAGGATGTAATACCTACATGGAAATATCATGATGGATCATTGATTGTATGGGGTTATTTTGCATCTCCTAGCTCTGATGCTCCTGTTATGGTCAATGGAATCTTGAACTCCAGCAAGACACTTTGGCCAAAAACCTGATTTGTCCTGCCCAAAGGCTCCAACTAGGTTGAAAATTGATCTTTCGGCAAGGACTATCAGAATTCAAGAATACAGAATTAACTGACCAAGCTCCAGTTAATATACAAGATTAACTGTCAGTTGAATTGTTTTGCAATGGTCATCTCAGTCTCCAGACTTGAGCCTAATAAAAAGGTTGTGGTTCGAATTGAAAAGTAGTCCAAGTCTGGGTACCAATGTGTTCAACAACCTCATAGAACACTATAGAAGAGGAGTGTAAAAGTAGGGATGGTAGAATATTGAAAACTAGGGTGTAAATATTTCTGACATTTAAGAAAATAAAGGTTTTAAAAAATCATACATTTATTTTAATTTCATAATTAACGTGGAATATTTCCCATGTTTGAGACTTAAATACAGATCAGTACTTGTATTATGTATTTTATACTGTCTTTTTTGTTCATGTATATCATGGGTATGGATCATTTTGGAGGGCATTGTATAAAGATATTTTAAAAACACACACACACACACACACACTTTTACAGCCAACATTTAAACTGTCATTTCTCTGACACTGCTATACATGTTTTTCCCTCGGTGCAATAAAAACCTGTCTAGCTCATGACAGTGCTACTTCCTACAGGAGGAAAACTGGCCTAATAATATGGGACATTTTCAGCACAAGTTATGGAATTTAACAATCACGTGCATCATAACTGAACGACCCCCCCCCCCCCAACACACACACACACACATGCATGCACACACACACAGACATACACGCGCACACACAGACAAGTAAAGTATTATGCGACAAGTAAAATTTTATGTGACTTCAGAAAAATTCTACCCTTGTAAATAGAAGGCAAATGTGCAAATTGAAGCATTCTCAAAGTAAAACAGCTACTGGGTCATTCCCTCTGAGCAGAAATCATAGTATATAAATACAATATAATGGTATTTGGGAGAAAGCAAAGTACAGATGTACGTCAGAGTTTACATTAGGTTAAAAATGGGGGAGCGTGGTGGGCAGAGTAAGGCAGAAAGAACACAGGAACTACGTTTGTCGTACAAATAACTTGAAGCATTTAAGCATTAATTATGCCCCTGGATCTTCTGATAAATAGAAAAATGCCTTTGAAAGATACTCCAAACAAACTGCTTGGCCAGTACATATCCCTGCGCATGGCCTCAAGGGCAGGAAACCGAAAGTGACCCTTCGAGAGTAAACATTTGTGGTGCCCTACCCCACAATCCATTCACAAAGACTTCACCTCTCATAGTGCAAATGCTATTGGCCAATGGGATTTCTGAGGGTATTTTTTTATCAATAGAGTCCAAAGTTCAAACACACAGAGCGTGCTCAGTTTAAAAGCCTCTGAGTCTGCTTCAGCTCTGGGGTTTGACACTTTGACACGCTAAACCTTAGCTTCCTCACCTGAATCTTTCCTCATCTGTAAGTTTCAACTGAAAAAAGGGGGGCTCATAATCATTGACAATAATTAATAGCACATCTTCAGGCAACTGCAGCACTTTTTCTTTTCTCTTGAACATTAGTTAATGGCTTGATTCTTTTATTCTTGATTAGCTTTGCATGCAAAAGTTTGTCTTTTGGAGACTGTGTGCACTTGTGTATAAGTGGGATCTGAGAAGGCATGAGTAGTGATGGGAGAATGAGGTTTTCCATCCATCCATTATCTATACCCGCTTATCCTGAGCAGGGTCACGGGGGGTGCTGGAGCCTATCCCAGCGTGCAAGAGGCAGGAATACACCCTGGACAGGCCGCCAATCTATTGCAGGGCACACACACCATTCACTCACACACTCATACCTATGAGCAATTTAGAGTCTCCAATCAGCATACCAGAATGACGTTTTGTTAACCCCATATTGGGGTGGAACTACAGTACCTCACTCATTGGCTTTAAACAATCAATGTTCCCTCCACACAATGATTTAAAAAGTTTTAAATCAGTGAGTCACTGTTAGTAAATGGTAGCTCTGAATATTTTTTCAAAGTTTCATTCTCCACTCACTAGGCATGAGTGTGTATGTGTATGCACATGTGTTTGTATGTGTGTGTATGTGTCAGTATATTTCAGGTCATGTGTGAGTGTGTGTTTCAGAAAGTCAGAATGGGCGTGCGTTCGTGTGTGTGCGGGTGTGTGTTTGCATGCGTGTGTGTGTGTTTGTGTGTGTGTGTGTGAGTGTGTTTGGGGGAGAGGGAAGTTCCCACACACTAACAGCATTAATTCTCTCCACACTGAGACAGTGCTTTTCTGACAAGGGATTAAACACACAAAAGCTGCCAGTCCAGTCCTCTATGCATCGCCTCAAACTTTTAAAGCAAAAACATTATAAGGCAGTCTGCTGAGGAAATGCTACGGCAGCCATCTCTCACTGTTTTCACTGGCAAACCTTTGTTGACCCTTAAGTGTCAAGTAATTCTGCTTTAGACCAAAGTTTCTCATCCTCCACTAAGCAGAGCAATTTCCCTTCTTTCTTCAGAATGCTGTGCTCTGCCACGTAAATGCAGAAAAAAACATGCGATTGTGTTCTCCCGACTTCAGTCCGCCCAGTTTACTGCATTTCAGTATAATATCTACAGTCAATGAAGTCAGTTTCATCATTATTACTGTCGCTGTACACATTATGAAATCCGTGTGTAGATGGACGGATACTTCAGTCCACTGATCTTGTAGAAGTAGTAACTTCTTACAAGCTCCAATCTATTCTGGGTACTGTCCTGCTGTTTGTTTTTCACAGTGTTTTCCATGAACTAGTATTCATCTCTCTGCCCATTTCTCAGAAACTTTCCTAACCCCCCAAACTGTGTGTGTGTGCGTATGAGTGTTTCTGCTCCTTAGTGTGGTTATGCGTGTATCATCTGTATTTATAAGGTTGCAAGGCCCTTTTGATGGGCAGAACAGTGAGTTGGGCAGACAGGGGGACTCACTGGACATTTACCCTCAGCCCCTCTCCAGTCTGCTCCCCCTGCTGTCCCTCAGGGGAGGAGGGCTGGCAGCCCCTACCCCCCGCCCTGTCCCCCACCTCTTCCTTGGGACTAGGCAGATTCACACCCGCCGAACCCTCTGCACCCTCCAAGGGAGCCTCATCTTCCCCCTCCCGCTCTTCCTCCACCTGGGCTGCATTCAGCTCAGGCTCCACCCCTTCCATCGCAGGCCCTACCCCTGGGCTGACCCTGCTAAGCTGCAGGTGAGTTCTATGGGTCTCTTTGCGATCCCTGTACAGCTGCTGCTCGAAGTTTAGGCCAGATGGCACCAGGGCTTTGAAGTCGGCCTCGAAGGGCAAGGCCAACCCGGCCTGGCTGGCGATCACGTGTGCCACATTCGTGGAGGCCCCGCCCCTGCACACCTCCATTCCGTCAGGCAGCATGGACTTGATCTTGGGAAGCCAGCGCTTCCGCACGCGTCGTGCGTTGGTGCACATGTCCGCTGCAATCACGTTCATCTCGCTCTCCTTGAAGTTGGGGGCGAAGTTTTGACAGTAAACTGCAGCAGTGAAAGAGGAGAGGAGGGGCTTTTAATGTGTGTGTGTGTGTGTGTGTGTGTGCATGTGTGTGTGTGTGCATGTCTTAAGCAGAGACCAGAGGAGACTCACGTTTTACAGCGTTGAGCACACGGCTGTCGAGTGGTTTTCTGCTGGGATCGCAGGTGGAGGAACGTATTCCTGTCCCACAGCTATTAGCTAGTGTGTTCCTGAATGGGACAGTGCCTCCATCAACCACCAGAGACTGCTGCATGTGCCACTTTAGAACCCCCCTCTCCCCTACAGCCCCTACAGTCACACAAACACACACGCACACAAAAACACACACACACGTGAAAAAAAAAAAAAACATATATACATATATATATATATATATATATATATATACAAATACACACAATCACACACATACTCACGCGCATACACACACACACACACACACACACACACAGTTCCAATTGGAGCTGCATGCCTGGTTTACCCCAACACAACAAGCCCAGAACCCGCCCCTCTCTTAGAACCAAACCTTGTCCAGCAGAACCCCACGCCCTTGACTGAGCTGGATGTTCCCCTCACCTGTCAAAGAAGGTGGCCAGAAGTCGGCGCAGTAACACCTTGTGCTTGATTCCAGCACACAGGTGGCAGTTCATGAGCTGGCCCCGGGTCATGAATACGCCAGTGCCTGAGACACACAGGGGCACATCTTACACAGAGGCCTGACAAATACCAGGCTTACTGGACCTAAACTCCCCATTGGGTAGCATTGCTTTGGAATACATCTTCTTTAATTTCGGTGAGGCAAGATAGCCTATATTATTTGTAGTACAGTAACTTGGCCTCATTTTGATATCAATACTTTTAATGGCAGGCCTAGATTTTGCCAGTTTAAATGAATGACTTATAGATAGTGGTTTGTATGTGTGAGTATGTGTATGTTTTTCATGAGATACACATACACACGTACTGCACCACACTAATGCATCACTGCATTGTGTGCACTGTACCACACTGGACTGCTCAAGAACTTTTGTATCACACTGCGCTGTGCCATACCTCCCACCAGCTCCAGTTTCTCCCCAGGGTCCCCCTCGGTGTAGAGTTTGGGGTGACAGCGGTAACCAATCTGGCTGATGAGGCTGGCTGGCAGTGACACCAGGTCCCGGCGAAGCAGCACGCAGGAGCGGCTCTCCAGCGACAGGGGCATGCCCGACACCTCCAGTTTGTCCTGGACTAAGGGGCGACAGAGTGAGACTAACCAATCACACCATCTCTTATAAACTCTACGGACAATCACACATGATCTGTTAAACTTGAGAACCAACCCCATGGTGTCTCTCACAGGCACATTAATAGCCGGTACAGATGCAAGGCATTGATGCAATCTTGTTTAGTACTGTAGTACTAGTAGTACTGTATGTGTGAGCCATACTTTAGCAAACAGGTTAAAGTTACAGTTGTGAAATATGACAAAGAACACAGGTCTGCCCCCCATCTCCCCGATTCACACAACTCTACAAATGAGTACACTACACACACTAATCCAATATCTCACAGTCACCCTCTGACATCACAAATAATTAGAAAAATGAAGCAGTTCATAGTTAATGAAATGACTCCCTGTCAGAAGAGGTTGGTTGGACATCTTACACTGTTGATATCTTCAGATCAGAAGGAAGATTCATAGCTGGAATAAATACTGACTAGGCTGGGGATATTGTCAACGTGACTGTTCATATTTCCGAAAGGTCGCAGGTTTGATTCCCGGGTAGGACACTGCCGTTGTACCCTTGAGCAAGGTACTTAACCGAAATTGCTTCAGTATATATCCAGCTGTATAAATGGATACAATGTAAAAATGCTATGTAAAAGTTGTGCAAGTCGCTCTGGATAAATGCCTGTAATGCAATGTAATGTAATGTAATACACACAGTAACATTACTATTTTTAACATTCTGGAGCCAACTCATTTTGGCACTCCCAAACTTTTGTCATAAATTTGTTTTCATAAACTCTGGAGTTTTTTGAAAGACGCTTGGTGTGAATGTATTAACCTGATGTTGACTCGTAACAGATAAATATCATTTTGGTATAAACAAGAATGCACAACCTAAATTTAAGCTCCTTGACTACTTCATCTTATGGGCTGCAGCATGTCCCTGTGACTGTACGTTCTCACTCTGAGTGATAAACATTTTTTCCTACACATGAACATTTTTTCATGACACATTCTTTCTAACGCCTTCACTTCTTTCCAATTTAAAGTTTACTCTGTGGCTGAAAATAGAACACACTTTACCCTGAACTTTTCTTGTGAGGTTAACATTCCCTTTAATCAGATGTTGACTGACTTGTTTCAGTTTTTCCTGAGATCCATTGTGTCCAGAGTAAAACTTTTAAAATTATTTTGTCCATTTTACAAGGTTTTATAAATTTCTCTTTCAAGCAGAAAATGTGTGGGAATGTAATTGTTTCTTGTCAATCACATTTTCATTTGTATGGATAGTACTTTGAACTGGATTCACTTGTATGAAAAGTAAAGTTTGATTGATCTTAGATTGTTATTAGTTTTACTAATAACAATTTTAATTTTAATCATTTTACACTGCGGGCATTTAGCAGATGCTCTTATGCAGAGAAACTTACACCACAACTTTTAGAATTTTTTTCAAAGTATCTATTCATATGGCTGGATATATACTAAAGCAATGCTGGTTAAGCACCTTGCTCAAGGTTACAATGGTAGTATCCTACCTGGGAATCAAACCTGCAACCATTAGGTTATAAGACCAGGTCCTTAACCATTTTACTACACTGCACCCCCGGCCCCCCACCCTTCGTAGTTAGAATCGGCGTTGCAATCGGGGGGGTAAAAGCTCATTGGTGTTTTTCTGAAGGACTCACTGGCATATGTGCTGGCAGAGCGGCTATAGAGTTGTCCGTACGCGTCCTCGGCCAAGCTGTCATATGACTCTTCCTCAAACTCCTCATCCTCGTTCTGGTAGGAGGTGGGGCTGTCGGTGGGGGGCAGGCTGGAGGCTCCCGGACTTGAGCCCTCCCCAGGGGTGAGGGGATATGGCTGCAGGCCCCCCACCCCCGTGTAAAACAGTGAGCCACTCCTCTGAGGCCGGGCCCCCATGGCCCCTTCGCCCCGCCTGACCCCGGTCCCCTGCGCCGTCACGGGGGCTTCGGCTGCCTCCTGCTTGATCCTGCGGATGCCTGCCGTTGCCAATGGCGCCGACAGTGACCAGCCAGGAGGGCCCAGGGTGGGTGCCGGGGGGGGGCTGTGGGGCTCAGAACCAGGGTCATCCTGCGCGGTGCTCTGGGAGTCGCAGTGTGGGGAGTTAGCCTTGAACATGAGTTCCATGCCCCTCTCCACGATGTGCTGCACCTGCAGGTACCCCGCCGTGTACATCACCACCAGCTGCTCGCTGGCCGCCATAGTCAGGCGCCCTGTGTAGCAGAAGGACAGGATCTGCGCAAAGCAGGCAGGCGCCACTGACGACGGCAGCTCGAACTGCTCCTTGGAGCTGCCGCTGAACAGGTCGCGGAAGTATAGGCTGCTGGCGGCCAGCACCGAGCGGTGGGCCTGGAAGCTCTGCCCGTTCACCACGATGGAGACGTCACAATGCTGTCCCAGCAGCCTCTGCTCATTCAGGCTACCCAGCACTGTGCTGCCGAAGTTTGGGATCTCAACCTGCAGGAGCTGGGACATGATTTCACCAGGGACTGGACCAGCTGGGGGGGGATCTGCGGAAGCCAAGAGAAAAGCAGAGGGTGGACAGAGGGGTGGGAGATGAGGGGAGAGTTACTGAGATAGCCAGGTCCACACTCATATAATCACATGAGCACATGCCATCCCCTAATTTCAGTGTCCATTAGACTTTGAATGAGACCTCTGACAGAAGAAAAGTGCAGCATTGACACAAGCATGTCAATGATAAACATCATCCCTGCTGCTACTGCCTCCCATTAATTCCCAGCAGCGTGCTGCTCACTCATGCTCACATGATTAAGCATCACAACCACTATGTGAACTGTGAACGCACCCCCTCCCTCCCCAGAGCTCCTTTTCAACACCCCCATCATTATCACCTCTACCATCATCATCACCTTCATCATCATCATTATCATCCCAACTATCATTACATTACATCATCCTCATCATCACCACTACCATCATCTTCACCTTTGTTATCATCATCATCACAGCTATCATCACTTTCATCATCATCATCATCACAACTATCATCACTTTCATCATGAACATTATCATCATCATCATCACCATCAACATCACCAGTACCATCATCATCATCATCATAATCACCATACAATCTGACCTGTGGTCCTCAGTTTGTAGGAAGATGTATCGCCAGGCACGGATAATATAGATTTTTCATGTTCATGCACCCCAGAAAATCATACCCAAATCCTCACTTTCTCTCCCTCTCTGTCTCTAACCCCCCTCTCTCTCCAGCTGTTTCTTGCCCCCTTTCTCCCACTCTGTCTATCATTCCTTCTATCCCCAGCTCTGTTTCTCTCTCTCCTGCTCACTATCTATCTTTCCCTTCCTGTCCAGTTCTGTCTCTTTGTTGCTCACTATCTGTCCCTCCCTCCCTCTCCAGTTTCCCGTCTCTTCTGCTTTCTTTCTATCTCTCCCTCCCTCCCTTTCCTTGTCTTCCTTTCAAGGCTGAAATTAAGAAGTTCTGCAGCTGAGAGCATATCAGTGATGGGGGGTGGTTTGTGTGGAATCAATGCAGCATCTATACATCAGAGAGAGAGAGAGAGAGAGAGAGAGTGTGTGAGATAGAGAGAGAGAGTGTGAGAAAGAGAGAGAGATAGAGAGAGAGAGGCTACAGTTACAGCCTGACAAGAGACTGGGAGAAAGGGAGGGGAAGGAAGGAGTCAGTTAAGGACAGAGAGAAAGCTGCCCAACAGAGATGGAAGTGGGTCATATAGCAATGAGACAGAGACAGGTGTGCTAAGATGAGGCTTCACAAGAGCAGGCTTTAGAAACAGTGAGATTACTGACAGCATGCTTATTGAAAGTGAAAATGCCTGCGAGCGTGCGTATCCCTGAAAGTGGTTTTGAGCACCTATTTTTAGTATAGTAATATATGTGTACCTTAGTACAGTAATCTATGTGATGTGCATTTGTGTCTGAGTGTGTGCATATGTATGTATGTGTGTTTGTGTGTGTGTGTATTCCCATTCCACTCAGGTGTGTTTCCAACTGAGACACACCAGCTCTAACACTCTCACCAGTCATAGCTTAGTGTCAACCCAAGCATACACAACCACCCCTAGACTAGCAATTCATGTCACAAAAAATGCTAAGAACAGACTTGAAAGACATGAGTTTTAAAAAATAAACATAATTGTGTTTAGGAAGGTTCTGATGGTAGGCTAGGGACTGCCACCCTCCTGTTTAAAACTAAATCTCCATCCTCTCCTGCTCCAGAGCACTAAAATGAGTCATGTGCCCACAGCCTCGCCCCCCCCCCTTTTCTTCCCCCAAGGCTGCTGCCTCTCTACCAATGAGTGCACAACGCTGCAATGCAGTCCCTGCTGCCGCTCAGCATGCTGGGAAAGGAGCCCGTAGACATGTATGTGTGAGGCGTCCGACCACCAGGAGCCGCGGTGCAGGGTGTGATGAGTCAGGCCCGTGGAATAACATGCTAAATATAGACCCTAAAACTACACATCCAGCACCGCTCCGCCGAGTAACACACCCCTGCAAAACTAGACATCGTTCTATAGGAAATTACACATTCCACAAGCAAAAAGTCTTTGTTAAAACTACACCTCACGCTATTTTTCTAAACAACCTGCACCACACACACCCATCCTAAAACTATACACCACAACATCAGTTTTGTGTTGTGTGAATCTTAATTGAGTGTATGAATGATGTGAACTAAATGTGTTTACATGGAGTAGTTACCAGGACCTTTTTTGTGTATGTCTGTGTGTGTTGGGGGGGCTGCACCTCTGAAAATCTTGTTTCTGAACTGCTGTGGAAAAAAGACCAAGATAAGCCATAAAAGATATATTGTGCTAAACGAGGTAAAGCACATACAAAAAGAGAGGGAGAAAGAAATGAAGAGTTGTCTGTGGAATAGCCTCCCTCCCTCTTTATCTGAATGCTGCTGCTGTGCTTACGTCTGACTGCACAGACACAACACATTCCACCCAGGCTCCCTAGAAACAGGGCAGCCAATCAGGGCTCAGGATCTTCTGCCTCACACTGGCTGCAATCTGTACCAGACAGACAGGGGCTCCGAACTCAAATCCAAGAGTGCAGCTGCGTAGGAAAGACAACCTTTTACAGCACTAAGCATTCTCTACCACTTAAATTGTTTTTAAAAATGTCAGTTTTCATTAAGGATCTCCCATCTGCACCAGTTCCCTTTTTTGCTCAGCAGGATCCTCATTAAAATGACACAGGCATTAATCATGCATACCAGTCCAGAGCTATTCACTTGGCTTATGATGCACAGGTGAGTCTGGGCTAAAAACTATTTCAGCTGGAAATCCTGTTCAGGGAGTTGGACTTACGATGCATTCTAATTGACAACTTCCAGATCAGAGTCCACTAGGTCAGCTCCATTGGCCGTGGGGTATCTCTGACCTCCCCTCCCTCACTTTAGCCCTCACAGAGTTACAAGACAGTGTCAGATAGTCTGTATGTGGGAGACTGAGAAATAAATCACTAAATCACACTTCAGGTCACAATTACTTCCACCATCCTGCTAGTCAGACTAAGATCTGTGACTGTGACTTTTTTGGAGCAAGTTAACAAAACAAAAAAGCAAACATTTCTCTGTGGCATTTGTACATGTGAAGGACAACATTAAAATCCAGAATTCCACAGTAAACACTCCAGGATCACATCAATGTCAAATCAAAGGAGCTGAGAGAGATTCTGCCCGTATCTCTTGCAGTGAGGCACAGTATCTTAGAGTATGCTTTATAGTGACAGGTGCAGCGTATGCAAGCAAAAAAAGCAAAGTCAGGGTGAGCACAAGTGCCTAATTATGTGCTAAACTGCTTCAGAACAAAGGCATCGGGGTCTGCTCCGCCCTGAAATCTACCTTTCCTTCAACACTGGTTGGGTTACAGGCCAGCCAGCCCGTGCAATGCGGCAGTCACCATCTTAGGCTCACAGAGATCAACATGAATAAATAAAGAGTAAGAACCTGATACCGAGATGAAAAATTAATTTTCTGTTTTGGGCAGAAGTTCGATTCTGGCCCGCACCCCAGAGTGAACCACCTCTTTCACTCTTCCAAGCCCACCCCCAGAACACAGGCCGCTTCCAACATCCAGACTTCAGGAAAATTTGCCAGACTACATCAGCAGGCTTTCTGCTCACTCCATCTATAGAAAAATCACCCTGGAGCTGTTTGGTGGATGGAAAGAAAAGCCAAATAAAAGCTTTGTGATTATTTTTGGGAGGGTATTGAACTTGACTTCAGACATGGCGCAGCTGACAACTGTCTGCAGACTACATCTATTACAGGAGCTTGCTTCAGCTTGGAGGGGCACAGAGGCAAGGAGAGGGTGAGAGGAAGTGTGTGAGAAGCTGAGACAGACACTGGAATGTCGTAGTTTCATTTTATAGACAGAAGCAGGGAACAGACTGCTCTCCTGAGGCCGAGTGGTGGTTTCTGTGAGTGAAGAGATTTCATCAGATTTTTTTACCCTTTAAGACTGATGCAGCCTCTTCTCTTTTCTGTAGACACAGCCCAGCATGGGAAACCCTGCTAAAGAAACTGCTGTGCCTGAGAAAGCTTACTGTGGATGTGTGCAAATGTACATTAATATTCATGGCGATGCAGCAAATCAGAACATGTTTAGCATTGTGATGGGCATCGGAGAATCTCAAACGTTAAGCACATGAGGCTGAACATATGAGCATTAAATACAGTATCTGTGTTAATACTCTTCTGATGTGATGTAACTCAGGGTCATAGCAGGTCACTTATTCCAACTCCCCAATTTGAGGGTGTTTACATCCATATTGGGTAATATGTATAGGAACTACAGCCCGTGTTATATAGGCTCCATTTTAGGGGAGCAAAAGTAAATGGACTAATTAATACAATCTGAAACAAGTAATTATATTTAGTACATTCAAGGACTGCCTTAAGTCTGCGACCCATAGACATCACCAGACATTAGTTATCCCACCCTGGTCATGCCTTCAGCAAGTGAACACATGTTCAGTTGGATTCCGAATGGGGGATTGATAGGCCAGGCAAGAATATTCCACTTTTTTGGCCATGAAAAACTGTACAATGACTTTTGAAACATTTGGTTGGATCAGAGAAGATATGTTTTTGTACACTTCAGAATTCATCTTTCTGTTGCTGACAGCAGTTACATCATCAATGAAGACAAGTGAGCCAGTTCCACTGATGAGGGGGTGTTCTTTCGATTGTGAGCAGTTCCTTCCTTTCTCCACTCCATCCTCGTTCAATCACTTTGGTACAGGTTAATACTCATATCATCCCTCCATAAGACTTTGTTCTAAAACTCTACCATTTTTATGCACTCTAATCTATGTTTTTGAGGATTATGCGTGGTTTGCATCTGGCAGTAAACCCTCTGATCGGTTCGACAGTTGAAAAGGGGTTTTTCTTCACAACTGATTCTTATTCTTCAGTCATCCGTGTTCTTCGGTTATCCACTTCTGTGGTCTTTTGTGGCCTACCAGGTTGTTTGTTATTGCTCAGCTCACCAGTGCATCCTTACCAAATGGTTGATTTTTGACACACTCAGGGCTTTTCCTATGTCTCTCTTTTCCATCCCACAATGGCCTGCTTTACTGGCTGTTTTGGGTCCTCATGTTGAGATACAACAAGATTAGGACTCCAATTGCAAATTCCTAGAATCAACACTGGACCTTTTGCAGCTTTATTGTGTTTAAACTAATGATGGAAAGACACAAAACTGACCAAGAAACAGCTGAGCAGCCAATTTCCAATTAGGTTTCCTCACCTAAAATAGCAGGACCTGGTATGAAAGGACTCTAATTCCTACATGGATGACCTGATATGGATGTAAATGTCCTAAAATTAATCTGACAGTTTGCACTAAATCTCATATTCAATGTTTTATTTCAAATCAAATGTGCTGGAGTACAGAACTAAAATGACAAAAATTGTGTCACTGTCCAAATACATTTGCATTTAACTGTATATGGACCGTTTCAGGTATAATTATGGCATTGTGGTTAAAATCCTGGGCTTGCAACCAAATGTTACCAGGCATTACTTTAGATCTGAATAAGTTGCAATAGTTTATTAATTATAAATGTATTCAAAAATGAAAGGCTCCATGGATTAGACTGTCTGCAAACACTGTTTGAATTACTAGTGCTATAATAATGAATAATGATTAAAAAAACAATTAATAAATGAAACAAAGTATGGGGATAGAAAGTCTCATATGCAGTTCACAGTCTAGCTCTTTTTTCACAGTGTACTCTGAGTATCTCACACACACACACACACAGCCACACGACTCATATCTAACACTTCCTGCACTAATATTTAATGTTTCCTACTTCAATGTAAAACTACTTCTCTCATTTAAATCGGGCATTGACAGGCTCTCTGTATCAGAAGCCGGACAGCCTGGCCTGGTGGTGCAAGCCCAGAGACATGCCCTTCCTGGGGGTCAGGGGGGGACAGTTGGACAGACTCAGCCACACAGCATCCGCAGTCAGCCTGTCAGTGCGTTTCAGTTCTCTGGAAGTGCAGTGTGTTCTGCATGGGGATAGGGGATGGGAGGGGGGCACTTGTGCTGTACAGCACTGCCACTCAACACCATAAAAAGGGAATTTATAAAGCTGCAGCACTCTGCCTTTAAAGGACAAGGCTCTCCACTTCCTATATGAGTCAGCATAACTGCAGAGAGAGAAAGAGTGAGAGAGCAAGAGATACAGCGGGTAAACAAATGAAAAATGACATGTGTACTGCATGCTATATGAGGTATGTATAACTGTTTGTTTATTATTATTATTATTATTATTATTACTTCAATGACAGGTCTGTGTACTTCCCTTCTCATTATTCTTAATTCTTTTTATTAGCATTTAATTAGCATTATTAATTCATGTATTATTAATGCCAGCAAAGGATATTTATATTATTATCAAGCCAAAAAAGGATTATTGATTTGAATTCAATTGAATTGAAACAGAGAAAGAGACAGAGAGAGAGAGATAGATGGAGGGGGAAGGAAGATTTCTTATCCCCAAACCCTTTGGGCTACTGCCATTAATCATTCATAGAGCAGGGTATTTATTGTAGCTTTAGAGGTGAAGCGCCTTACCCCAGGGTTCCAAAGAAATATACCAATCTGGGCAGTGAATTGTGAGCCCACTACTCCACCCTGCTGTCCCAGAACACTGACATGGCCAAGGGTGTATAATACAATAATTATGAGATGTTCTGAATCATTTTCATATATTTTTCCTTTTTATGTGCCCAGAGTGACTGAGTGATCACCAAGGGCTCTGCTGGGCTCACCAAGCCTTACACGTGGGCAGCAGCAAAGGCAACTAATTCTCCTGTTGCTCATATCATGGCTCATCACCATTTTTGCTTGATGTGAATGTTTTTTTGTTTATTTTCATAATGAAACACAAGAATCCAGTCCACTGTTGTACTTGCAAGTGTTCATTGGTTCCTCATAAACACAACTTGATGAGATCAGCAATCAAAATAAGCTAAAAATTAAGTGTGAATTAACTAATCAAACTGCAATTTAAAGGCAAATTTGCATCCATTTGTATTTTAACAAACCAAATCCTGGCCAAAGAGGTGATTTGCTAATCAGAAATAGAAAAATTTGTGCCTTCGAAACATATGAGAGAAAAAAAACAGTATTATTTTATCACTACAGTCTATGCTTTCTTTCCACATTGATTTATGAAAAATGCACACCATTTCATTGATTCACAACGGCAGCAGATACATAATTTACTAATTTGCTGCTTTGAAGTCTCTTTAACCCTGTAAGGTAGTTTCCAGGCCACTTTTAGCTGTGATGCATTTAAATGAGTGAGCCACCAGTAAAAGAAAGTTTAGCCTTAGCAAGCCTGTGTGGATGAAAGGTAATCTTTTTGTTTTCTTATTAAAGTGGTCCTAAGTGTTAACTGCCCCCTCTGGTCACATGTTTTCTGTTACACCTGGCAATAATGTTGGCTATTATCTCACAAAAACTCTCTCTATGGCCCACAAATTATGTGACCCAATGCCGAATCTGTAGTCCTTACATAAAGATGAAACTTAAGATGTCTTGCTGTGGGAGCAATTTTTTAAATGATTTCCCACAGAAACAAATAAGACTCCCACAAACATGTCCATGCGTAAACCATTTAGGACCTCCAATTCCAAATCTAGGGGGCACCATCACTGTCTGTAGCTGAAGGATGTTCCTCACACTGCTCAGTGTATGCATGTGCTCTCTCTCTCTCTCTCTCTCTCTCTGCTTATCTCTGTCACACACACTAACAAAGATCATTAACATCCCTTTCTTGATTGTCCGCTATGCAATGATCCAATCTATTCAGTGGATAGAAATACCCCTGCAGCCCAAAGGTACCTTTCCGTCTTTGGGTGTGTAGTGCAGTCATGCGTTAGTCATACGTTCTTTGCCAGGCAACACACAGCATTTTCCTGCTGAAACTGCTCAGCAATGATAGTGGCTCTTTATCCTGATATTTCAAGCAAAAAACGATGCACCATGAATCATGACTCTACACCAGATGGGATATATTGTATACGAGACAGACCTTAGTGGGTGGAGGGGTACTGGTCTGTACAAACAGTACAGAATAAGAATCTAAACTGTGAAAAAATTACAGAATAAATAATACCCCCATTTGGCTTGGCTATGTTACTGCCTCCTGTTTTATATTGTTTATATGCTTATTGTTTATATAGTGTGTATATGTATCTGTGTGTATATGTATGTGTATGTATATGGATATGTGGGCACTCTTGTTAAGGGACTGTAAGGGAGGGAATATTCACTGTTTCTTTGCAGCTCAAATAGTAATGTGTGGTAGAGTGAGTCACTGTGTATTTGAACTGATGTCTAACTGTAAAACCCATGCTAGTATATGCTGCCATATATACAGTACAAGCCAAAGGTATTAGGCCACCTGTGTTTTTTATTTATTTTTTAAACCTTAGGTAGAGAATTCAGTTAATATATGTGCGTTTATTGAATGATGAACCAAAGTATACATTTTTTTTCAATTTCTACCTATAATAACATAAAAAGGGGAGTTGTACTTAAAAAAATAATCTTTCCTCAAAATTACAATTAAACCAATTATTGAAAATCTATCCAATCATTTTGCAAACTGGGGGTGGGAGGGAGGCAGAGGGGTAATTAAATTGAGTAAAATATTATTATTAAACCGCACGTAGCCTAATACTGTTGGCCTGTGCTGTAAATAAAATACACCACAAGCCAATGGTATTTATTTGATTTCATTAAAGCTACAAGAAATACAGCAAAGAAGAAGGCATTTGGCTTAGCGATCAGCTTTAATGTACGGGGCCAGGGAATCATGTTGTGGCAAGGTTTTGCAAAGAATTTGCAAAGAAGCGTAAGACTTCCAGGTGGAGTGTTTAGTACATACTCTGAAGGGTCCAGCTGATAGGCAGTAATGCTAACAGGAAAAAAACAGGAAGATCAAGAGGCAATGGACAAATATCTTGTGGTGTCTAGCAAAAGAGACCATTGTAAAATTGCACCACAAATACAAGAAGAACTGATTATAGCTAGAGAGAAACCAGTTTCCCTGAATACAATAAAAGGGCAACTATGATCGGCTGGTCTAAAAATGATGTGCATCTGCCTTTTCCCAATCCTTCTGGTCCAGTGTTGATGTCTACGTTTATTCTAAGCAAAATAAATCTTCTTGTTATTGTAAATAGAAATGTGGAAAAAATGGTTGTACTTTGGTTTATAATTCAATAAATGTGCACATATTTACTGAATTCTTCTCTACCTAAAGACTACAGGTGGCCTAATACTTTTGACCTGTACTGTATACTGTAACTTATACTGCCATATACATTCATTTTCCTTAATTTTTTAAAACAAAATATGGAAGTGCTGGAATGACTGGATGTGTTCAGTCATGATTTCATTTATCACTGCGAAACACCAAAAATAAAATACCCCCCCCCCCCCCAAAAAAAAAGAGACCTAAATTAAATAATATTTTAAGAAAATATTCAAGTAAACAGAACTTTCCATTATTCCTTGATGTTAAATACCACAGGCACAGCCATACTCTTAAACAGCGCTTAAGCCCCACAGCCAGAATGAAAATGACACCAGAGGTGGATTTCCCTCCTTGTTCTGAAGCGCCTCACACACAGTCTGGCCACATGAAACAGGAAATAGAAACAGTGAAAGTAATAATGAAGTCCCCGTAATGACTGCCACTCCCCCCTGGAGCCAGCATGAGCACATGCTCTGATCTCCACATGAGACCAAATCACCCGAAATAAATAAATGAAATGATTCTGCCATAGATTTATTTCAGAATGTGAATTCAATTCAAAGTGCAGGTGTAACCAGTTAAAGCAACGATGGAGTTTTTCAGGGCTAAAAAAATGGAATGTTCTTGACTGGGTAATTTAATCACCTAAACATGGCATGGCAGAGCATTGCCAGAGAAAATACCCAGCACCCCGTGATGTCTATGGGTCGCAGACTTCAGGCAGTCATAGAATGCAAAGGATTTCCAACTTAGAATTAAATTTGATGAATTTACTTGATATTACGTTAATTTGTCCAATTACTTATGTCCCCCTAAAATAGAGGGGACTACATATAAAAAGGCTGTAATTCTTACACAGATCACCCAATATGAATACTGAAAACCCTCAAATTAAAGCTGGCAGTCAGTGTTTTATCAAATCAAATGTGCTAGAGTAGAGCCAAAACAACAAAAAAATTATGTTACTGTCCATATATTTACAAACCACACTGTATATACAGTATGTACCAAAGAGTTTTACACCCATTCAAGAGACAGGAGATAAGGGGCCAGTCTCATGTAAGTCACAGATTAGGAACCAACATGCTGATCCATACACAAAGTCACAATGTATGCATACAATGGCAGAACATTAAGTCTAGATTTAGAACTTTCAATTCATACTGATATGGCACACCAGCTAATGGCACACCTGTGAAAACTTTGATCACAGTTTATTAATATTCTTGTAAACCTGCTAGTGTGACACAAAACTACATTTTCACATTTCCCACAGACTGCCTGTCTAATACAATAAAAATAAAACAAATAAAATCCAATATCAAGCACAAAAACGGGATTGTGAGGAAAAGATAACAGACTTAACACCAACCCTGTGAGGGAGAAGCTACAGTAGCAGCCTAACAGGGTGGGTGGTGATAAAACCTTAACTGTGGCTTTATTATGAATCTCTCTTATTCTCTGTGACATTCTGCACCAAATTTATATAACATGAATCCAATGGCATGCATCTAGCCCTAATGTTTTCAGAGAAGACAATTCAGACACTGTTTTCTACGGGGAGACTGAATGACAGACAACAACATTAAAGTAGAAAGATTTCTATAAGAAAATAAGCAAACAAACACATCAAAAAATTTGGCAAACACTAAAAAATACAAACATGAAGTTACATAACAAAGACCCACTTTATCAGTGCTACAAAGAAATTTAAGACATAAATTTAAAAAGAGATTTGAGATTCTAACAGGGAACATGTGAAAAAAAGCACATTCACAGTGAACATCAGGCAACTGAGACAGAGAGTAACCCCATGTAGGGGAATCGCAGTGCAAATTTTCCACACCATCTTCAACTGAGAAGTGGATGGGGGGAAACATCTGGCAATCTGTTTCTGCATACTGCAATGGGAAGCTTTCTTATTGTTATTTGATGCTATATTCATGTCCTATTATTCCATTTGTGGTGCTATAGTGGCAGTAATGTAGCTATATCGAGAGAGAGAGAGAAATCTGTATGGGTGCTAAGAGAGAGAGAGAATATTTCCTGATGCACCACACGGCCACAGCCTTACTCAAGGGAACAAAAAAGTGTGACATTCAAGCATTCAATGTAAAAATGCAATCCATAATCCATTGATCCACACTGCTGCACCACACCAGTGGTACTGCACATCTGGCCTCAAGATATGCAGTTAAAGAAAAGCATTTGGTGCCTGTTCCCTCAGGGTCTGGGAATGAGAAAGTGGCCAGTGAGGCAGTCTTGTTTACATGCCTCACATGCAGCACTGTCCAAGAGCACAAGACTGCAACAGATCTGGGGTCTAATTAGCTGCAAGGACAAGGAACACTCAAATAGTTTAATAAATGAAGGAAGAAAATATGGCCTGTCCTGGTTCACCTCCTTGGGTGAAAGGCAAATCCTTTGCAGAAGCGATTTGGATGAGACATACTGCAATTTTCGAAACGCTTTACTTCAAACAAGCAATTAAAAGGTTGAGACAGAAGTAGATGCATATGCGTAACTAATGAGGAAGGAATGGAGGAAAGATTCTGCAAATGTATGTAAATCACAATGACAAGTCACAACTCACAAAGAGTGATGCTGTACAGAAATTTGTGATAACATCAATAAATAGCTTGTAGCGATGGAAATAGCAAATAAGTAGCAAACCAAAATAAGGTAAATTATACTAACTGAACCTTTAACCAAATCTTACAGTAAATAGTAATAACTTTTTAACATTCCATACAAAATTCCATTCCATTACAAAATACTATTTATGATTTACATCTGGTCAAAATATATTCGAATCAAACATATGCACTGGGAGGTTTCAACGTCACACCTGATCAATGTTACAGCAGAATGACAGTGGAGTGAAAGAAGACATTCAAATTCTTTTGAAAACTATCCACTGCCCTCTCTTGCATGTTTCCTTGCATCGTGTTCAGAAGGAATTAAGGAAACAAAGCAAGGTAAGAAAACAAATAAACCTTACAAAGAATTTAAGCGCAGCCCATATTAAACAGGACCGGCCCAAATGTCCACGGCAACCTCCCTAACCCCCATCTTTATGTCATGCCAGGCTGTACAGTTCCTCTCACTCTGCCTACACAGTAACTGGTGGGGTAGAGTCGAGGAGAGATGCAGCGCTCAGACCAGTAATGAAGCAGGGGGAATCGTCAGAGTTACAGACAGATTTGTTATGCAAAGCATGTCTGTCTAGCGCTAGGCAAATTGACAATCAGCTCAAGACCTTACACTGTTTTTTTTCCACTTTCCTTAGACTCGAGCCAGATGCTGCAGAAATCTGAGAATAAGTGAGGGTGCTTGAGTGTTAATGTGTGTGTATGTTTCTATGCGTATGCGTGCGCAGGTTTGCATGTCCATGTCTAAGTCTGTGTATGTGCATCCGTATGTGCTAGTGTGAACATGCACATGTCAGTGTACATCTGCATGTGAGTGACCAACCGTGTGCTTGTGTATGTGCATGAGCGTTTGTATGTTCCTGTGTATGTGTGTTTCATATGTATGTGTGTATGTGTGTGAGAGACAGAGAGATAGAGAGAGAGGCAGAGGCAGACAGAGAGAGAAAGAGAGAAAGAGACAAAGAGAGAGAGTCAGAGAGAGATTGAGAAACTCAGTGACACTGATCCATGAATAATGAGACTGAGGGAAGATACATACTGATCACAGCAGAGCTGTGAATGTGGCTACACCCCAGGCTTTGGCAATGGGGCTGTTCCCCAAAACTAACACATATTTAACTTATATATCATATGATCGATTTAGTCCCACTGCATATAAAGAAACAGATGCAAAAAACATGAAAATAGCAACACATTTCACACATGAAATAGCAAGTTCTCCTAATACAGAAGAGAGGATTAATTAACCCCATTAGAAAAGCATTTCAGACTTTTTAAAAAAACTTAATTATTAGCCAAAATAGATGAATACATATTTAATTCCTTATCTTTAAGAGAGTGCATTCTTGTAACCTAATTATTTCATGTCATGTATTGAACCTGCTGATCAAGAGCCCAGGGACTTTTTCAAAGGGTCTGTTCCTCATAGGAAAAGCTGAGTCACTGATCTTTGTGACCCTATATGACTCATCCCAGACTCAGACTGTCCATCCGATCCACACAGAGGCCCATCTGTCCCTCCAGGCACACCGATCAGCACACCTGCCCAGTTTCTTGTGTGAGCTTTTTGTCTAGGTGACAGACAGACTTTGAGGATAAAAGCATATTCAAGATTATCAGGTTCAATGTATGATGTGAAATATGATATCAGCTTCTAGAGACTTCCCTGATCATTTTTCATTCTTTACTCCTCCCTTTGGCCACTGAATCTACACGCAAATTCCTTATTAGAGCACTGAAATGCATGAATTGCTGATACGAATAATTTCAAACGATGATCACTGATTTAACATGCACATCACAGCATTTCTGTACAGTATGCAGATGTGAAATGCACTAATTTGAACAGGATTTCATAAGAAAAACTAAATAGAAATAAATTATATTTGCAGTTCATTCTCACGTTTTATTATCCTAAAGTCCAGCAGCACAACACTAAAGTCAAAGTAAGGCTATGTTTTGAGAACACTGTCTTTTCAGAGTCCTTCACATTAATTGCTTAAGGCAGAAAAGTACGAGTCGTACACGGTGAAATGTTCAATGTTCCGCATAAAATCAGCTCTTACAGAGTTTATATGAGACCACTATGGAGTGGAGTGGACTTATACAGACTCCGTTCGTGTAGAATGAACACTGGACATTTTACTCAGTAGGACTGGCATCTATCTCAACTACGATAGTCAACCCAAAATATTTCTTTAAGTTCTGATTTATAAACATTTAAAATTGCTTTCTATTGTTTACAAGTAGCTGCACTGATATAATTTAGTTAACGTCTTCATTCACGAGTTGTAGCTACACCTTACAATCATTTCTACTTCTTTTTTTGTTTTTGACTCCATCAAAGTAGGGAAGATGTTCCGAATTAATAGTGCTTTATTTTGACCGTAGGTGCGAATGTACGCGTTGTCTTTTATGTGTTCAAGTATTTCCCACAGAGACCTACCTTGTTCGTGCATCACGTTGGATAGTACTATAATCACATTTTAATTTGGACTGAATACAAATTTGGTGGTTGAGCGGTCCCTGAGAAAATCCAATACTCTTAAACCCATTCTTGGACAATCGAAATGCAGTAAAATCACATATTCTAGCAATGCACCCAATAACACCTGACATTCCACTTATACGAAGAGGTTAAGTTAACTTTTGATCGTACTACAAATATATTTGATAGTAGTTAAAATCGTTTAGGTTTTCAGGGCATACTGATTTCGATCGTGTCTCTGTTCTGTGTGTGTACGACAGGGACTCGTGCGTGTATGACGTTTCCATGAACTTGTGAGCGACAGTCTGAGTACACTATACCAGTGTAAAACGTAAACACTAATTCGTTTCACCGTCATGAATATCATCCGAAAAATCACAATATCCCTTCTTTACAGATGAACATTACAGCAAGTGTTTAATTTCTGCTTTGGACAGGCATCACATAAGTCCCCCGCTTTTTATGGCCACGAATAAAGTTGCTTTATCAAATCAATGTCAAACGAGGAAACACCGCAGAGCAGACCTAATGCAAAGAACAATGGGCTGCGCGTATCTGTCGTTAAACAAATAATAGATCAACATATTTGAACAATCCCGTTCATATATTTTAAATGTATATTTATTATTCTTAAATCGCTCAATTTGCATTAAAATTAAACTATAATCAAGGTAAAACGTTAAACAATATAGATTCCGCGTGATGCAGTTCTGAAAAGAAATTACCCGTTATGTCTTTCCTCCATAAAAGCAGACAGCTCTCGTCCTTGGCGTTCCGATATTTCTTCGGATGCAATCACGCGAAGTTGTGGAGTCTGAAATTCCTAGGGCCCTACTCTTGTTTGCGGGCTTGCCTGATCTCTCACTCTCTCTCTCTGCCTATTTGTCTGTCGGTTCCCCTGTCCAGGAAGTGAGTGCATTTAGTAAGAACGGCAGCTGAACTACGCTCTCTCGGACATCACTTCGAATTTTAAAGGAAAACACTCAATGTCCTCAAGCAGTATTGCGGAAACAAGAATAAGTAATATATCTTTCTTAAGATAGGCTACGGCATTATATAGTACCTGCACTGAAATACGTAGTAGAAGTGGACTATGGAATCCTAAAATAAGAAGCCTGCCAAAATCGACATTATGCATTCAATAAAAAGCTCAAATAGCCTATGCTCCATCAGCCATCTGATAAAGTAATAGATCAGTAGGCAGTAGGTAGGTACTGCGTGGTGATGATGATAGGTGGTAAGATAACATTTGCACAACTCAAAATAACTTAAATGTTGTGTAAACAAGTGATGTGAGTAAATGGGTTTCTGAAAGTTACTTGTAAAAAAAAAAAATTTAGTAGGCCCAATACACATAAGTTGGTCATCTTATTGGGAGCAATTCACTGTTCAACTGATTGATTAACTTTATCAATTAAATTGATTTGTTTTATTCAGAATGTTTTGTACCATATCCAACACAGATATTCGAGTACAGCTGTTAAACAATTTGAATGAATATTACATTAACAAAAACACACCTCCAACAACAAATTTCTTTCACTCAGAAATTGTAGCAGTTATAAGCAATATATTGTCTATGTTCATTTGAGAGACCGATGCTAACAAAACAGGCAGAATGATTATTTCTGTCTTTTCATTAACACAGACATAACTCCAATAGTGAATGTCTTCCATGGGTAGTTTGTTGCAGATAAAATCCATGGTATGTGTCAATGAAAGCAATGGCTTATGGCTGATCTTATGAGAGCTTATGGGATTCATCTATTTTAATTTGCTCAGTGCTCATCTGTGATGTCATGTACAGTTGAGGCCAAAAGTTTACATACACCTAAGCTAAAGACATCCAAACTCAATTTTTCACAACTCCACACATTTCATGTTATACCATACATTTCCTGTTTTAATTCAATTAAGGTATGTACTTTATTTCCACAAGAGGTAATTTCAAAATAATAGCTAAAAGATTTATTTTAGCTTTTATGCACTATATCAGATTTTCAGTGGGTCAAAAGTTTACATACACTTTTATTAGTATTTGGTGGCATTGCCTTTTAATTGTTTAACTTGAGTCATATGCTTGGGGTGGCCTTCCACAAGCTTCTCACAATAGTTCGCTGGAATGTTTGCCCATTCCTCCTGACAGAACTGGTGTAACTCAGTTAGGTTTTTGGGCCTCCTTGCCCGGACATGCTTTTTCAGTTCAGTCCACAAATTTTCTTTGGGATTCAGGTCAGGGCTTTGTGATGGCCAGTCCAATACTTTCAGATCTATAGATGAAATGCAATATTAGAAAAAGGGAACCTGAGTAAACACAAAACATTTTAAAAATGATTTCATTTATTTAATGAAAAAGTTATCAAACACCCACATTTCCCATGTGAAAAAGTTATTGCCCCCTTGTACTTAATAACTGGTTGCACTACTTTTAGCAGCAATAACTGCTACCATATGTGTCCTATAATTTGATATCAGTCTTTCACATTGCTGTGGAAGAATTTTAGCCCTTTTTTTTTTTTTTTGAAGAACTGTTTTAATTCAGACGAATTGATGCTTGTTTCAGGTCCTACCACAGCATCTCTATTGGGTTCATGTCAACCTTTCAGATGTTAATTTGCTCTTGTGTTTTGGATTATTGTCTTGTTGCATAACTCAGTAATGCTTCAGCTTCAGTTCAATTTTTTTTTGGTACAGAGCAGAATTAATTGTTCCTTCAGTAATGGCAAGTTGTTCAGGTCCCAAGGCAACAAAGCATCCTCACACCATCACACATCCACCACCATGTTTGACTATTGGTATGATGTTCTTTTTATGAAATGCTGTATTTGCTATGTGCGACAAGCATTAATGTTTCTCTTGGTTAGCAGTGGTTTCCATCTTGATACTCTCCCATGAATCCCATTTTTTCCCATTCTCTTTCATATTGTGAGTTCATGAACACTGACCTTAGCCGAAGCTAGATATGCCTGCAGTTCTTTAGATGTTCTTCTGGGTTTTTTGTGACTTTCTGGATGAGCTGTCGCTGCACCTTTGGAGAAAATTTGGCAGGCCGGCCTTTCCTGGAAAGATTCACCACGGTTCCAAGTGTTCTCCATTTGAAGATAATGGCTGTCACTGTTGTTCAGTGGAGTCCCAGAGCCTTAGAAATGGCTTTGTTAGACATATGTTTCAATAACTTTTTTGCATCTCTTCAGGAATTTCTTTTGATCATGGCCTACTGTAGTGTGCTCGTAGAAACTTTGTGGTGACTACTTCACTCTGATGGTAAGGTTCAGTATGAGTGGAATTTTGATTCAGCTGGGCTGGCTGCAAACAGGCCTGGCTATGTTCTATCAGCTGAATTTAATTATCCATTTAATTTGGTTAATTGGTTGATTGAGTAGGGAAATTGCTTGGATGTTAGTTAACTTTTTTCATGAAATAAATGAAATTCTAATTTTAAAAATGTGTTTTGTGTTTACTCGGTTTCCATTTGTCTGTATTAATATTACATTTTATCTAAAAATCTGAAACCATTCAGAATGACAAATATGCAATACTAGAGGAAATCAGGAAGGGGCAAATACTTTTTCATGGCACTGTATATCACTAGCCTCTTATGCAGCACAAAGCATTCTCTATTTAGGAGCGGCAATGCTGCCACCTATTTAAATATAAATGGATCTCAACAAAAACACTTTTTAAACAAACAAAAATGGCAAGTTGCTCATGGATACAGAGCACTGTCTATAAGCCATTAATTAAACTTTATAAATCTAGGTCTATCTTTAAAAGTACTGATTTCAACTTTCCAACTTACAACAAACAATACTGGCTATCTTATCTCACACACGTTAAAAAGCTCTATTCCAAAGCAATGCTACACAATGTTTTCTAAATTACACTACATGGCCACAAGTATGTGGACACCTGACATTCAACATTTCATCCGAAATTTTCAGTATTAATACAGAGTTGATCTAGCTTTTCATGCTATAACAACCTCCACTCTTCTGGGAAGGCAACTATACTATTATACTAGATGTTGGAGCATTGCTGCAGGGATTTGTTTCCATTCAGCTAGAAGAGCATTAGTGAGGTCAGGCACTGATTGTGCAATTAGGCCGGGCTTGCAGTTGGCTTTCCAGTTGATCCGAAAGGTGTTGAATGGGGTTGAGATCAGGACTCTCTGCAGGCCGGTCAATTTCTTCCACACTATTCTCAAAAAAAAAACATTTCTATATGGACCTGGCTGTACGCCTGGGGGCACTGTCATGCTGAATCAGGAAAGGGCCTTCCCCAGGCTGTAGGGGAAACACAGAATTGTCTAGATGTGATTATATGCTGTAGCATTAAGATTTGCCTTCACTGGAACTAAGGGGCCTAGCCCAAACAATGAAAACCAGCCCCTGACCAAGGGGTGTCCAGTTACTTACCATCTGAAGATAATGTGGTCATTCAAACTAATGTGTCATATCAATGTGTCAAATAACAAAAAATGGCTCATGGAAGGAGACAAAATTTAAAAGAATGTTTTAAACAGCTGACAAAAACTTACACTCCAGAAATCATTTGTTTCCACTCAGTTGTCAAGTAAATTTTACAAAAATGTTCAAGTTCTTGACATAAAATAAATACAGATTTTAACCAAATATAAAATAGGTACTGCAGATAGAATGCTTCTTTATCTCCATGGGGACATTTTTAGCAGCACATAACATTCACATTTACAAACAAACATTTATAGCCAGAAACAAAAAATTATAAAGAAATACACATAAAAATGACTAATATTTTGGCCTATTAAATTAATATTTAATCTTAAAAACCAATCCAGACATTTGTTTGCTCTATCTGCTGCTTTGAGTGTATGAAAATGACATCATGAATAAAATTCATCATCATTATTATTATTATTATTATTGAAATAATTTTGTTTCATTTGTTTAAATTTTTGTAAATGTGAATGTTATATGTTGCCAGAAAAATTACCCTATGGGGATGATAATGTATTCTCTATAGTTATGCTTTGGCGAGGCTGCATGCCCCATACCTACACCGAGAGTTTGGCACTTATTGGGTTTCCTACAGAAGTAACACAATGACCACAGACTATATTATACAGCTGTAAAAGCAACATTTTTGCAAATTTTTGGGCAATTATTATTAGATAGAAAGCTAGCTAGCTTCCATTCCACACAGAACCAAGGTGGTAACCACAAAGCTTTACAATGCCTTTTGCCTGTGCATTAGAGTGTTCCGCAATTGGCTACTTTGATTAGATTTTGTTATTGGTCATTGGCAGATACAAGCTAAATGTCCAATGGGGAGAATTATTGATTGTGGGAGTGTAGCAATTGTGATGATGTAATCGGCAGGAAAAAGAGAAAAGAGAAGAAATGCAAAATAACACAAGTTTGGGGCTTTATTGTGTGGACCTGTGAAGTTGTTTGTGAATTCTTTCTGTTTACATGAGGTCAAAAGGTAGAGACGTTTATGTTTTTAAGGGCAGAGAGTCTGTGGTCATTGGTGATATTTTTGTCGGAAACCCTGAGAAGTGCCAACATCTCAGTGCTGTATAAGTATGGGGCATACAGCCTCACCAAGCCATAACTTGGTTGGATGGCATACATGCTATCCCAGATTTAAATTCTGAATACCCACCCTCACATTTTTAAAACTTTTCTGTACCACACAGAAATTCACCACATACTGTACATCAGAAGCATGAGATCTTTTCATGGACTCATTTCAGCCAACTCCACATGCAATCCCATAATTCAATGCAACAACGAGGACACCATTGCTCAGCCCTAGTTTGTAGTAATGCATAGTTTGCATAATATGGCATGCATTGCATTTGTACTTTGAGGGTGGTAGTTGCATATCCAGTGTTATGCAATATGTAATGAGTGCAACTGAAGGATATGGACCTAAGGCTTCAATAGAACTCTATGTATGGTAGAAATGTTGGGTTAATCAAAACAGTAGACCCATACAATGGTGATGCAGGAGAGAAGAATGCATTGCACTGTTTCTATGGTGACTATTCAAAAGTCTCAGTCAGTACATAACTTATAGTCATATTCTGACAGGAAATACACCCACACACTTTAAAAACAAACTCTAAAAGCTGGACTTTATTCCAAAATGTGTATTTTACAGGTGAGCAATGCAGGCTTTTTCTAGACACTGAATTGGTTTCTACACAGCTTTGTCAAATCACCACCTGGAACATTTTTGCTCTGACAGAATACTTCAGAGGTGCGTGTTTCCTTTATTGACCATTGGTTGAAAAATGATTCATTCTGGTCACACAAACTCAAAAGCCATGATTGACGGTAAAGAGAATGATTTGCAGAATGTGTTGCTGTACTCTGTACACATGGGCTGGACCCAGAACACAATGGGCTGGTGTTTACAGGGGTGAGTGGATCAGAGATGCTGCTGATTCCCACACAGCTTTTTTGGAGAGGGGAAACAACTATGCATTGATTCCATTCTATCTGTGTCTCTAGAGAGTGGAGTACGGTTGGTACACCCCTGTCTTGTTTATAGAGTGTGAGTGTGGGAATGTGTGTTCAGATGAAGTTAAGACACATGAAGGAACTTAATTGTTAAAACCTATCAATAGACAAAAAAATAAAAATAAATGGCCATCCTGAAATTTAAAGCCCATAGATTTTGCACAAAATATGGAAATATCTCTCATTTTAAAGGATATTTAAAATTATGCTATTTGCTATGGATTAAAAATTAATTGAGACATACACACTATAGTAAACAGTGCTACAGTAAAACTTTCACAGTAAGAGTTTTAAATCCTCCATTGTACCCAACCTTATCCTCAAACACCCTGGGACAGGGAGTACATGTAATTTACACCCTCACAACTCTGGTGTGTATAAATTATTATTCTGGCTACCAGCTCCGGAATGACACAATGATTAAAGCCCATGCCAATTGCACCGATGCTAGATGCACTCACACAGCTGTGACTGCAGCAGAGGTGCATTCTTGTTATCTGCGTAGTTTATAGCAAATACAATCTACTATAGTTAGCACAAGTCAATTTTTAAATCAACCACAAAATAAATGAATCAGTCATTTATCAATAAAATAAACTGCCTTTGATTTGGCTCCCTGCACAATGGGAATGTCACACAAGCAGTGTGCAAAGCACAACTGAAAGATGTCATTTAGATACATACTGACACACACCAGCGTGATACCCCTGGGAGGGAGATCCGGCAGATCTCCAAATGTACATGAATGCATCTATGTTATCCGTCAGTTTATAATACACAAATTCCAGCCTGAGATGGGCTGCCAGCCATCCACTCATCATCAGGACTGGGTCCACGGACCCCTGACCCTGGATGCAGTTCTTTTTCGTCTTCCAGATAGATAGTTTGGCCACTCCTGATAAAAAATTGAGGAGAACATGTACAGACCTTTCAGCAGCCGAATACAGTCGACCACAAATAAATAACTCAAAAGAAAAACTTGTCACCAAACCCTGAAACCACTCCTCTAACTGCCTAAATAATCCCTTAATTTAGGGACACAGAATAAAAAGGTGTTGTAAGGATTCCCCCCTGAACAAAAAGGACAACCCTCCCCTATACTGGGATCCAGGTGCACCAGATGTCTATTTGTGGCTATGGCCCCATGCACAATCCTCCACTGGAGGTCACCTGTCCGTTTATCAATGGGGGGCTTGTACAAGGACCGCCAAAAGCCTTTCAGGGAACAGTCTGGATCCAAAATCTCAGTCCACCTCGACGCCTCTATCCCTGCTAAAGAGCGTGAGTGTGACACTTTAACACAGGTGTAATAAGCTGCTTTCTTGCCTACAGTCTCAAACTCCCCCAACTCTGGGGTTGTAAAAGACAGTAAGCGCCCCCCCCCCCCCTTCCTGCCACTCCCCAACAGCAGGATAGACAGTCAAAGGAGGAAATACATACTCACACTCATCATCCTATTAGTCAGACAGAATACGGTTCTCAACAAATGCTCTTAGGGGCCCTGGCAGGGATGCACAGACCTCTTCCACCAACCTCTCCAGCAGTCTAGAGGATCTGATGCTTGTTTTCTCTGCAAGTTTCTCCACAGATGTCTTCATCAAATGGCCCAGCTTGACACAACCAGCCTCTCTCAAGCTGGACCGCAGGCTGGCAGAGGACAAGATCTGAGTTTTTATGAGGGCAGTGTAGAACAGTGGCTCCTCAAACAGCCACACCCTTGGTGTCATTTTCGGTTCCCGGTAGACCTTGAAGACCTGCCAGGACTGTAGGACTGACAGGTAGAAAGGTGTCAACCCAGTCAGGTCCACCAACACAAGCAGGAGCAGGAACAGTTGCTTGTCGTAGCCAAGGTGACCAGCCCTCTTCAGCAACAGTCGAGCCATATCCTGTCAGCTCAGACCGAAGTTGTAAAGCAGCCTCTGTGCTGCCTGCAGCCTGAAAGCCCTTATCCTGTTGGGAATGTCAATGAGGCCCTGCCCCCCCTCCTCAACTGGAAGGTACAGTGCAGACGCCCCTATCTAGTGCTGGCTGGACCAGAAAAAGTCCACAATAGTCCTCTGTACCTCCTCAACTAGGCCCCTTGGTGGAGATCAGACGATCAGTCTGTGCCATAAGGTCGAGGCGACCAAGTTATTGATGACCAGAACTCTCCCCCTGTATGACAGCTGGAGTAGCAGCCACTTCCACCTAGACAGTCTTGCACACACCTTCTCCACGATACCCTCCCAGTTCTGCAACTGAACATCTTCTGTCCCTTTCATTCCTGCCCTTCCCCACCCGAGACCCCCTGGCAGACTGGGAGCTGCCCTCTCCTGCCACTGTCCTACCTGTAAGGCCTCACTCTTCTCCCAGTTTACTCTTGCAGAGGAGGCCTTTTCATGAAGACCTAAACACTCAACTAAACCATCCACATCCAGCTGCTCCTTTATAAAAATATTAACATCATCGGCATATGGTGCCGATGGTGGGCTCTGTGTTATCCCTGGTAGGGAGAGCCCTGTGAGCCTATTTCTGAGCCTATTTAAAATTGGTTTGATTGTGAGAGAGTATAACTGTCCAGAGATTGGGCAGCCCTGTCTGATCCCTCTCTCAACAGGAATTGGACAACTCAGCCCACCCCCCACCTTAACCATACATTATGCCCCATTATATAACAACCCTAACCATGCCATAAAGCCCTCCCCAAAACCAAAAAACAGCCCTCAAAGTAGAAAAAAGAAAAACATGGTCAACGTGATCAAAAGCCTTTTCCTGGTCAAGGGATAAAACACCAACATCAAGGTTATACATTTTACACACATAAAACAAATCTCTCATTAAAAAAAGACTGTCCATGATAGACCTATCTGGGATACAATAAGACTGGTCTTTATGAACCAGTATTTCCAGATAGTCTTTCAGTCTATTACCCAGGACCTTGGAAAGCAGCTTGTAATCTGTGCATAAGAATTCCACAGGTCTCCAGTTCTTAAGTAAGGCTAGGTCTCCTTTTTTTGGAAGACGAGAGAGAGCTGCATGCTGACAGGAAGTCGGTAATGAACCCCTCTTAGCACACTCCTGTAGCACTTCCAGTAAGTCAGTCCCTAAGCAGCTCCAGAAATGTATATAGAAGTCTGCAGGTAGCCCATCTATGCCTGGAGCGCGATCGGATGCCAACTGTCCTACTGCAGTAGTAAGCTCATCCAGGCTGATGACAGTGTCCAAAGAAGCGCGCTCCGCCGTCCCCAGCTGAGGGAGCCCCTGAAGAAGCTCAGCAGCACACTCTGCATCAGAGTCCTCCGCCCCGTAGAGGGCAGTATAGAAAGCCACTGCATGTCTCCTCTTCTCAGCTCGGTTGGTGGTCACCCTTCCATCTGGAAGCTGAAGACACGCCATCTGCTTGGTTTGGGATACAGACTTCTCTAAATTGAAGAAAAAGGAGCTAGGTGCATCCATGTCCTTGATACTAATAAAACATGCCCTAACCATATCCCCCTTCACCCTCTCATGTAAAAACATGCTGAGCTCCTGTCTGTTCCTCTGTAATGTGTCTCCATCAAGGCTATTGTGTGTTATAAGAACACACTCAATATCCCTAATCTCTTGCTCTAGAGTCTGCATGGCTGTCCTGACCCTGCTGGTAGAATGAGCAGTGTACTGTTGACAGAAGAGACGGATGTGTATGGCAAGCCGTTTTAGCTTTAATTCATTTCTAGAGGATAACGCAAATTCAAATTCTAACTAGTTAGAATGCAAATTCTTGATATCAGAAATTCAATTGTAGCTAGTTAAAATGAATATTATTGATATCGGAAATTACATTTTAACTAGTTAAAATGCCAATTCTTGATATCGGAAATTCTATTGTAACCAGTCAGATTGAAAACGTTTTTCTCATTCATTTCAATGGGACTTGGAATTTGACCTAGTTAAAATGCCAATTTCTGATATCAGAAAATCAACTACTGATATCGACAATATAATTTCAACTAGTTAAAATACCTATTTCTGATATCATGAATTCAATTTCAACTAGTTAAAATAGGAATTCTTATATCAATAATAGAATTTTAACTAGTTGTAATTAGAATGTCCAATTTTAACTAGTTAAAATACAATTCTTGATATCAATAATAGAATTTTAACTAATTGTAATTAGAATGTCCAATTTTAACTAGTTAAAATACAATTATTGATCAAAAATGAAAGGTCCCATTGAAATGAATGGGGAAAACGCTTGAATTATAACTAGTTACAATTGAATTTCTGATATCAAGAATTTGCATTCTAACTAGTTAGAATTGTATTTGCGATATCCTCTAGAAATGAATTAAAGCTAAAACGGCTTGCCATAGATGTGCGTCTTTCCCACCTCCCACTATTGGCTCAAGGAGTCAAACTCCCCTTTCCCGTTCCTCCAGACCTCCCAAAAAGAACCAAACCTTTCACAAAAAATTTATCTTGTAGTAATTTTACATTGAAATGCCAATATGAGCTGACCTTTTTGTTAGGTGAGAGGTGAAAATCCACTGTGACAAGGTGATGATCAGTGAAACCAACGGGGTGAATGAAACTATTTAGAAATCTAGCGCTAAAAACTTATGATACGTAAACCCTATCTAATCTGGCTGCACTTACCCTGCTATTTAATATCTTTACCCATGTATACTGTCTGACTTGTGGATGTTGGGCCCTCCATGCATCTACTAAATCTGATTGAGTAATGAGCCGAGATAAACAAGTGGATGATTGTAAATGAGGTTCCTCACTTGTCCTAACCAAAGTAACATTTATTGTGCAATTCCAGTCCCCCCCCCCCCCCCCCATCACAGTACATTCCCTTTGACCACACTGCTGTAGTGATTCCCTCAATTTCGTAAAAATTTCCAGCCACTCTGAACTTTGGTTCAGAGCATAGACATTAATAAAACAAAAAACATTTCGAAGATCTCAGCCCTGACCATCTGCACCATGCCCTTCACTATCTCAGTAGTGGATACGACTTTTAAACCCACACTAGGTGAAAAAAGAATAGCTATCCCTGTGCTAAAATTAGTCCCATGGCTGAGGAAATTCTGACCCCTCCACCATAAACCCCATTCTACTTCATTTGTTATATTACTGTGCGTTTCTTGTAGGAAAATTATGTGGGCAATAAGTCAGCTGCTGACCATTGAGCAAAGCAATTTCTGAAATGTACTGTAAGATGTTAAGGTTTTCTATGCGTTTCTCAGGTGAAACTGTTCATTTATTGTTAACTTTGGGGAGGATGTTATTTTTGTTATATTCATTGTTTATTTTAGCAGAGTAGTACCAGTATATCACCAGCAGGTAGAAGTATTGCTACGTGAACAGCATGTGTGCGTTAAGGAAAACGGGACTCTTTTATAATTTAACCAAATAATGAGACTTCCTGTGTTGCATGAACGCATATATTTCAGGAGTAGCGATTGTCAACCTAAACCGATATTTCAATATTTTACAGCTGAAAAATAAATGTGTAGCACCAGTTTGAGCCAGCGTGAGCATCATTCTGTGGCCTCGCTACAATTACATCTTAATCCTTTCTGTTGACACAATTCAGAAACTAAAGCCCTCTTTGTCTATTCCTCCCTCCATTAATGTTTAAAGACCCAACCCTTAAACTCTGCATGGAAAAATTAGAGATTAGAAACAGAAAAACAGATTTTAAAAAAAGACAGATAGAAGAGAAACAACACCCTGTGGAACACCATCATCATTCATTCATTTAGTTATTTTCCGCTTTTTCAGAGTTTTTCCTTTCTTTGGCTCAAACCCAGTGGTGGTTCATTAATGCGGGCGCTGGGGCACCGCCCCCCAAACGCGAAATAATTATAAAATAAAAATTGTTTACTCACTGTTGTTCAATGCGGCTGGTAGTCTGTCAGCGCCTGCCAGCATTCATTAAAAATTGGTTCCAAAATAAAATTGTATTTGGTTAATTTCTGTGTGATTATAGCCTACTTCCTGGGTGAAAGGCACTGGCCAAATGAGCGTGTATGTAAGTATTTCAACTTTTGGCAAGCAGGTGACCTGAGGCTGCTCTCTAAATGGTTGCTTCAGATTTTCCACGGGGCGCAGCTCTCTGCGCCCCAGACACTCCTACTTTTATTGGCAGCAAATTGGTATTGTTTTTATGTTTTTTGATCTAATGTGATTGGACAATTCTTGACGTTATCTTTCATGTTCACGCCCGCCATTACTACGGATGCGCGGCTGTCACTCCTGGTCCTTAGCTAGCTGACCGGTACTTTCAGGAGATGGCAACTTCAACTAGAACCGCGGAAAAATTCAGCAGCAGGCAAGTGATCGACGACGAGCATACACCCGGGGCTTCTCCCGCTCTTGTTATGACAAACGGAGTTGGCTAGCTGGATGTGGTGTAAGTAATGCCTTTTATTGCTTTCCCTGTTTGCTATTTCAAAGTGTCGGCACCAAAGCGTTGTGGACAACGACGGGGGTACAAGACCTATAACATCTTTCTGAAAAATGCAAACGGCACGAAAGTAGCCGCAGCCACCTAGACAATAGTATGAGACTAAATTTTTTAGGTGATGTAGGTGAAATGGGAATTTTGTTATCTCTACATATTATTTTATATTATTAAGGAGGGCAAAATATGTTCAAGTAGTGCTACTGGCCAGTGTTTAGGCAACATTACAGTGTGTTGTGTTGTTTTTAGATTTATTTATTTATTTATTTAATTTTATTTCATTTGCTGAGCTATGAAGTGCTGCTTCAGTTTGTTTGTCCTCCCCAAAACTGCGCCCCCCCAAAAAATTTTATCACCAGCCGCCACTGCTCAAACCCCTTCCTCAAAACAGTGACATGTTTTCTTAATCTGTAGCGCTTTTTTCATCTACAACATCTAAAACAAACCAGTTTTTGCAAAGCTGAAACAGTCTTAATAAATTTCTCTCTATCAGGAAAATAGTCTTCTACTCTGACCAATTTTCCAAAAGTGTAATCAAGGAACATATTAATTTCCTCAAGCGTATACACATCGCCACTTAGCTGTGAATCTGTCACTGACATGCCGTCTGAATCGGAATCATAATCCATTTCGTCATTTCCCTGGCTCTTGGTGACAGGCGGCTCAGCCACCGCTCCCTCTCCGTTTGCTTACCTAGGCCTGCTTACCTAGGCCGGGCCCAGTCACTGCCCCTTGTGCCTGCTCTGCCTGATGTGGCTCAGCTAACTCCACAGCCGGCAAATGTGTAACTACAGTCCTGCATCCTACACCGCTCGGGGCTGGGCAGTCTACAACTGTTGCAGTCTCATCTAAACTAGCCTGATCCTTCTGAACCTGTTTCTCTGATGTTTCAAATGCATTTGCATTAGAGGACAATGTTTTAGTGGCTGCGTCTCCTTTTCTCCCTGCCCACTCCTTCGTTCTCCTGCATCGGTCTCCGGTGGCTGAGCACCACCGGCCTCTGCGTTTTCTGACGCTCGCTGTCTGTGAAGACAGGTGGAGCGTTTGTGACCAACATCCCCATATTCAAAACACTTCATACTGCCAGAGCTCGCATAAACCATGTAATATCCATTTTCGTACTTTACCCTAAAAGACACATCTAGGGACTGTGTAGGGGAAATCAGAAACATAAACACCTGTCTCCTTAAAGACTGGATATGTTTAAGTTTTTTGTTTTTACACCCTAAGCCAATACTTTTAAAACCACTCACCATTTTTCCAAAACACTGAAGCTCTCGCTCCAGCGCCTCATTGGGGATGAACGGGGGGACTCCTGATATTGTAACCCAAGTCGATGGCATAGCCAGCGAGGAAACGGGCACAAACAAATCATTAAGAAAAATGCCGTTTTCAATCAACTGCAAAAAAAGGGTACCTCTTTCAAAAATACAACCACCGCTTTATTCATCCTCGAGGCGTATGACAGGTTATCGTGCCCAACTGAATCACCCACAGCGAGGAGAACCTCCTCCACCATGACACCTGGATCGGCCAGAATTCGCACTCCATGTCTACCCGACACCTACCAACACCAAACTACCGACCAACGAACCAGCACAAACTGCAAAATAACTAGCTATATCATAAAGTGAAACAAGCAAATTCAAAAAAAGAGAAAAGCTACAAAAAGCTTTTAAACAAGCAACACTCGCTCCAACTAAACACACGCTGTCACTCACCCAACTCGCAGCATGCAGAGAGAGAGAGAGAGAGATAGAGAGAGAGAGAGAAAGAGAGAAAGAGAGAGAGAGCACCCACACAAACATGAAATAATATAAATGGCATCTTCACCCTTCCCTCTCACGGGTTTGAGGCAAAAACAATTAACTAAAACAACAAACTAAAATAATAAACACAAAAAAAAAAAAACGAGTGGCAAATTTCAGTTCCCCGCTTGTAGCTGGCCAGATTTTCACCTAGCCAGCTCCTCCCACTTTACAGCAGTTTTTTTAAAAAAGAAACCAAACTGAAATTAAGCGCAACTCAAAAAAAGAAACTCGCTCTCGGTGTGAGGTCTCGGCCCCAAATTGTGGGGAGCAGCAGACTTTTAAGCACCTGGGCTGATTAGCTAACGCAACCCAGGTGCGTGTGCTCTCTCCACCAGCCGGTGCAACTGAGACCAATCCGCTTCTCTGGCAGACTGAATACTACACATACACTCCTGAGCAAAAGAAAATGGCCCAAGCCCAAAATGGCAAAATATTAAGCTTTTAATGGTCTTAACAACACATCATTGGTCAGAAAATTAGCAAGAATTAAACAAATGTACTCCTGAGACCTCCTGTGCCACCATTTGCTTGTTTACTTTTGCTGCAGTGAACTGTTTGGGGAAAAGCTAGAAACAGGGAAATTCACTTATACAGTAGACAAATTAACATAATGTCAAATAAAAGAGTCATGTTTTGTATTTGGTTGCACATCAATTGCATGCCATGACTTCCTGATGTCTGTGACCTATCAACATCATCAGAGTCTGGATATCTTATTTTCAGGTTGTCCTACAAGCAATATAAAATCTCTTTGCATTTGAATGGATCTCTATGGGAATTGGGGGGTGGGACTAGATTCAGCTGTAAATTATGCTGTTACAGTATGGAACACATTTGTTGGCTAAATGGCTTTAAGTCATCAAGGGTTCAAGGTGTCAAATGAGCCTCAAACCACCGTGCTGCTGCCAGATATGCAGTAGATACTACAAGCATTGTTTCTCCTGAATATTTATTCCATTGAGTTCAACAGGAAAATCAATCAGGAGAAACAATGTTTTTTTTGCCTAGCAGTATACATTCAATATTTTAAAATGTGAAGAAAGGACAAAATGTCAAAGAAGAAAATTATTACCAGTTAAGGACAGGGCTGTGCAGAAACCTTTTTAGGGGTGGGTGCTCAAAATGAGAAAAGGGCACATCAACCTAAAAAACTGTTTTACAGCTCCCCGTTGTTGTACAGAATATATTTTATCAAAATGAATTAATGAAAATGAATGACATCAACAATAATAATACAAATATTACATTTTTTATCAAATCAAAGGGGCACTTTGGGCACTTGGGGCAAAATGGGCAGGTGTTTAAGCGCCCAGAGTCCTCCTGTATGTGCCTGGTCAAGGAATACCTAGATTAGCATCTATGTAAAGCAAATGAAATAATGCATGTGTCACATAACTTTTTGTCATTTTTTGCCATTGTACAAAATGATAAATGTGACTACAAGAAGTGATTTTCGTGGGTGAAAAGTTTTTTTTTTTTAATCCTTCTTAGATGCATTTACTTTTTGTAATAGCATCTGCTCAATGTAAATGCACATCTGGCTTGTAGTCACCATCAGCAGTAAAGTTATGACCCAACAGAGCCTTAGTCTGGTTGGTACTAACCTGTGATAGATTATTCACCACCATTTCCACTATTTAAAATATTTGTTGGACTAACAACAACTGCCCCTGCCCTATGGTACCTTCAATCAAGCTGTAGGCCAGGGATCATCAACACTGGCCCTCAAATCCAAATCCAGCCCTGGTTTTCTTTTCTCCCGGGTAATTAATGCTACTGATTGGCCTGACTGTCTTCACACCTGACTCCCAGGCAAAGGGAGGGTGGAAAACCAGCAGTTCTCGGCCCTCGAGGACCGTGAGTTTCTGATCCCTGCTGTACGCTAAGGGTTTAGTAATGCAGAATTCATCTTGCAGCATTTCCTCTACCCCACACATGAAACACAGTGCCCACTGCTGGTCACAACCCTGGTATCCAGGAACACAGTGATATTACAGTGACAGGCTAGGGGCTTTTTCAGGTGGTTTGAGCCCAGGTGATGTGTCCCAGCATCAGGGTAGTCTAAGGATGCTCACTGTAACCTGCGGCAGGAGAAGGCAGACGGCTCCACCCAAAGGAAGGGTGTTTTCAGGCTGCAGGTGAAGAGGGGCGGGAGGTAGATGAAGCAGTGTGTCCAGTGGGGAGTTCAGGTAGAGGCTGAGGCTGCTGTAATTGGTGCACAGCAGCTGGCCTGTGGAAGATTCACACCTGTGAGAAGATTGCAGGCATGAGTGGGAATCAAGCCCCAGGATGTGGGCTGTCCTAGCTGTGGATCCTGCCCTCCCCTTCTGGACCACAGTCCAGCATCATCTGTTAACCATAACCATGGAAACTACAAGATTGCCTGCAGATGGGTACTGTCCATTTAAGCAGTAGGGCGCTGAGAAGTCCTCAGTATCAGGAAGTCTGCACAAACAAACAGGCGCATCTGTGTTTTTCACTGTGCCTGAAATACAAACCAATCAGCAGAGATAACACAGAAATAACCACCTGGTGTTAGTATCAGTGATATCATCTGGATACGATATTAAAACTGGATGAGAACAATGGGGACTGTCAGAAAGTGTAGACCTAACAATTGTGCAAAAAAACATAGGCCTTAATGTGTTTTGTAGGCTGAGTGTTACATGTTTAATTTACCTAACTAAATATTACCAATAATAATAGAATAATAATCATGTTGAATTCAAAATATTTGTTATCTTGTTACAATTGTAATAATCTTTGAATTCAAAACATTCATTATCTTCATTATCTGCACAAAAACAGCGTTGAGCCCAAGCTGCGTTGTCATGGAAAAATCGCAAATGAATAAAAGTAGTGTTATAAAGCGGTATCACGCTGCTACTTATGATCAATGTTTAGATGAATAATCTATTATTGGCACAAGTATAGGAGATCAGGGGCTCTATCTTACACCCGGTGCAAAGCGGCACCAAGCGCAACGCACGTTTTTTGCTAGTTTCATGTTGCAGTTGTCATTTTCCCGTCCAGAGCACACGTTGTTTAAATAGCAAATATACTTGCAGTACTTGAAGTCTTAAAATGAGGTGTGGTCAGGCGCATTGTTGGCGCATTGCTATCTTGAGGCAGCAGAAAGCGATTGCGCGATTGCGTGACTGCGCGATTGACCAACAAAAACCTGGTCTTAAGTCAATGGTATTTTACTGTTATTTTAAGGGTGCATTATTAAGATAGTAATATGCACCTACATAGGCGGGTGCACAACGCGCAATATTTGTTTTAAATACACGTCATAATGGTCCCTTTCCTCTGCAGAGAAACGTTCTTTCCTACTACATAGCAATCCGCCAAAGTGCAAGTGCACCTGGCTTTTAAAAGGAATGGGAGATGACACTCTGATTGGTTTATTTTATGTTACACCCAAAACACACCTATGATTAATTAAGAGACTAAATACAACCCCTTTGAACCATGCACCTTACTTTGCGCTCAGATTATCCGCGTGGATTTGGACACGCCCTAAATGCACTTGCCCCATGCCCTTTAGACCGTGCGCTTAGATCGTTAAATATAACCCCAGGTCTCTTATTATGTGGAATATGGCAAGGTGGGAAATGTCAAAAGCAAACCAAGCTGAGTATACAGTTCAAGAAAGAGCTCTTAAATTTCGTCCTGCCCCCAGTGAAATCAGTGCTGGTCAGGAAGACTGCAATCTTCGCAGACAGTGCTGCGATCACTTCACTGGCTACCGGTCGCTGCCAGGATCCGGTTCAAAGCCCTGACCCTTGCCTACACTGCTGCCAACAGGACAGCCCCCATCTACTTGCAGGACATGACTCAATTCTATGTGCCTGCTCGACCACTCCGCTCTGCGGCAGCAGGGCGCCTTGTAACCCCTCCCACCCGCCCAAAGGGATCACAGAGCTTCTCCACCCTAGCTCCCCAGTGGTGGAACGAACTCCCCGTCCCTCTCCGAACCTCCCCCTCACTATCCATCTTCCGCCGTGGCCTGAAGACTCATCTCTTCAGACTATACCTAGACTAACCACCACTACGCTGTATAATAAAAAAAATAATAAAAAAAACCCTTTTTCCTGTCACTTGTTACATGTTGCCCCATCCCTGTACTTCTTGGTAATTTGTATTTGTCCTAATACTGTTGCTTATTCTTCTGCCTAGTTGGCTTTGCAGATGTTAGACCAGAATAGTGTTCATTGTTCTCGGCTAGAAATAGCTGTACAAAATAAGTAATTGTACCTTACTGAACCCGTGTTCAGCAGTTGTCTACGACCATGAAATGCATTTTTTTGTACGTCGCTTTGGATAAAAGCGTCTGCCAAATGAATGTAATGTAATGTAATGTAATGTAATGAAGACATTCTTTTCATAATTTTTGTCTGCCAGTTGGGGGCAGTGTTGCACAATATTTTGAGAGCTTCAATACAGCGGCTCTTTTTCTTAAGGAATTGCATCTTTTGGTTTGATGCTTGGAAAACCCAAATTTCCTTTTACGACAGCAATGAAGCTCCAGAAGCATTTCAGGTAGGGGGACGCGCAAGCATGGGTCAAAGCTTTACAGGTGCTTTGTGCATCTGCGCAGAATTAGATTGTAGCTGCTTTAAATTAACTGAAATGTCATCTTCCAGCCACAACATGGCAGGGCCATGCAAATTAATAAGGAAAGCTGTCAGGTCTTCTGTCTCAGAAACTGCTACTCTCAGTTTCCACATTTTCACCAGGGTAAATAAAAGCAGGGCTAGGACTGTGACATGCTCATTCAACATAAGCAGCTCCATTTGTTTATATGGCTAAATTACATCCTGTTTTGCGCCAATATATGGATATGTCACAGTCTGTCATAGCATGTGCTCAAATTAGGCTGGAGCTCTTTGGAATACAGTCCTAGCACATTTAAAATTTTTATTTATACACTACATGGCCATAACTGTGTGGACACTTGACATCAAACATCTCATCCAATATTATGGGTATTAATGAGTGGGTCCACCCTTTGCTGCTGTAAAAACCTTCATTCTTCTGGGAAGGCTTTATACTAGATGTTGGAGCACTACTGCAGGGATTTGTTTCCATTCAGCCAGAAGAGCATTAGTGAGGTCGGGCACTGGTTGGGCGATTAGGCCTGGCATGTAGTTGGCTTTCCAATTGATCCCAAGGGTGTGTTGGTAATTCTAAAAACAAGTAAAATGACCGTTATCCCAGGAAGAAGCCGATCAAAAGTTTGTAGTAAAAACAGGAAGATTTATTACACAGCTGGCTACGGGAACAACTCAGCGAGAAAGTTCAAAATAGTACTGGTGGGTGATTAGATTTATACAGTTTAGAGTGGGTACATTTTGCATAATGTCAGAACTGGAGCGCTGCCTCTGATTGGTGATAAGAGGCTGTGCTTCCTTCCGATTGGACCATTCAAATTCAAACCCATCCTATCTATTCAAACAGGTTCTATTCACATTGAAATTGAAGTACAACAGGGGGGCTCGCCCCCTTCCCCCCCGGGGCCCAGCGGAAACTTCCCAAATGCAGAATACACAAAACTGTCTGTTTCCCAACAGGTGTTAGATGGAGTTGAGGCCAGGGCCCTTTGCAGGCTAGTCAAGTTTTTCCACACCGTTCTCGACAAAACCATTTATATTTGGACCTTGCCGTGTGCCCGGCCGGGGGCATTGTCATGCTGAAACAGGAAAGGGCCTTCCCCAAACTGTTGGGGAAGCACAAAATCGTCTAGAAAGTGATTGTATGCTGAAGCATTAAAGGAGTAACATGGTGGTTTTCACACTTTCTTGGTTTTATGTGCTAATTGCACAAGAGGCGTTGAAGAAACACAATGAGTAAAGTATTAAATATGTCCGTTCTTTATTTTTGGAGAAATATGCGTTTTAAAGTTATCGTCCGATGTTCAGCCGGTTGAGAATGTTATCGACTTTGCGTCACAAGTACAGTAACCATTCCCCTTTCCACGCCCCTTAAAGAAATCTGACCGGACACACCGTCCTGCTACAAGTGTGCTGTGAAGTTTAGGTAGCAAACAACAAGGCTGAATCCTTCTGACATACATAGAAACTTCTAAACTCCTTCTTTACATAGAAACTATACGTTCAGATCGCCTAGTTTCACTAACTGTGGCCAAACAGAATCAATAACGTTTCAGTAAATATATAACTTTAAAAGGTTTAATTCAATCTTCTGCTGGGACTTTTGCCGTTTATTGTGGGTGTGAAAGAAAATTTCGGTGCTGCTGACTATAATCGAATGTTTTTCAGATTTACCGTTCGATTGAAAGGTATCATTCAAAGTACATTTTTATGGGTTAGTGCTGTCCGATTGTGCTAGCTACTTAACATTAACCTTGTACGGCGATCAGTAAAGGCTAGCAGCACAGCACCACTTAATTATTTTCACTTCTATCTCCACTGTAATGAACTAAAAAAAGGCGACAAACTACCTTTTCTGTGAGAATTGCATTGGCGAGCTCACGCGCATACACTGCTGGAGACATTCTAAAGCTCCGTTTTGCCCTCCCTACTGTCAGTCAGATTGCTGTGATAGCTCATTCTAAATCATATTTGGGGACCCATGGACAACTCGTGACCCATAGTTATTATATTTGACTAACGTTAGGTTCACTTATTAGAGTGCCTTTTAAGGACTATTAGACTATCTGGTTGGTTATATTCATTTATAGCTAGCTACCTAATGTTAGCTAGCTATGTTGTTTGCTTACATAATGTAATGTTATCGATAACGTTAGTTAGCTAGTTTGCTTTCATAAGGACGTTATAGTTGTGGTTTTATCTTAACTTGGCTAGCTAGCTAGCAAAAATTATTATTGGATATAAGTCAACGTCCTTAGCTATCGATACTTGATATACTAAGTTACTTAGCTTGTGAAAATTCAGTCTCCCAAGATGAGCGCGTATCATGGAGGTAGCTATGGTAACGGGGCACAGTCTGTCAATCGTAGCTAACTGACAGTTCTCATTACCACACCCAGACAGTTCGGGTGAACTTTAATAGTGGGAAATTTAGGCTTAGAAAAATACGTTTTAAAATACATTTAAATCACTGAATAATAAAAAAAAAAATTATGCACATTTGTTTTGTTGTTACCTAAAGACAACTGGCAAGTATCACATTTAACCACCATATTACTCCTTTAAGATTTTCCTTCACTGGAACTAAGGGGCCTAGCCCAAACCATGAAAAACAGCCCCAGAAAAAGAGGTATCCAGATGCTCTTGGTCATATAGTGTATTTCATGTAACTTGGCCTTGTGTTTTTTTTTTATTTTACCATCTGAAGAGAATGTGGTCATTCACACTTTTTGTCACATCAACGTGTCAAATAACAAAACATGGCTCATGAAAGAAGATATAATTTACAAGAATGTTTTAAACAGCTGATGAAAACTTACACTCCAGAAATCATATGTTTATATTTAGTTTTCACATTAATTTTACAAAATGTGCAAGTTCTTGTATATTTTCAACTTCAAAATAACTACAGATTGTACAATAGGCGCTGTAGATACAGTTGAAGCCAAAAGTTTACATACACCTAGGCTAAAGATATTCAAACTCAGTTTTTCACAACTCTGCAAATTTCATGTTACCATACATTTCTTTTGGGAAGTCACTTAGGGCATCTACTTTGTTCATATCATAGGTAATTTTAAAACAATCGATTAGAGACAGATTTATTTCAGCTTTAATTCACTATATTAGAATTCCAGTGGGTCAAAAGTTCACTGTTCATACACCAAGCTGACTGTCTCTTTAAACAGTCTGGAAGATTCCATAAATTAATATAATGACTTTTATAAGCTTCTGACTGGCCAATTGTCATAATTATGAGTTAATTGGGAGTTAATTGGCTCCTGTGGCTGTATTTAAGGGCCTACATTTAGAACCACTGCCTTTTTAACCTTGATACCATGGGCAAATCCAAGCAATTCAGCTAAGACCTCAGAAAACAATTGTGGACCTTCACAAGTCCGGTTCCTCATTAGGAGCAATTTCCAAACAACTGAAGGTACCACGAGCAACGGTTCAAACAATTGTATGCAAATATTAAAATCTTGGGACCACACAATCACCGCATCGTTCAGGAAGGAGGCACAAATTAACAGCTCCCAGGGCTGAACAAACTTTGGTCCGAAAGGTTCAACTGAAGCCCAAGACAACAACAAAAGAACTGCTGAAGGAGTTGGAGGTATCAGGTACGAAAGTATCTACATCCACCATTAAGACAATCCTACATCATCATGGCTGTCGCGCAATGTCATGGCTGAAGCCCCTACTCCAAGACTGGCATAAAAAAGTCAGAATGAAGTTTGCAGGTGATCACCAGTACGAAGACCTAGCCTTTTGGAGGAGTGTTCTCTGGTCAGATGAAACAAAAATTTAACTGTTTGGCCATAATGATCAGCGCTATGTATGGAGGAAAAGAGGTTGCAACCAAGTTCAAACTTGGTTGCAACTGGGTCTTCCAGCAGGACAATGATCCCCTAAGCATACCTCCAAAGTTGTAACATAATGGCTTAAAGAATAACAAAGTGAAAGTATTGGAGTGGCCATCACAAACCCCTGACCTGAATCCCACAGAAAATTTGTGGACTTAACTAAAAAGGCATGTCCGAGCAAGGAGGCCCACAAACCTGAGTTACAGCAGTTCTGTCAGGAGGCATGGGCACATGAATTTTTAAACAGCCCCAACAACTTTCAGTGATTCCCACTGCATTTTTAAAATTGGTGAAGGTGAATCATAAATAGTAAGTCATTCAAATGTAACAGGTCTGTGAAATGCATAGACAGAATGGCAGCCCTGAAAGGGATTACCCTATCCCCATATCCAAGGAGCTTCACAGAGGGGAGGACAGAAGCCAGAATTGTGTCTTTACTAAACACATGTTAATTGTTGATATAAAAATGGCACTTGAAAAGGCAATGTAATGAGTCAGCTTTGAATTTTAAATGGACTTTTCAGCACTTTTCTTCTTCTTCTTCTTCTTCTTCTTCGTATTCTTATTCTCATTCTTATTCTCATTCTTATTCTTCTTTCATCAAAAATGCTCCAGGCCCACAAACAGTACATCGTCCTAATGGATATTTAGCTACACCAGCCAATGAAAACATCACATGGAAATCTAGGTTGACACATGTTTTGACATAAATGCATTAGGTTAGCTTTATTTACCACAAATTCACTCATGTTTTATCCTGATATAGCCTGCCCATGTCCTAGCCGGTTAGAAAACTATCACATTTCAACCAAACCTAAATTATTGTGCAAGGTTTTGCTGAGAGCACAAATTAAAGATTGACATTTTCATCAGGGAATGCTAACATTGTTCTTCCAGTTCAAACTGCAGTCTTTTTATTAAACTTTGAGGAGATTTCAACAGTGTGTAGCCCAGAGCCTTTGGGGGTCAACAGAGACACCAGCTTTCCTGACGCAGGGAAACTAGCATGTGTGGGAACAGAAAGTTTCATATTTTTATCGGCACATTCATTAAAACAGACACATTATTTTATTCACCTTCACTGTAACATGAGCAGGGGAGCCTGTAACAACTCAGTATATTATACACTCATGCACGATGTGAGCCTTGTGGCCTGGGTGAGTGTTATGAGAATGCAACTTGGTTAAGAAGCTAAGAAGCGTTGTGTCCATTTTCGCTCGATTGTTCCTGTGGAGTGAGTGGTGATGTTTGATGCACGTGCTTGATGTGCTTGAAGCAGAGCAATTGCAGTTAATGGCTGCCTGTCCACCCAAGGCATTGATTTTGTCAGCCCAACCTGAATTTGCTGTAAGACCAGGTTGCTGAACCAGAAAAGCCGTGACTTAGTGGGGGTTCAAAGTTATGCAGAATTCTTAGAAGACAGCCTCTTAAGAGACAGAGGTGATTGATAAATGGCCACCATCTATTCCTAAGAGGAAAGCATACCAGAAATGGGAGAAACAATGAATGGGTAAACAAAGTGAATAAGGGTTATTCTGTTTTTTACCTCATATACCACATCCTGAAAAATAAGGAGCAGGCGAAGAGTTCCAAGGGAGACACAGTTGGCACTGGAGGACTTGACAATGGCAGCCCTAGACTGGTGGTGGCCCTGCTAACAGCATTATGCAGCTCACTACAGTTTCATGTCTGTTGTCCTGGGAACATGTTCCGCCGAAAGGACTGTGCTCTCCCTCATCACAGTCCATCTATTTATCTTCCATATAAGCAGTCAGAGACAACTGGGCTTTTGAGAAGATGGGGATAAAGGGAGCAAATTGTGAGGATGTATGTGCTACTCTCAGAGGAATGGGGGCACAGACCACAGATTTTGGAAATGGAAGCATTATCATCAGCAACAGAAGCCAATGACCTTTTGCTCTCAGAAGGGGCAGAAACCTGGGCTGGTCTCAACACTGAATAGCCTATTCTTAATTCACATGTTTGACAGGGATCTTAAGGTGACTGAATATGCTTTTATGTTTCGCAATGAGTCATCATGGTGCCGCAAGCTCATATCTCATAATGGCACATAACAGTCTGGTTATAAGCCATACAAAGGAAACACAAGAGAGAAAACACTGCTGAGTACTTGGAACACACACAATAAAAATGAAAACAGGGAAGTGCCTATTTACCTAAGTACACAGTGACTTGCACTGATACCCTAATAGCTAATCCGGCTAGCTGGATAGCAACCAACCTACAGGGAAATTTAAACCAATTGTTATATGGGAACTTCTGGCCTATCCATCCCTGCATGTGCATATTTCCACAGCTATGATGTTGGACAGCCCAAACAACTTGACTGGCATGAAGTCTTCTCTTTCATGAATATTCATACCTTATTCATAATAATTTTGTTTGGAGTTTGGTTCCAGCCAGTAGTAAACAACCAAAAAGTAAAATAACTACATTTAAATTCAGTGCATATTGCAGTACTGAACTCTTTTTTATTGCTCTCATTCACATGTAGCAGCTCTGCAATGCGCAATGAGCGTTAACCCAGCTAAACTTCCTGAGAGGTTCACCTCTCAAACTTTTCCAGCCAACCAGACAACCTTCTCAGAGCGGATTTATGTTTCAGCTGAAACATGACATTGCTGGTGCTGGTTTGCTTCCCGGATTGCAGAGGAGATACAGCTTGTGTGGATAAATCATAAAAATAGACATTTTTTAAAAGAGTTTATTACAGCTGTTAATGGTGCACCGACTCACACTGCAAAATTTAAAGGCATATTATGCAAAATATGAAAAACAAACCTTTCAACACTTAATCAAACGTGTGTAAAGCAGTCACTGGGGCTAAATAAATTCTCCAAATGAATTTGCCCCTAGATTATGATGGCTTTTACTAATTTACTCAACAGCACAACAATTCGGCAGCAAGCAGTGATGGATGGCAGAACACGCCATAGAGATGGAGGGCAGCTCACTGATAGTGATTAAAACAGGAAGACCTCCTCATGAAAACACCCTCTGCCTCATCTGACCCAAGCTCTCTCCAAACATGAGTTAAATACCTACTCACTCTTCATTATAAAGTTCACTGTGCTGGAAGATAAAACACATCCTTTAAGTTCAGCCAAATCTCTCTGAAATATTCCATCTGCAGTTATCAGATGCCACTCACACATGTACAGGTGCTTCTCTATTAAAGGCAGTAGTTCAGTATTGCTTCTAACGTCATTAACAAAGAAAGCACGTGCATGTATTTACAGTGATATTATTGTGCTTCTGCAAGCTACAACCACAAGATGGCAGTGTATATTCTGGTTTCTCCAAGCTACTTAAATACAATCTTATGGAACCTGAATGTACTGCACTATATTGTGAATATTCTGTAGTATATGTACTTTGAAAATATAATGATAGATATATTTTAAAATAGTACACAGTTCAAAAAATATTGTCATATCTGAAAACTGTGCGTGGGGAATGTATTTTCATTAGGGCCTCCAGTTGTCTTGTTTGTTTTCTTATATGTATGTCAGTCTTTGGCTATCAACAACTTGATAGACTCTTTGTCAAGCCACACATCAAACAATTACCCTGATTGCACCATCACAATAATCTATGGTGATAAAGTAAATACCACTAATTAAGCATCAACAATGACTGACAGTGACATTTATAATCTACAATCATGTCATCATGGGAGCTTGTTTATCCAGTCTACATGTGTTTTGTGGATTTGAAAAAGGCATATGACCGTGTGCCCCGGGGTGTTTTGTGAGAGGTGCTGCGGGAGTATGGGGTGCAGTAATGCAGGCATTGTATCGGCCAGTGGTGGTGAAGAAGGAACTGAGCTGAAAGGCAAAGCTCTCGATTTACCAGTCGATCTTCATCCCTACTCTCACCTATGGTCACAAGCTATGGGTAGTGACCAAAAGTGTGAGATCGCGAATACAAGTGGCCGAAATGGGGTTTCCCCGTAGGGTGGCAGAGCTTACTCTCCTTGATAGGGTGAGGAGCTCAGCTATCCGGGAGGACCTCAAAGTAGAACCGGTGATCCTTCGCATTGAAAGGAGTCAGTTGAGGTGGTTCAGGCATCTGATAAGGATGCCTCCTGAGCGCCTCCCTCTGGAGGTGTTCCGGGCTCGGCCACCGGGGAGGAGACCCAGGGGTAGACCTAGGACATGCTGGTGGGATTATATCCAAAGGCTGGCCTGAGATCGCCTGGGGATCCACCGGGATGAGTTAGCAGAAGTCACTGGGGAGAGGGACATCTGGGCTGCTCTACTTGCCCCTTTGCCACTGCGACCCTGACCTGGACAAAGAGGTAAGAGAATGGATGGATGGATGGACTCACATGTCACATAAATAAATAAAACATCTTGTAGCAGAGCTATATTAGTTGAGTTTTTTTAGAGGTCCCCACTTTTGGCCAAAGTCATTAAAGGGCTCATTTTTGATCAGCCTCCATTCTCTATTTTTTATATATCAAGTGTAAAGTGGGATGTGCTTGCCTGCGATGATTCATGGATGGTCAGAGGGTGGAACTGGCAACAAGCATTGAAACTTCACGCAGATGAAGTTAGCAACCAAGTGACCTAGCCTATATGCACACACAAGACTCACTCAACAACACCCCCAGCATCACACCGTTAAAACCCTGAAAATGTAATCACACTGGACAGTTTGGAATTTGTATATCCTGCTGGTAAGAGATGAACATTACCTCACATTACAAGGCTCTGAGCATTACTGTCTGTGTGAAAATTACCCTTTGCCAGTTTCCATTTATGCCCCCTCGTTCTGCTAACCGAACTCAACTTGAATAATTTCCTGTAGTTCACTTTGTTAATCCCTTTAATAAATTTAAAAGCCTCAATAAAATCAAATCTCCCCTAAGTCTCCTTTTACTAAGCTTGAAAAGTCCAAGCATCTCAAGCCTTTCCTCATAACACTTATCTTTTATACCCAGAATCAATCTGGTTGCCCGTCTTTGGACCTTATCCAGCACCTCTATATCTTTCTTGTAGTACAGTCCCCAAAACTGCACACAATAGTTCTACTACTTCAAAATCTACTCTTAAAGCCTGATTTATACTTCTGCGTTGAATCTACGCCATAGGTACGGCGTAGCCGCGTTCCCTACGCCGTTGCCTGACGTGTACCTCCCCAGAAATGTAACTACACGTCGCGGCGACGCAGACCGCAAGAACTGTGATTGGTCCGCTTGGTAGCATTGCATTTCCTCCTACACATTTCCAGCTAGCGTTTTGGCGGTGTATTGCAGAGCGACGCAGACAGACCAGCGCACAGGTATAATTGCTCACAGCGGCGTAGGCCACTTGCGTAGGCTACGGCATAGGCTCTACGTAGATTCAATGCAGAAGTATAAATCAGGCTTAAGAACAAATAAGACCCTGTCGTAAAGTCTTACTGCAGTCTTACAGAGTGACTGAGCTTGTGGCAGATAAGATCAACAGTCCTGTAAACCACAGTAAGGAGACAGAGAGAGGTCAGCATGGACACACCTTTGCTGCAGAGGGGCATACCGACACAAGTGGCTAATGCCCAGATTGTTTGATTCAGGCCAGCTCAGAGTCCTGTTGAGGCCCAGACCCCTAATAGCAACATCACCCAAAATGGTGTTGGGGGGCAGGGTAGTCATTCAGGGTCACTTGCAACATTGATTCCTTTATTCAATCAGGAGGCTGCAAGCTTGGGAGCGGGGGTGGCGGAGGCCCAGCTTGCATACTCTGACTGAGTTATGTGCACAATGAAGCCTGGCTACATTAAACCAAATCAATCAGTTTGCCTCTTCATGTATTTTCAGTCATGATTCACAGACCCCACACTCTCTCTTCTTGAACAGTTCAAATGATTTTGACATACAGGTGGGGATTTATGAGAAAACTGTTATTTATTTTTATGCAAAGCATTTCAACATCGAGCCATCTCACTCCTATTTCTTTCTTGTTCTCTAACAGGAGCTGGTATGAATCACACAAAGCAAGAAAGCGACATCAAAGTTTAAGCTTTATTTTACTGCTAAAGATGCCATCTGGAAATCATGATTAATGGCAAAGCAGGATACCTTGATTTAAATAATTATACCATATTTTTTTAAAGACACAGTGTTTTTACTTTCTACATTTTTTGATAAATTTGGTGGAACATGCTATTTTTTGAAGAAAAATTTTCATGGAATTTCCAAATCATCATTACAGGATTATACACTCACTAACAAACTCGGTTAAACAGTATAAACGAGTGGCAGTTCACATATAGGTGACCATTAAACACAGTGCAGGAAAAACAATATTGTTACTCACTTATGCTCTTTAATTGAACCCTTGCAGCCAGGATCATGAGCTCCAGGGTCAGTGGTCAGAGGTGAGGGGTTAAGGAGAAGGAAGTGGATGACCTAATACTGTTTCATCTGGGGAGAAACAGCACAACTCTCCCCTTGGAGAGGCTGTGAACTTCCCCCTCCCTTCCTCTTTCCTCCTTTCTCTCTCTCTCCTCCTCTCTTTTCTGTTCTCATCTTCTCTCTTCACTCTACCTCTCCTGCTTTTTTGACTTGTGTTTTCTCATTTTCTGGAGGTCGCTGTTCAGAAGATCAATTGAATATCAGACAGGTGATTACCAGTAGAGTTTTACATGGGGTTATACTTGGCCCCAATGGTGAAGGAGGAGGTCTCGTGAACAGGTGAAGATTGTAGTGCATATGTTTTTTGTTTGTTTGTTTGTTGTTGTTGTTTGTTTAGCCGCATTTCCACCAAAATTACCCGGAACTTTTAGTCCCAGGAACTACTTTTCAAGGAACTAAAAGGTTCCTTCAGCCCATGGTTGTCTGCGTTTCCACCGCGGTCTAAAGTCCCGCGAAGATTAGGCAAATTAGCCCACTGACGTATGAAAAAGCGATGTTGTCGTCCGTCCATCTGTCCTATGATTTCTTCTGTAACCCCATACTACCACCGAAGTAGCCTACATTATTTTCTAATAACCGAGACAGCCCGGAGGGGTTTATTCCACTTATATACAACGGGCTACCAACAATGACTGTATATGGTTACTTTTGTATTTATTGATTTTTATCGATTTAATCACCTGGAATTGAAATATTATTCTGCAGCCGTTAGGGCATATTTTACCGTTGTCAAGCAAAAATGTCATTGGTAGTTGAACTTGGACCGTTGTTATGCAACAAATAGTATATAACAGGCCAATAGTCAGATTGTAACTGTTTTATATATCCTCTCAAACACATTCATTATGTTTTTATGCGAACATTCGCTTTCACGTCTTGACATCCGAAGCGACAGAATGCATTCACATTTCCAATATAACTGGCAACAACAGCAGAAAACATGCACACGTTGTAAACAATTTGCTGTTTGATTACTTTCTCATCGTCAATTCCATATAGGCTAATCGCAAAATGACAAGAATAGAACGAAAACTCGGACTTGCGTGAACATTTAAATTAGTAGTGGTACAGCCACCGTTTGCTTTCCTTCAAAGTTACTGCTAGCCGAGCAGCGAAGTGTGCCCTCCAGATGCGAACCATGCACCATAAATTAGTCCATAGTCTTCCTGGTCTTTTCGTGGAATTGAAGAATGGCAGTAAAATTGAGTAAAATTACGGCAGTCTGAAAAAGCTAAAGGGACGATTACTAGAATTAACCTGTTATTTTACCCTGACAAAAAGTGCGGAAGGTGATTTCCAGTTTGCTTTTACTGTATCACCAATGTTAATTATGCAGAACTACCGCATACCTCACATAACTGTATCAAACGTTTTGAGTCAATTACAACGGGCTAACAAAGAAAATCCGGAAGAAAATATTCAGCAACCGAATTAATCCGTTTGAATGTTTTGGTAGCCTACGTAATATGCTGTCCCAGCACGAATGCTTAGCATTTTATAAAACGAATACTAAAGCAAGAAAAGAACAGAAGAGCACACGTTATAATTCCAAGACGTTGGCAGGCAATAACCAAAACTAGGCTACTGCGCCGCATAACATACAAGTTTGATTTGAAGTTATTATGAAAATAAATTGGTTTGCCGCTGCATATTTTCAAACATGGTGGTTAATGGCGGAAAATAAATACAAAAAAATGCTGCAAGTACTCGACCAATCAGAAATGTTCAGCACTGCAAGCTCCACCCAAAAGGTTCCTGTACTTTCGGAAAGTACTACCCCCCGAGCAGGAACTTTTTGGGGGGTAAAATAAAGCCCCAGGAACTAAATTTAGACCCTAGTTCCTGCGGTGGAAACGCACTGAGTTCCTCAAAAGATTCCTAGTTCCGGGGTAAAGTTCCTGCGGTGGAAACGCGGCGTTTTGTTTAGTTTTTTTATTTTTATTTTTACAATTTTTAGTCAAAAATAAGAATGCACTAATAGTATGGCTGTTAAATTAAGCCAGAAGAGCCTCCTCTTCTATCCCTTCTCCTTTCTCTCTTCATCTTTTCCTTTCTGCACCTTTCCCCCAATCCTCTCCCCCTCTCCTCTCCTCCTCTTCTGTCTCTCCCTGCCACCCATAGCCCTTCTGCTCTTGGGGTTCTAAGTGTCTGATTGATCACCTTGACAGCCATATTTCTCCACGCTCTGGCAGGAAATTACAGTCAGCAATTTTTGTTTACAGGATTCCCGAAATTCACTTAACAATTGGCCTCTTATCAAAAGGTCAGACAGGGAGCTGGCAACCGGATCATTGATTTTATTCCCCTTTATGTCTGTTTCTCTCCCTATCACACTCACATTTTAAGATTCCTTATTGCTATTATTATTATTATTATTATTATTATTATTATTATTACACATACATATGAAAAAATAGATAAACAGTAACAAGACAATACAGAGTACAACAAAAAATAAATACAATTCCACAATGGGGTGAATTACACTATTAACTACTTTGGACCACTTAGTTTGAAAAGTTTTCTCATTTTCAAATAGGGATTTTCAAGTGTTTTCTTTTATTAATTTACTCTTTTGCAAGCATTTCCTGATGCAGTGATTATCCGTTCATGGTGTGCTCTAGGGCAGTGTTGCCTGCAGTTCATTTGTTTTCCTGAAATCTGGGCTTATTTAGGAAAATCACGAGCCTTGTTTTTTTATTCTGATATTGATATTGATACTCCAACAGATTCAGGCTCTGCTGTAACACTTGTTCTCTGTGGTTGACCCCAGAACCAGGTGATCTGAACAGAGAAAATATTTGACTTCTTTTTCAAGTAACCGAAGACCTTTGGATTGTACACCACAGCAACACCACTTACTCTTTAATGTGCGTGTGTGTGAGTGTGTGAGTGTGTGTGTGTGTCTGTACTATTTATAGTACGGCACACATTTACGATAAATATCCCAAAGGGACTTGACATCCTTTTTGTCAGCAGCCATTGAAATTACATTAACTTGTCATTTTCATTGGGATTCCAGCCGCTTTGGCTCTGCACTGTTGTATCTGCAATTTTTGTACTGTGGTTTTGGTGGGAAACCTATTTTGACCTATCTTGCATTGATGCTTTGTTGTTATTGCTGCTTCCTTATGTTTTCAGGATGTCTTTTACCCTGGCTGCAAACCAAATTTTTTCCGTAATGGGACAATACAGTAATAAATTACCCACCCAATTTTGAATACATTTAGTAAGAATGTTATGTTTTAGCGGCTCCAAAAAGAATAAATAACTTTAAGGCAATATAACTTGTAAACGAGTACACTGCTTATTTTCAATGCAACAATAATAAATGTTTCCATGTGGATGCCACAGAGTAGATGCTGTTGGGTGGTACACTTGGTTATGTTCTTTCTCTCCCATGTTAGTTTTGGAAGATTCCTAAAATACCAAGTTGGTGACCAAAGGAGCCCCTGAGCCCTGGAAAGCGAACAAATGATTTGCCCTTTTGAGGTGAGCAAATGCCTGCTGTTCTCCTTACGTGGGTCCAAGAGAATAATTGTTCTGGAGCCAGATCCTAAGTCAGCAATTTTTGGTTTTAAAACCTGCATGTATTTTCTTGTCAGGGCTGTTGTACATGTTCATGATCTTCTTTATATTTGGTTTATGCTTAACATAACCATTTGTTTTAGATGTTCTCATTGCTGGCAATTGACAAATGTACACACATTTCAGGGTTTCTGCCAGTGTATTGCAAGCCCGGCGGCCTGCCGGGCCTAAGTTGACCCCCTGCCGGGCCTAAGCATCAGGGAATTTTATTATTTTTTTAAATGTATTTTTAAGATGTTTTTAAAACTACAGTTACAGTGTGGCGGCTTGGTTAAAAAGCTCACCAGCGACATCTGTTGGTTAAAATGTGAACACTATAGGAAAACAGCAGGTCTGAGATCAGTGTTCTTTCCCCTCATTGTGCGTAGAGTGACGTTCAACACTTCACGCTTCCAACCATCACAAGCTAACGTTACCTAGTAAGCCACCATTTCTTATTTAGTAGGCTAACTAACCTCGTTACAAACTGCGTTATCACTTCATCTTGTCGGTACATTCTTTTTATATTAACTTAAGCAGTGTGTAGGTAACGTTAAACTAGTAGCATGAATGTAACGTTCGATATATTGTAACATTACATGACTTATTAATCGCCATCGAAATAAGGACTTCACTTGTGTATTAGTAACGTTAGCTTGATGACATTGATGTGCATGACAACGTTGTCATACATTTTTTTCCGACCATGAAAACTGCCTGACTTGTTTACATTTTGGACAGATGTGGCTACAGAGTAAATCCATCGTTGTTTCAGTCGCAGCACTTTTGACACAAGTAATATCGGAAAAATCCTAAAAAATGTCTTCTTACGGTGAAGAGTGCCTGACCGGCAACCATAGAAATGTGTTAACACAGCGGCAAAATTAGGCTAAAAACGCTACGGTTGAGGGTCAGGCACTCTTCACGGTAAGAAGAAATTTCAGGATTTTTTCGATATTGCTTGTGTCTTGTGCGACGGAAACAACGATAGATTTACCCAGGAGCCACATCTGTCCAAAATGTAAACAAGTCAGCAGTTTTCATGGTCGGGAAAATTTTATGCCAACGTGGTCATGTAGCTAACTTAGCTAGCTAGCCAAACAGTCAGTAACACAAATACTTCCTTTGTGCCATTTAGGGATAATGTCAAGGAAGAAAGGTAGCCTACTGTAAAAGCCAAAAAACCTTAGAGTTTATTAAATGTTTAAATGTGCCCAGCATTCCAAGGCTGTAAGAATCAGTAGCCAATCAGGATTTTTTTCAAGTTTTTTGTAGAGTCCAAAAACTTTTATTTAATTTAACTTAATTTAACTTAATTTAATTTCATTTATTTTGTTGCTGTTGAAAACACAGCATTCCAAGACTGTACATTGTCGTCAGATTCTTTGTAAGACTCTACTATGCTGTAAATAGTTGTTGATTTTTTTAAATGTGTGTTGAATAAATGACTTATTTATAACAACATTCACATTAGGTAGTCATGTTTTCAAATCTCCAGTCAACTTTTAGCACTGACTTAATGTAGGGCCCTATGGAATCTGTGTTATAGCTTTTTTAAATTCTGAATTCCGCAATTCTGTCCGTGATTCTCTTATCACAGAAACTATACGGCATACCTTATTGCTGCCATCAGTCTGTCGCTGGCCCAAGCCCGGCCCCCGTCAAAAAACACACTTGTCCGCCGGCCCGTGCTGGGCCGCCGGGCCCTGTCAAAAGATACTTGCCACCGGGCCTAACAACTTTTCGGTGGGAAACCCTGCATTTATCTACACATAGCATATAGGCAATTGGTAATGTAATCACAATATACACTCACTCCGTGGTAGTCAGAACAAAGCACACAGCATTTGTTATGCACAACTGTCATTAACTTGCTATATGAATGCACCTGGCATGGGTCCATACAGTAATGCACTGGTCCTGAGCATCTAGCTCAAACTTGATCTTGAAGTTGCAGACTGTGATGTTTTCTTAGTGAGAATGTAGCTGGTGTCAAACAAACATTTAGAAATGTGCTATGTAGTAGGAACAGGAAGCCATGTCCACATGTCAATGCATGCCCAAGACAACATTTGTAGTAAACTACTAGCTAGCTATTTTCAAATTAGTTTAATTCTAAGTAGTTCGCTTAACTGCAATAAGCTAACTGTTAAAAAAATATGTCCAGGCAAGTCCATATTAGATATCGTCTTTATTGCATGCTATATAAACAATACTACTAACCGAACGTCTGTTAGATATGCCCGTGCCTCTTCGTCTGTCACTTCCTGTTTCCTCCAGCTCTGCTTCATGCTTGGAACCTGAGTGCCACCAAGTGGCTAACTCTCGTAACACTAACAAGCTATCTAGCCAGTTGTTTAATAAGACGCTGTGTGGCTAAGAAGCTAGCCAACAGAAATGTGGCTTTTCAGCTGGCTACAATGTCTGATCAGTTCGAGAGAATGGGCACATTTGTACTCATGTATGCTATCTGAAATGATGCAGGGTTTGGAGGTTTCTTGAAAATGGATTCTTCATTATTGCATGCAGAAATGGTCTTCATTTGTAATTGTTACATTTTGATCATTAGCTAGCAATTGAGAAATCATAACTGATCCAAGTGAGAGAAGAAAATTGTTTTTAAGCTTTTTAAATGGCATGTGTGCACATTCTTACGCTGGAAAAAAATTGCTGCAATTGGCTACAATCCACAGATCATAATGGCTGAAATAGATCTGAACATATTTTGATTGACGTAGATACTGACCAGTGGTAAAAATGAATTAATGAGGTACAGATGCATTTCTGATGATGTAGTTGGTAGGAAAATTAATCAGAAGATAAAGAAACACAAAAGGACCATAGTCTTTTGTTTGATTGTGTGAATTCTGCAGTCATTGTTACTTCCGTGGGAAATCCTGAAAAGTGCCTAGGCTGTATAATCTCCACCAACCTGTAACCTGGACAGTATACCCACCATCTCTATTAAAGTCACAGATGTCACATATGGACATGTGACTCCAGAAGAGGCGGGGGGTAGGTTTGTATTTAACAACTTGATTTTTTGCAACACTACAAAGCTGTTTGCTCCTGTGAACCTGAAACCTCAGAAGTGTCCATTTAGTCCCAGTCACTAACCCAGGCGTGACCTAGGTCAGTAAGCAACTCCATTTCTTTTGTGGCTCTTGAATAATTGAGAGGCCCTGGCATATGGGCTTCAGGTGCAGCAGGAGACACACCCCTGACCTGCCAGAACACTGGGGATTGTATAGCCCCTTTTCCACTGCAGGGCCGAACGGTTCTGAGCATGGAGAGGAACGGTTCCAATGGTGTTTCCACCTGGAAACGGTTTGGCCAGGAACGATTACAAACCGTGCCCAGCACAATATTTTCGGCATGGTTAGACAACCGTGCTCAGTGCAGCAGAACCGTTCGGGTGGGAAGGCTTAATTACGTATTCACTGATTGGTTTCACATTACGTCAGTTTTGTGACTCCGCATACGGTCTCTTCACGTCCCCTTCCGTAAGCTAGGTCAGTGGAGAAGCTAATATAAATAAAAATGCCAATCAAAAATCGTATTCCGTCATAGCAACAAGATAAACCCGACAATAGCCATAAGATATACAGCAGTGAAAACGCTGCTCACTGAATAACGAAATAAACGGGACAAAGTTTTTAAAAATGATGTCATTCTACAGTCAATATCTGAGACTAGACATTGAATAAATAGGCTACATAACCTTACAATTGGTTTTACGCGTAGAGATGTCCCTTTTGAGACCGAGTGGTCATATATTGTCTTGGACAATCCGTTTATGAAATATATTTCGCGCATTTTTGATGCCATTCAAAATAGCTGTGCATAATACCACACGTATCGTTTACGGCGTTGTTGCCGTTTTTAGTACAGTCTGGCTTGATTGACAATTCATTTATTCAGCAGGTGAGAGTATACGCTTTCTAACAATGTACAACCTAACATGTCTAATTTTGCTTTTGGAATAGCGTTTTATAGGTCAGCGTAACCGAAAATTTTCTTATCATCGCATTCACTTACGCATTAAGACGCTGCATCTAACGAAACGTTGTTAAGGATTTTCCGTAATTTCTTGGAAAATACTACTATTATTGAGGACTTCTGGGCATAGCTACGCCGTATATTTCCTGATAGACCTATTTGACATCGTTTTTACTGGAGCAAAACAGAAGCGGATTGAACTCGTTGATTTACTGTCTCTGTCTGAACACAGATAAAATTTCATCATTGCTATGTAAGTATTACTGCTCAAAATATTTCGGTTATACATGTTATTTTTGGATTGAGAGTCTTTAAATAGGTTAGTGGTATTATATAATGTGGATATTTCACACTGTAATGTAAGCGTTAGTTAGTAGTTTTTTGAATGCATGCAACAGTGATGGTCAGTGGAGGATACGCTAAAAAGAAAAACCAAAAACAGACCAAAATACACAGAATCCTCGTCCGTTTTGTCAGCCAACAAAACATAACATAACAAAAACAAACGTCATGCACAAACTTACTTTGAACTTTTGTTACATTGCATTACAATAACTTGGTTGACTACCCAAAGTGTTGTACAGCAGCTTGGGTAAGAGCCTGTCCTATGATCATTTAGCCATGACAACAATGTCAAATACACACCAAATACAAAAAGACTGTTCTAAATAAAAGCATTTAAATTACAATAGTGCAGACATGCTCGATTTAATTAACAAGAATGACCACCCACAATTTTTCAAATATTCTACTACTGCGTTAGTGTGGTATTTTGGAAAACTATGGAGTTAATTTTGTGTCTTTATTATGCAATCAAAAAATTGATTTGAGAGCAAAACTATCGACACTGCAATCAAAAAATGTTTTATTGCAAAGTAAAATAAATTTGTGATTAAAAATATATTAATGTGAATCAAAAACTTTTGTTTGCAAATCCAAAAGTTTTGTTTGCAAATCCAAAAGTTTTGCTGAAAGATGTAAGACACGTCTTTATTGGCCAGTCTCGATCGGAGTGAGCTTGGCAACATCCACAGTTAGTAAACAAGAGAGGGAGTTTCGAAGTCCTTGGAGAAGACAGAGCGGGAGCGGAGAAGACAGAAAATCAATGCGCAGGTATGTTTGCACATAACTTCCGTCTTAGTAATAGCAAGAATGTTATGTTTAAACTGGTGCATGTAGATTGCTTTTGTTTAACGATCTGTGATGTTGTAATGGGTTAAAAAATACATATTATTTTGTCAGCCTGTAGCTGCTAGCTTAGCTCAATTAGCTAGTCACTCGCTCGTCATAGGTACCTTACGTTGTCATAAAATTTTTCCTGACCGTGAAAACTGCCTGACTTGTTTACATTTTGGACAGATGTGGCTAGTGGGTAAATCTATCGCTGTTTCCGTCGCAGCACTTTCAACACAAGCAATACCGTAAAATGTCTTCTTATCGTGAAGAGTGCCTGACTTGTCATTTCCATCTGCTAGCAAACAACAGAAAAATGCCTAAAAGCTGCTGTGTGGTGGGATGCACTACCAACAGGGTAAAGAACCCAGAACTAAGTTTTTATAAGCTGCCAAACTGAAAAACTGCTGTTCTCATTCGCTTTAGCTTACCGATGGCAGAGATGTGGGCGTGAATTTGCCATCAACATTTCTGTAGTCACAACGACTAGCTCGTTATCGTTAGAAAGTTTAGAACGAATAGCCAGTTTGTAAAACAACAAAGCAAGGTAGCTTTAATGGTAAGTTACTATCTGTCCTAATTGGAGTCTAGTACGACGCTGAAGTTAGCTCCCGATTCGCAGCTCCCGATTCGAAATTTCCGGTCCACCTTAAATCGGTTGTGTTATATGATTGGACGGTTTCGTGGTCTTCCTTACGTATTTGCAAAGGTTACAGTTTTCTTCTAAAAGAGAGATACGGATCAAGAGAGAAATTGAACAAAGGTGGTAATGAGAATTTTTTAAAAAACTATTTTTAATTATGTTACGTTCACTTCACATGTCTTTTAGGACTGTAATATGGACAGATCAGTGTCACGCATTTTGTTTTCTCCTCAAAATCTAATAGTCTCACCATTGCATCAGGTGTGTATGAGAGAACAGGAAATAATGCACATCTGAAATGTTGTGGACGAAAAATCACTGCACCATATTCAAATAAAACTCCAAACTGTCTATATAAACAAATATATGAATAAAATCCTATTGAAAAATTGACATAGAAGATGGCCATTTCTCATCAAAATTTAAAAGTCGGAAAATTTGACATTTAATTATGACAGAAGGGCTCCTGAAGTGGTCTACAACCTACCCCATTTCTGTGAAATTTTACTGTAGCAATTTTTAATAATCCCACTTCAAACTTTCCATGCAATCCAATCGATGCCGATTGAAAAAATATGAAAGTTTGGACAAGAAGTTCTCTCCAAATGTAAAAGTTCACAAGATTCTGACACTTATTCCTAGCAGAAGGGGTCCTGGTCTACAGAAATTCTTATTCAAACTTTTATATTTTTCAGTTGGCGTCTATTGGATTACACGGAAAGTTTGAAGTGGGATTATTAAAAAATGCTACAGTAAAATTTCACAGAAATGGGGTAGGTTGTAGACCAGGACCCCTTCTGCTAGGAACAAGTGTCAGAATTTTGTGAACTATTAGATTTTGTGAGACTATTAGATTTTGAGGAGAAAACAAAATGTGTGACACTGATCTGTCCATAGTACAGTCTTAAAAGACGTGAAGTGAACGTAACATAATTAAAAATAGTTTTTTTTAATTCTCATTACCACCTTTGTTCATTTTCTCTCTTGATCCATATCTCTCTTTTAGAAACAAATCATAACCTTTGCAAATACGTAAGGAAGACCGCGAAACCGTCCAATCATATAACGCGATCGATTTAAGGTGGACCGGAATTTCGAATCGGGAGCTGCGAATCGGGAGCCAACTTCTAGTGCCGTGTCAGCTAGCAAGCTAGCTACAGGCTACAGTCCGTTACTGTCATTCGAATAAAGTTGGAGTTGGGTAGCGATGTTGTTTCAACAAGCTTGTAGATGGCTAAGAAGGAGAAGCTAAAATGATAGCTACTTAGCTAGGGTTAATAAAATTGCAGGTAACAAGTAGCTAACGTTAGCTAAGTTCTATTCAATTCAATTCAATAATGCTTTATTGGCATGACTGTATATAACAATATTGCCAAATCAATTCACAATTAAACAATTAACAATAACAAATAAGACACGAGTAATACAATAAATTAAGAAACTAATAAATAACCAAAGCCAAACCTACAGAAAATCTACAAGTTAAATGACAAAGACTACTAACAATATATATAACGGAGATGGTGCTTCACTGGTTGTCCCTCATTTTGTGACAGGAGGCCACATATCTTGCAGCCAATGCCACACATTCTTTTTTCTACCCGAGTACGTAGGGGAGTTTTTCGAGATCATTGAAATTAGCAAATTTAGGTGAAATTGTTCCAATTTTAGAAAATACATTTTTTCTAAATGTATTTTTTTATGTCCTCATATTTTGTGCATTCTGTGAGGAAGTGCAGCTCTGTCTCCACTGCCCCCTGATCGCAGTGGGAGCACAGCCTGTCCTCTCTGGGCAGCCAGGTCTTCCTGTGACGACCGGTCTCTATGGCCAGGCTGTGCTCACTGAGTCTGTACATTGTCAATGCTTTTCTCAATTTGTTATCAGTCACCATGGTCAAATATTCTGCCATGGTGTATGGTCTTTTTAGGGCCAAATAGCATTCAAGCTTGTGTTGAGCTTTTGTGGTTTCGTTCCAATATGTGATATAGTTTTCTTTTTCGTTCATCATAATTTGGTTTGGTCTAATTGTTTGAAATAGTGTATGGCTGCCCCGAGGCTGATTGGTGTTAGTTGTGTTAGTATCTGTGCGTGAACTCAGCCTCAGGACCAGCAGGCTGAGGGGACTCATTTCTATGTTCAGCTCTTGGCAGTGCAGGACTTTATAATGATATGATTTGGGGTCGCTCATTTTTATATGTTTCCAGAATTTGATGGCTCTTTTTTGGATGTTTATTAGTAGAGGATATTGGCCTAATTCTGCTCTGCATGCATTGTTAGGAGTTTTCCTCTGTACCTGGAGGATACTTTTACGGAGTTCAGCATGCAGGGTCTCAATTGGATGTTTGTCCCATTTAACAAAATCACATTGTGTGAGCGGGCCCCATACCTCATTGCCATAAAGTGCAATTGGTTTGATCACTGATTCTAATATTTTGAGCCAAATCCTAACTGGAATTCAGATTTTAATTGATTTTTTGATGGCATAGCAAAGCAAGCCAATCTTGCTTTCTCTTTCAGCTCATTAATGGCCAAGCTGAAATTTCCTGTGGAACTGATTCTTAAGCCTAAATAAGTATAATTAGTTGTTGATTCTATGGTATGTTTTTCTAGGGTAAAGTTTTGAGTGATCCCTGAGATCTGGACCTTTTCTGTAAAATTAATATTTTAGTTTTCTTTTGATTAACTGTCAGGGCCATGGGGTCTATCGAAAATCTTCTAAAAGAGCCAGGTTCTGTTGTAATCCCTCTTTTGTGGGCAACAGTAGAACCTGGTCGTCTGCGTACAGAAGACATTTAATTTTTGTGTCATGCAGAATGAGGCCAGGTGCTGCAGATTGCTCCAGTAATTTTGCCAATTCATTAATATAAATGTTGAATAGGGTAGGACTCAAACTGCAACCCCGTCTCACTCCACGCCCCTGAGTGAAGAAATCTGTTTGTTTAGTTCCAATTTTGACTGCACATTTGCGATTTGTGTACATTGATTTTATGACATCATAACATTTTCCCCCTACACCACTTTCAGTAAGTTTGAAGAATAAACCTTCATGCCAAATGGAATCAAATGCTTTCTTGTAATCAACAAGTTTGTTGATTTTGGTTTTGTTTTGGTTCACATATTTATCCACTAGGGTGTGCAGGGTGAAAATGTGGACAGATGTCTGGTGTTTTGGTAAAAATCCAATTTGACTTTTACTCAGGACATTGTACTTAATAAGGAAGTCTATGATTCTTGTATTTAAAATACTGCAAAATACCTTCCCCAGATTACTGTTAACACAAATGCCTCGGTAGTTGTTAGGGTCAAATTTATCTCCACTCTTGAAAATAGGGGTTATGAGTCCTTGGTTCCAGATTTCAGGGAAATGACCCACACTCAGAACAAAATTGAACAGTTTTAGAATGGCTAATCTAAATTTGCTATCTGTGTGTTTCAGCATCTCATTTAAGATGCCATCTGCCCCACAGGCTTTTCTGTGTTGCAAGGCCTTCAATTTTTCCACAAGTTCTGATTCAGTAATTTTGTAATCTAGAGGGCTTTGATTGTCTTTAATGATTTTTTCAAGGTTGTTCAGTTGTTCACATATTTGGTTTTGTTCTGGGTTCTTTATCGTCTTACTGTATAGCCTAATTGTTCAAAATGATTCTTCCAGTTCTCCATTTTGGATGGTCAAGTCATCATGGTGTGGTTTGTTTAAAGTTTTCCAATTGTCCCAGAAGTTATTTGACTCAATTGATTCTTCAATTATATTTAGTTGGTTCTGGATGTGCTGTTCTTTTTTGGTTCTGAGTGTGTTTTTATATTGTTTCAGTGTTTCACAATAATGAAGGCGTAGCTCCTGACTTTCTGGATGTCTGTGTTTTTGGTTGGATAAATTTCTGAGAGTTTTTCTTATATTTTTTGCAATCCAAATTAAACCATTTTTCATTTTGATCTTTTTTTGAATTATTTTTCAATGACTTCTTTGTCAGATTTGATATAGATGCCAAATTGTCAAATAGCCTATGTTGTTTATGTGGTTTACAGCAAGGTTTACTCCTTCTTTATTATGAGGGTATGTGTAGATCAGATAGGAATCCAAAAGAGATTGGATTTTGGATTTGCCAATTGCTTTCTGGTATTCTTCTGTGCTGTTTTGGGCCCATCTGTAGGGTTGCTTACTATTATACAGCTTACTGGGCTGGGCATGTATGTTATTTGTTTCTGTCTTTTTTAGATACACAGTAATTTTACTGTGATCTGACAGAGGGGTTAGTGGCTTGACCGTGAATGCTCTCAAATGCCGCGTTTCCACCAAAAGTACCCTTTTAGTCCCAGGAACTACTTTTCAAGGAACTAAAAAGTTCCTTCAGCCCATTGTTGTCTGCATTTCCACCGCGGTCTAAAGTCCCGCGAAGATTAGGCAAATTAGCCCACTGACGTATGAAAAAGCGACGTTGTCGTCGGTCCATCTGTCCTATGATTTCTTCTGTAACCCCATACTACCACCGAAGTAGCCTACATTATTTTCTAATAACCGGGACAGCCCGGAGGGGTTTATTCCACTTATATACAACGGGTTACCAACAATGACTATATATGGTTACTTTTGTATTTATTGATTGATTTTTATCGATTTAATCACCTGGAATTGAAATATTCTTCTGCAGCCGTTTGGGCATATTTTACCGTTGTCAAGCAAAAATGTCATTGGTAGTTGAACTTGGACCGTTGTTATGCAACAAATAGTATATAACAGGCCAATAGTCAGATTGTAACTGTTTTATATATCCTCTCAAACACATTCATTATGTTTTTATGTGAACATTCACTTTCATGTCTTGACATCTGAGGCGACAGAATGCATTCACATTCCACAAATAACTGGCAACAACAGCAGAAAACATGCACACGTTGTAAACAATTTGCTGTTGAATTGATTACTTTCTCATCGTCAATTCCATATAGGCTAATGACAAGAATAGAACGAAAACTCGGACTTGCGTGAAAATTTAAATTTGCAGTGGTACAGACACCGTTTGTTTTCCTTTAAAAAGTTACTGCTAGCCGAGCAGCGAAGTGTGCCCTCCAGATGCAAACCATGCACCATAAATTAGTCCATAGTCTTCCTGATCTTTTTTGTGGAATTGAAGAATGGCAGAGTAAAATTACGGCAGTCTGAAAAAGCAAAAGGGACAATTAGCCTATACAAAGCAAAATGAAAATATGATTTCTGAGATGGATGTCTTTTAGATGTCTTTTTTCAGAATTATCCATTTATAATCCATTCAGCCTGTATCCTTTGTTGGACTGCACAAACCCCATTATGGTGCATCACTGTTAATCTTATTGAGTATTTAGCACAGCCAGTTACCTACTACGTATGTACTCAATAAGAGCTGCTATAGAAAAACATTGTGGATTATAACAGAACTGCAGGTTACTCAATCTAGCTACAGAAATCACAGGACCTCTGTAAAGATCAAAATGTTGTCAGGGTTGTGTTGTGGTAGGACCCAAGCGCAGAGTAAAAACACGGGAGGCTCAAAATGTAGGTTTCAAACAAAAGACTTTACTACTACCAGTAACAAAGCAGGGAACAAAAAAAAAAGAGGCCACGACGGGCAATTCCAAAAAACTCAAATATACTCGTAAACCAATAGCTACAACATGTAGAGGGATTCAAAACACTAGAAAGGCTCGAAACACAATGGAACTTGAAAATACTCTAAAGGACCCTCCAGACTCCTCCAGCTTGGAGGATGTAAAATATTCAGCAGTGACAAAGGGAAGTGAGGTGAACTGCTTTTCCATGGACTTCATAACAAGCCCCATCCATGCCACTGTTTACAACGAGTTCAGTTTTGTTTCCAAGGTCAAATCTGCTTTAGGGTTGCAAAAAAAACTGACCTTCCTACGACTCAATTTCCATAATCACTGAACACACTTGTGTAGATGCACAGTGTACATGTATGTAAAATGTACATGTATTAGGATACCTTCAGTACAAGACGCAATAGTCGTGTCAAAGCTGACTGAAAGCCCTGAGTGGAACACCTCAAGCAATCTAAAAATAAAAGGAATCATGCAAAATAAGCGGATGTTCCTCCTCATCGTTTCAGCTTGGCTGAAGTGGAATGGAGTGGAATTTTCCATTGCAGCTTTATGTGTCAGACTATTCCCCAGTGAGCAGTTTTTGACAGTTTTTTTCTTCTCCCATCTTCATTGTCATTGCATTTAAACAAAGAACCCAGACTAATCTCAGAATTTTCTTCTTGTCAGCTGGCCTTCAGAAAATTAGAAAAACACCCACATCCACACACATGCACACACACAGAAATACACACACATACACACAAATTAGGTGCTATTATTGTACAAGAATAAATTGAGGGTTTAAAAGCCTGTCCACAGCTGAAATTTGCAGTTTTAGTTTTACTGTCAACAAACAGTAAACCATAAACTTGGCATGCACACATCCTCTGTCAATGAGCCACCTATGAAGGAAATACACTCCTGCAGCCATAAGTACACAAGCAGAGAGCATGCTGGGGAATAAAATGACTCTCTCTCTCTCTCTCTCTCTCTCTCTCGCTGTAATTCACCTGGATCAATGCTGGGCAGGGCTTGCAGAGCTCCACAGATCTGTAAATCAACCAGACAGTTTGTCTAATTCTCTGTGCCATCCCATCCGGATACTGTGAGTGTCTGTAAACCTGCCCAGGGTTAGAGTTAACTGCAGCTGCAGACTCAGCGTGCAGTTCCGTGTTCTCTTTGTCAGGTTTAAAGCACCATGCCCTCCACAGGGCTCACAATATTATTGCTCTCAGTGTTTCATCAGAGTCAGACCAGGATGCCATTTGTTCCAGGGTAAAAGCCAACAGAGCCAGATCTAGTTTCCTTTTCAGAAGGTAACATCAATACTTTGCCTTTCCATTTCTCTTTACCAAAGGGCACATTTTCCATTTCCTGCTGTTAAAGTACTAGGACCCACTACAAGCAGTACATTCCAACCACTGTTGAAAATGAAAGGGTACTTAAAAATAGAACCTGTAAGTGTCCTTTCATAAAAGATTTCTTCGTGCCATACAATCAGGTTTTCAGGAGCAATCCACTACTTGAGCTGAATTTGAAGCACTTGTGCTAAAACCAATTAATCTTATTCGGTAACCAGAGATGTGCAATGTTTTCTCCTTTCAGATAATAACCCATACAGTATATACCATCTCATAAAAAACATGTTTTCAACGTACAAACATGGAAAGTTACTCACACATACAAAGCACTGTCTATAACTCATTTATTCAAACTGGCAAAATTTACGCCTGCTATTAAAAGTATTGATATCAATATGACGCCAAGTTGCTGTACTACAAACAATATAGGCTATCTTGCCTCACCGAAATTAAAGAAGCTGTATTCCAAAGCAATGCTACCCAATGTTTCCTAAATTGTTTAAAGTCACTTGGCCCTGTGTATATAAGCATATAGTACATGAATAGGCCAAACCTATGTGTGGATGAGTAATAATTTGGCATTTTTGTAAATGGTAAATGGACTGCATTCATATAGCGCTTTACAATTGATGCCTCGCATTCACCAGAGCAATTAGGGGTCAGGTGTCTTGCTCAAGGACACTTCAACATGCCCTGGGCGGGGATCAAACTGGCAACCCTCCGACTGACAGGCAAATGGGTTATAGGTATATCAGTGATATTGCACTAATTGTACATGTATTCATGAGGTAATTTTAATTCCCAAAAATCATGATGGCTGATTTGACCTTTGACCCCAAAAATGTAGGCCTAGTTACTGCACTCTGCCTTTGCATTGCCTTAAATGGTTCTAATAGCAATGCAAAAGCAAAGTGCAGTAACTACAATGTTGTTGTTTCCTTTCAGCTTTTACATTGTTTTTTTTTGGTTATAATTGTATTTAACAGTATTTAACAACTATACTTATGGATTTGTGCATGTTTAATTAAGTCTGGACAAACTGAGAATTTTAGACATCATATTTTAGTCTTAATATCATTTCATTTCACTTTTTTACTTATTCACCTATCTAGATAATAATTTTCCTATCAATTAAACTTTGCATCATCATCTTCATTTTCATCATCGTTGTCACCGCCACCACTGTTGTTGCCTTGATGACAATTACATTAATAATTTCCATTATTCTTGTCTTTATTATTTAACACAATGAATAAATACAAGGCTACACTGAATCACAGTAAAATTTGTTTATTATATTACATGTTTTAAACAGCGGCGACTGGTGAGCTGAAAATTGGTGGGGCGCAAAACTTTCCTTTAAACTAATCATTGATCTCAAACTAATTAATTTTTAGTGATAACAAGCATGCAAATGATCTGACTAATCAATTGGAAAGTGACACACAGCTTCTTCGCATTGTGTTAGGGAGATTAAATGATAAATGCGATTTAGAAAAATCCGTTTTAAATACTAAGCAGTGGAAGAAACTTCCCCTGATTTTCCTTCGGTATCAATACAATTAATCCACAAAATAGGCTACTCAATACTATCATATAGGCTACTAGAATTAACCTGTTATTTTACCCTGACAAAAAGTGTGGAAGGTGATTTCCAGTTTGCTTTTACTGTATCACCAATGTAAATTAAGCAGAACTACCGCATACCTCACATAACTGTATCAAACGTTTTGAGTCAATTACAACGGGCTAACAAAGAAAATCCAGAAGAAAATATTCAGCAACCGAATTAAACCGTTTGAATGTTTTGGTACGTAATATGCTGTCCCAGCACGAATGCTTAGCATTTTATAAAACGAATACTAAAGCAAGAAAAGAACAGAAGAGCACACGTTATAATTCCAAGACGTTGGCAGGCTATAACTAAAAGTAGGCTACTGCGCCGCATAACATACAAGTTTGATTTCAAGTTATGAAAATAAATCTGTTTGTGGCTGCAGATTTTTAAAAATGGCGGTTGAAATAAAACACTGCAAGTAGTCGACCAATCAGAAATTTTCAGCGCTTGCGCCCCACCCCAAAGGTTCCGGTACTTTTGGAAAGTACTACCCCCCGAGCAGGGACTTTTTTGGGGGTAAATTAAAGTCCCTGGAACTTAATTTAGACCCTAGTTCCTCAAAAGGTTCCTAGTTCCGGAGTAAAGTTCCTGCGGTGGAAACGCGGCTAATGAGACTGGATCTAAATCTGTAATTGCATAATCTACTGTGCTGCTGCCAAGAGTTGAGCTGTAGGTGTACCACCCAAAGGAGTCCCCTCTTAGCCTACCATTGACAATGTACAGACCCATGGCACGGCAGAGCTGCAGAACTTGTTTTCCGTTGGCGTTTGTTGTTTTGTCGTAGTTGTTCCTAGGGGCATAAATGGGAAAGTGAATATTGTTGCCAGTTATATATTTTTCTCCCTGTGTGTTGGTGAAGCTCTTCACCAGTCCTGGAATTCAGGTCCCCGCAGATCAGAACATTTCCCTGGGCCTGGAAATGACTGATGTCGAATTCAATAGATGGGAAGATATTTTCATTAAAATAAGGGGATTCTGTTGGGGGGATGTAGATTGCACACAGATAAACATTTTGGGCTGTTGATATAATTTCTTTATTAATTTTCAACCATAGATAATTCTCTCCTTTTTTCACTAGTTGTTCGAGTTCTGATCTAAACTAAATAAACATCCCCCCTGGTTCTCTTCCTTGGGTAACATCTTTTAGTTTTGTGGAAAGGACCACTAATTCCCTGTAGTCTGGGGGACAACGGGTGGTCTCCTCGGCACCATGTCTCCTGTAAAATGAGGACATCAACATCTCTTATCTCATTAATGAATTCTTGGTTTTTGCTATTTAAACCAAACACAGAAGAGCTCAAACCCTGAATATTCCATGAAGAAATTCTGAAAGATTTCATTTTTTAACTAGGCTATTTGTTAGAATCATTTATGTTTTTGCTTGTCATTTCAAAAACGAGAAAGTTTTACATGAAATAGTATTAACATTGATTTTGAATCTTATTGAGAAAAGAAATAATAATAATAATAATAATCATAATAATAATTATTATTATTATTATTATTATTATTATTATTATTATTATTATGGTAGGTTGTATTATTTGTACCACAATGGTATAGCATAGCACTGCACTTGAGCTATGCATATTTAGTGGTTCTTACCACTGTCTGTGGACCATGAGCTGTGAGCAGATAAGGCTTAGCATCTGCTGGATGTCCCTGAGCTGGTTTGTGACTGGGCCTGCTGTTCCACTTAGGACCTGAGCATAGCTGGGTGCCCCTGGCTGAGGTCCCTGCTGGGGTAGTGCTGCAGGGCTGGGGGGCAGTGCTGGGCCCGGTCTGGCTGTGTGCTGGTCTGGTGGAAAATGTCCAGGGATTTCCTGTTGGCCTGGTTGTGGTGGATAGCCTGGGTGAGGGTGCTGAGGTCTGGGGTGGGGGGTCCTGCTTGGTGCTGTGTGTCCTGGTGCTGGAGCGTGTCTCCCTGGTGGCGCTCTGTGTCCTGGTCCTGGGGCGTGTCTCCCTGGTGGCGCTCTCTGTCCTGGTCCTGGGGCGTGTCTCCCTGGTGGTGTTCTGTGTGCTGGTACTGGGGCGTGTCTTGATGTTCTCAGAGGACTGGGGGCGTGTCTGTTTGTCCTGTAGCTGAAGGTGGCCTTGCGGTTGAAAGCAACATCTTTCAGTGTTTTGGCAAAGGCAGGGACAGCTTGCTTGTACAGATGTACGTGGTCGTACAGACTGTCTATGCCGAGTGTGGGGTGGTGGGCCAGGTGGACCTTCGACTGCAGGGCGCAGTCTCTTGAGATGCTGGCGTTGATTTTGTTTATTGTGAGAGGGTGGAAATCCTTTCTTGGTAGCAAAGTGGTCATCACAATTTTAGAGCTTGGGAAAGTGTGGCTAGCCTTCTCTATAACTGCCCTCAGTGATGTTGCTACTCTCTCTTGCTCAGCCCTCAGGTTGTTGGATCCTGTATGGATTAGGATGTGGCTGGGGCTGCCGAGCTGGGACTCAGAGAGCAGCTCCAAAGCCGTTTGGGTGGTTGGGCACCAGAGTTTAGCCACTTTGTGTCTGGGGAAGAGCTTTTTCTCTTCAATAAATTTTCCGTTTGAATCAATTAGCAGCACAATGTCTGCTTTCCCATTTGAGTGGGTGCTGGGCTCTGGCGATGACTCTCGGTTGGGGGGTGCATCTGTGCTGATGGGAGTTGAGGGTGTTTGCAGAGTTTGGGGGTCCAGGCTGATCTGGGTGGAGCTCACTGTCGTGTGGAGGTTTGGGTCAGTGGAGTGGATCTGTTCCCTCATGCCCTCTACTGTATTCCCTCTGTCCTGCAGTTCCTCACTGAGTGCTGCCAGCTCTGTCCTGTAGCTGTCTCTGTCCTGCTGCAGCTCTCTGATCTGCTCTATCAGTGCTGCTAGCTGTTCCATGTAGCTGTCCCTGTCTTGCTGTAGCTCCCTCACCTGCTCTCTCAGTCCAGCTCTGTCCTGTGGTTCTCCCTGTCCTGCTGCAGCTCTTTAATGTGAGCTGATAGCGTGCCATTCTGCTGGTCTGTGTCTCTGCCTGTCTGCTGTTTAAGGACCATCTCCCTCAGCTGCACAAGCTCTATTTCCAGCTGTGTGAAACGGTCCTTTATTTTGGTCAGAGCTCTGTTGGCTAGGAGGGATTGGGCCTGGTCTGAGTTTGGGAGCTCACTCTCCTCCTGGCTCTGCTCCTCTGCGTGGCTGCTGACTGTACCTGCAGCGTCGGGGTCTGTGGCGGGGCTTAGACTAGCAGAGGCCTTTTCCCTTGTAGCTGTTTCTTTCAGACCTGGGAAAGCTGTTTGGAATTCTCTGAGGTTGCCCTGCACCATTATTGTTCCATTTTTATATGAATTGACTGTCATCATAATGCAGTCAAGTTCATCAGGTTCCTTTATTTTTACCTTCCACCCATTGCAAATTCCCTCTTTTTTACTTGAAGGATAGTGGATCAGAAGGGCTGTGTGCCGGGCTTTAGGCTGGTCAGAGTACAGAATGAGGTTGCTAACTTCTCAGTTTTTATAACAGTCAGCAAACACAGTCTCTGGCTTCTCCCTCAGAAGCTGTTGTTTAAACTGTTTGCTTTTGCTCTCATTCGTGATTTCTGGAGGATAGTGAATTGGGCTGCAGTGTGGGAAGAAAAATTAAAACATAAACACAACAGTTATAAAGATTATGTTCTTCTGTACTTGAATAGGGTTTTCTACTGGTTCCTAATGTACTCACTCCTGCTTTTTGTGTCTGATTTTCCTCCTGATTTCTTTTGCTGTCCCGTTTGCTAGGTCTGTTGCTGTCCTGTTAGCTAGGTCTGTTGCTGTATCACCTCCCTCTCCTGTGATTAGGGTGATGTTTCTTCAGATTGTCCTTTCTTTTTTCTAAATTTGTTGATTTTCCTTATCTATATGATTAACTATCTTTGTTGAAATTAAATTTGAAATACTTTCTCAGTTTTAAAATGACAAACAAAACCAAACTTTCAAGAGCTCAAGCAGAGCATGACTCTCTCTCTCTCTCTCTGGCTCTAGCTAAGTTCTAGCTGCCATGTTTAAACTACGGTTAGTTCCTGCATCAGTTTCACCAGAAGCCCCCCGAGCCAAAGGCAAGTACCGTTTTTCTGAGACTGTTATAACATTGTCGCTACACTGAAGTAGCAAGCTAGAGCTAGACTAACGCAGGTATGTGGATTTTAACCGCAGTGGTGTGTCTAATCCTCATATTTTCATTTGTGGTACAGCTTGCTAGACGAGCATTGGATCAGCACAGCAGCAACGTTTGAGCGCAAAACTGTTATCATCTGCTGTAGAGGTTGAAGCTAATATGAAGCAATATACCTTTTCCTCTCTGGTAGACATAGGGTGCTAAAATAGTCCTTTGACATGCTTAAATCTAATGTTTTTAGCTAGCTACAGGCATTTTGTTAGCGTTTCAGCACTTGGTTGCATATTGTCGCGCCGATTGTTTTCCCCTCCGGTGGGCGTGGTTTTCAGAGTATGAAGCGTTGCGCTCTGTCTCTGTGGGAGTGTCGCGACTCTCTCTTTCAAAGAGTCTGTTGCCAAGCTGTCACTTCGATCGAGACTGGCCAATAGAGATGTGCCTTACATCTTTCAGCATAGGTCCCGCCCACGAGATTCAGATCAACAGCGAGCAAAACTTTTGGATTTGCAAAAAACAGAAAGCAAAATTTTTGGATTCGCAAAGACAACTTTTGGATTCGCAAAGAAAACTTTTGGATTTGCAAACAAAAGTTTTTGATTTGCATTAATACATTTTTAATTACAAATTTATTTTACTTGCAATAAAACATTTTTTGATTGCAGTGTTGATAGTTTTGCTCTCAAATCTATTTTTTGATTGCAGTGTGGAAAGTTTTGCTCTCAAATCTATTCTGTTTGATTGCATAATAAAGACACAAATGTAACTCCATAGAAAACCGAATTAATAGGATGCTGCGCTCGCAATGAGATTATATCTGCATAAAGAATTAAATATTTCTCCTTTTCAAAACATTCTGACTGTTCTCATCTAATCAGCATTGGCAACCCTACTAGTACACACCCACTTATAGAATGCCTCCATTTGATTTGTTACATGCATTAATACATTTTTAAAACAAGACAAACAGCTCACATTATTTGTTTGTGTGACAGAGTATGCTACATGAAAAGTGATGAAAATTCATCATGGTACTGTACCTCTCAACATGGTTGTAATGTACCTGTGTGCTATTTTATTCACTGAAACATGAATCTCTCTCTCTCACTCTTGCTCTCTTGTGCTCTCTTTATGTCTCTCTCTCTCTGTCACTCTCTCTATCTTTCTATCTCCCCTCCTCTGTGTCTTACAAATGTTTAACTCACCCCCCCCCCCCCCAATTAGGAACGGTTGAAGGCCTGATTGATTGCTGTGGGTGATGGATAGAGAGTTTAGGATGACTGATGAATCACAGGGGAACATGCCCGATAAAGAGTCCAAACAAGGTAAGACGTCGTCACTTCTATGCGACCTACCAACCCCACCCCCTCCAACACCAGGGGCTCATTCCAGTTGCTTATTTGTCTCCTCGGTTACCTGGAAATCAACCAAGGTTGGCCATCTTTAAGGACATTCCAACCAGTTAACGGTCCTTTGAAGGAGCTACTGTATGAGCACAGAGCTAGAAGGCTCCTGAAGGATGCTTGAGCAAGGAAACATGAGTGCATCCTTTACGGAAGTATTTGTTGTAGAATGCGTGATGACCAGATGATGGACCAGAGGATCCACCTCTCCGCATCTGCCACGTGTGTAATTGGCATGGCTTCAAACTGATGCTTGAAAGAGCAAAGAATTTCCATTTGCCTGATACAAGTTTCCATGATTTCTCCATCCTCGAGTCCTTTCCTTGTGTTGTTCCTTGCATCCTCCATTGGGTGGAGTTAGGGAGTTAGGAAAGGACGTGAGTAAAGGATGCAAGGAGGTGAAAATGAGTGATTGGAAAGAGCCCCTGGACTCAATGCTGGTCACAGGTGTGGCAGGAGAAGAGCTGTTGTGCTGAGACTGGAGGAGCAATGGTTTCAGGAAAGGGGGAGAGGGGGAGAGAGGAGGAGGGAGTGGGTGGAATTATGGATGAAAGACTGGCAGAGTAGGACTGCTGTGCGTCTCTAAATTCATACTCAGACAAATGCTTTTGTCTGGTGTGAAAAATGGTGCTATACCTTTCATCACTAACCCCCATCCCCCTACTCTTCTGCCCTGATGCCCCCCCCCCCAACTCTGAATCAAGCATGCTCATTCCCTCACTGTGGGGACCAGTGAGGAAGCTTTGTACCTCGAAGAGCCAATTTCTCAGTGGGTTCTTTTATAGTTTTGTATCCATGGAAACAAATTGGTTTGCACACAGCTTGACCATTCAGTAAGCTGGAAAATAAATTGATATATTACAGTGGCTCTGCACGCTGCTCAAACTTCAGGGACAAACTGCAGCCAGTTATGGCAGCTGTTTCAGGGCTCAAAGCAGAACACTAACTTGACGCTTGAGAAAGAACCCTGAAATCGGGTTATGGGTATAAGTTGAAAGGAAAAGGAAAGCAGAAGCACTAACCGCCCATGGACAGATGAGAGAGCTGAGAACTGACTTTATGTCCATAATCAGCATGCATGAGCATGGCAGCAACTTGCATATCCTTTTTCCTTGAGTAGGACACCCAGAGAGGAATAGGCATGGTGTGGGGCTCTGTGTGTATGTGTGTGTGTGTGTGTGTGTGTGTGTGTGTGTATGTGTGTATGTGAGAGTGCGTGTGTGTGTTTGTGCACACAAGCGTGTGTGTGTGTCCACATCTTTAATGTTCTTATTCTGATTTTGGAAGGATCCAGATAGTTAACAACAATTATAAAGCTGTGCTGACAATACCATTATTTACAGCACAGAGAAGTACAGCATGGCACAGAACTCTTTGAAATAAGAACGGAGCCTTTTCAAACAATGAAGCAACTTTAATTGGCCGCTAGAAAAGGTTGACTGAAGTCAGCACAAATGCTTGTTTCAGCACTAGGCACTGTACATTTTATGTCCTGATGGATATTTACCTTTCAGATATTACCACAGCTTGCCTGAAAGAAGTAAAATCGTTTGTCCTTTTTTGTTTGAATTTCCAAAAAAAAAAAGAAAAAAGTCTTTGTGTAATTTGAATCATTCAGGTTGGTTGGAAATGCTTCAGAGATGCTGACGTTACCACTGATCAGCATCTAAGGCTAAGTGCAGGCTCTAAGGCATAGTGCTTTCTTCTAAACTCTGAGTGATAGATCTAAGCAAATCCTAGTTCTTACTTTTGTAGTTTTCATTCATTTGACCAGCCACCAAATGCTGTATAACAGGGGCGAGCAATTCTGGCCCTGGAGGGCTGGTGTGTATACAGGTTTCTGTTTCCACCAATTACCCTGGCTAAATGAGCTAATTGGCTATATACCCAAGCACTGGTTCACTCCTAGATGCCATAGGGAAACTATGCTAATGATTATGAGTATTCATAAGGACTGTTAAAACCGCCCAGATTAAAAATAGAGGGCTGAAATTTTAAGGTTCAGATATACCAGGGTTCCCAGGGTTTGTAGTGGGGGGCCTACCATCAGCACCCTGGTAAACAAGCAGGGAGCCATGGCCCCTGGGATACAGTGCTGGGATCTAGAGACCATCATTCTTATTATACAGGTTTGATGACCTCATATAGGCCACTCCACCTTTTTGAGCTCGTCATTGAGGATTGTTACCCATCTAGGGCCATCACTCTTTCCAATGGTTGATTCTTCAATGTACTTTTTCTGGTGCTTAACAAAGGACAGCCCATCCATCCCTAAGAACATAATGACATAATGGACAATATTGTCTATCTGGGCATTCATAAAAATATTCTTTCACCACTCAAAAATCGTATTTCGTCATAGCAACAAGATAAACCTGCCAATAGCCCTAAGATATGCTAATACAGCAGTGAAAATGCTGCTCACTGAATAACAAAATAAGATGAAGTTTTCAAAAATGATACCATATCATTCTACAGTCAATATCTGGGACTAAATGTTGAATAGATATACAACCTTACCGTTAGTTTTACACGTAGAGATGTCCCTTTTGAGACTGAGTGGTCATATATTGTCTTGGGCAATCCGTTTGTGTAATGTACTCGCATTTGTGATGCCTGGGTACCTTCCAAAATAGCTGTGCGTAATACCACACATGTTGTCGCCCTTTTTAGTACAGTCTGGTTTGATTGACAATTCATTTATTCAGTAGGTGAGAGTATAAGCTTTCTAACGATGTATAACACGTCTAATTTTGCTTTTGGAATAGCGTTTTTGGAATAGCGTTTTGGAATACGTTTTCTCATTATCATATTCACTTACGCATTCACTCTGTGGTAGCAGTAAAAGAAACAAAACAGTTCTTCGTAATTTCTTGGAAAATACTATTATTATTGAGGACTTCTGGGCATAGCTAAGCCATATGTTAGCTGACCTATCTGACATCGTTTTCTGGAGCAAAACAGAAGCGGATAACACTATCATTGATTTACTGTCTCTGTCTCTACTGAACACAGATAAAATTTCATCATTGCTATGCAAGTATCCCTTCTAACAAAATGTGGTTGTGGCAACGTGCTATTAACGTCCTCTATTGGTCTCATAATGTCCGCTTTACATATCAAATTACGTAGTATTAATGTAAAAACCTAAGACCAGTGCCCCGTTGCTGCGACGTCGCAAAACAACGTTGTGGATACGTAACAATTACGTCCTTACAACTTTACGTTTGACAATGTAATAGAATAACCTTACCCCGACGTTGTGATTACGTCGCCAGGCAGTCATCCATCGTAACGTTATAGATTTACGTCGCTGACACGTTGTTTAAACTTCTTTATTACATTATTTACCTTTCCACAACATTGCTGATTGGTCACTTACTTACTAAACCCTGACCATACATTTAGATTTTGTGTATTAAAAAAAGATATATCATGGTGTTGTAAATTTGATCTCCATTCTATCCTACCAGTGAAGTGCCATTGCTTCTGTAATTCATGTCTTCAAAATTTATTATCAAAGATACTCAGTGCAACAATAAAAAATGTACACATATCAAGCCCAAATAGATTAGAAAGCCTTTATTGTCATTGTGTAGAATACCATTGAGATCAGGTTCAAGTTACATGTCTAGGTAGGCAATATGTGCTGCAGCAAGCATAATTATGGTACAGAAGATGAGACAAACATACAAAACTAGAAACAACATAAAAAGGGTAACTTGCACTAGTGCAATGTCCATAGCAGGTCCTCCAAAGCATATGTGCTAGTATAGTATACAGTACCTCCTCATCACCATAATCACTTCCACCACCATCATAAGCATCAACTGCAGCAAATTGGCAGAATATCATGACTACATCCTCCCTAGTATTTTTCTGATAAAATGATGGCATTACCATCATTACAATTTCTTGATATGTCAACAGATTGAAGTGCACAAATTAAAACACCCAAAACTGCTTGTCAATAAAATATACATTGTCTTGCATTGCTGTAGTTTCAGGACAGTAATAACCATAGACCAATGATTTCAACATTATAACAGTGTTGAGTATTTTTGTCTTTTTCAAGTGGTGAATAATAATAATAATAATAATACATTTTATTTATAAAGCACTTTTCAAGCAGTATCTCAAAGTTCTGTACATATTGTGAGGTCAATACACAACAAAACAGTAGTACACTTTTTAAAAGAAAGAAAAATAAAATAAAACAACCAGTACCAGGAACACAGACAAAATAATACAAGGTTAAAGGTTAAAACAACAAGTAAAAAAGTAAAGGAGGAAGTTATTTGAAGGCAAGGCGGTACAGGTGGGTTTTGAGACCAGTTTTAAATGAGGAGAGTGTTTGAGGGAGCTGAAGGTGGTTTGGCAGTGAGTTCCAGAGGCGAGGGGCAACAGCACTGAAGGAGCGATCACCCATGGTGCGGAGTCTGGTCCTAGGAATCTGGAGTTGGTGGATGGCCTTGACCCTGAGACTGCGGGTGGAGGTTTGGGGATGTAGCAGGGCCTTCAGATAGGTGGGGGCATGTGAGTGAATGCATTTGAATGTGAGGAGGAGGACTTTGTAATGGATTCTTTGGGTTATGGGGAGCCAGTGAAAAGATGCCAATATGGGGGTGATGTGTTCGTGTTTGCGAACTTGCATGATAATCCGGGCTGCACTGTTTTGAATGTATTGTAGTTTTTGAAGGCTTTTGGCTGGGATTCCTGTGTAGAGGGAGTTACAGTAGTCCAATCTGGAGGAGATAAAGGCATGGACTAGTTTCACAGCGTCAGAGTGATTAAGTGAGGGGTGAAGTTTAGAAATATTTCTCAGATGGTGGAAGGAAATTTTATATATATTTTTGATGTGACTGTCGAAGGTGAGGGATGGATCAAACTTAATGCCAAGGTTGGTGACGGAGGTGGAGAGGGGAATGGTTTGCCCTGCAATGGTGAGCTGAAGTGTGTCTGAGTGCACGGTCTGGTGGGGTGTGCCAATCAGGGCCTCAGTTTTGCTGCTGTTAAGTTGTAAAAAGTTGTGGGACACCCATGCCCTTATCTCCTCCAAACAGATGTTCAGGCGTGTGCAACAGAGGCACTAGGGAAGGTGTTAAGGTAGGTTTGTGTGTCGTCCGCATAGCAGTGAAAAGATATATCATGGCGACTGATGATGTGGCCAAGCGGAAGGAGGTACAGAATAAATAAAATGGGACCTAGGACTGATCCTTGCGGGACACCGCATGTGACTGGGTGGGTTTCGGATTTTAAGTCCCCCAGAGTGACATATTCTGCTCTGTCAGTGAGGTAGGACCTAAACCAGTTTAGAACTAGTCCGAAGAGGCCGACATAACTGTTGAGCCGTTCGAGGAGGAGGGAATGGTCAACAGTGTCAAAGGTGGCGCTCAAGTCAAGCAGTATCAGCAGACTTGGCGAGCCAGAGTCAGCAGCCATTAGCAGGTCATTTGTGACCTTAACTAAGGCAGTTGCTGTACTGTGACCAGGTCGAAAACCAGATTGAAATGTTTCATACAAACTGTTGGAGGTGAGATGGAGTTGAAGCTGGGCAGCAACCACTTTTTCCAGGACTTTGGACAGGAACGGGAGGTTGAAGATGGGTCTATAGTTCAGGAGGACTTTGGGGTCGAGGCTGGGTTTTTTTAGGAGGGGGGTGATGACTGCAGTTTTTAGTGAGGAAGGAACACTACCATTGCAGAGAGAGATGTTAATTAAGCTTGCGATGAGAGGACAGAGGGCAGGGATGGAGGTTTTCAGCAGAGTAGTGGGAATGGGGTCGAGTGGGCAGGTAGAAGGTTTCATTTTGGTAATGATTTCTTCAATATCATGGGGGGTGATGTCAGAGAAATAAGTGAAAGTTGAGGATGTAGATGGCGGGGGAGGGGTAGGAAGGGGGGGTGAGAGGCTGGGCGATGAGGATATGAGAGCTCAAATATTGTTTATTTTGTTCTTGAAGAACTTAATGAAATTGTTGCACTGTGACTCAGATGCTTCAATAGGGGATTGAGATGCTGGTTTTAGGAGGTGGTTAATTGTAGAGAAAAGGTGCCTGGGGTTGGAAGTGTCACGGTTAATGAGGTTGGAGAGGAAAGATGCATTTTTTAGTGCTAGCGAGTATGCCCTCTGATGTTCATGGAAGGTGATCTTGTGAACAGTGAGACATGTAGACCGACATAGGCGTTCAAGCTTACGTCCAGCCGACTTCATTTTTCGTAGTTCAGGGGTGTACCAGGGGGTAGAGCGAGAGAAGGATACAGTGCGTGAATTGAGGGGAGCAAACTAGTTGAGTGTGTTACCCAGAAGCTCATTGTAGTGGGAGACAGATTCTTCGGCAGATAAACCAATAGGAGGAGAGGCTGTAGTCTGGAGATGCTGGGCAAACTGCACTGTGTCAACTGATTTTATGTTTCGGAAATGAATGACACGTTTGCAGTTTCTTGGAGGTGGGAGAAATGCCAGATCTGCCGACACAGCCATGTGGTCAGAGAAGCCAAGGTCTGAGATCTGCAGGTTATTTAGAGGAAGGTGATTGGTTATGAGAAGATCCAGTGTGTGGCCACATTTGTGAGTAGAGGTATCAACATGTTGTTTTAAGCCAAGACAGTCGAGTAAGTTAAGGAAGTCTGCAGCAAGAGTACAGGTGGGTGAATCAACATGAATATTAAAATCTCCTAAAATCACAATGTTTCTTGAAGAGGAACAGAGAGAAGTGAGGAAGTCAGACATTTCAGATAAAAAGACTGCATTAGCTTTAGGATGTCTGTAAACAACTAAAACAGTCATGGCAGAGGGCGGTTTACATTTAAAGGCTAAATATTCAAAAGAAGATACACTGGGTAATGAAAGTAGTGAAATTTTCAGATCTGCCCGATATAAAACAGCAAGTCCTCCACCCCGGCCGGAGCAGCGAGCTTTTTCAATGTATGTGTAGCCAGGTGGGCAAGTCTCATTTAAGGTATGGTAAGCTCCATGACGATGCCAGGTTTCAGTCAGGCAAAGAATGTCAGTATTACATTACATTACATTACATTACAGGCATTTAGCAGACGCTCTTATCCAGAGCGACTTACACAACTTTTACATAGCATTTTACATTGTATCCATTTATACAACTGGATATATACTGAAGCAATGCAGGTTAAGTACCTTGCTCAAGGGTACAACGGCAGTGTCCTACCCGAGAATCGAACCTGCGACCTTTCGGTTACAAGCCCAGTTCCTTACCCACTGTGCTACACTCCGTCCATGAGGTAATCATATAATAGAAGAGACTTATTAGTGAGAGACTGTGTGTTGAGGAGGACTAATTTGACAGGTATAATATTTTGGGAAGAGACAGGGGAATGATCGTGACTCTGAAGGGGCCGTAGGTTGCTCAGATCCACTCCGCGTTTTGCAATTGGTGGAGGCTTGCGAAGTCTCGCGGTGTTTCCAACAATTACCGTAAGTGGGAAGTTGTTGTTTTTTTGGACACGTCGGGATCCTCTGTGAAGATACTTCGGTCTGCTAAGGCATCCTAGATCACGGCAGCGGTTCAGAACATCCTTCCCAATTGAATGTTTAAAAATCCTCAGTCTTAGCAGCTCAGAGATTGCGTATGTTGTCATAATAAAAACTGTTAAAAAGGACAAAGAGTTAAGCACCAACTGTAACGTTACTGCCATATGGATTGCAGATCAGCCAGACCACCTCCCCATTCGACAACCCTGCGATGACCAGGTAGTCTAGCCACTCACCCACAGCTACACCGCAGCAGCACACCGTACTCCACAAACAATTCCGAGACAGAACCTGATAGTTAGGCGATAAACAATCCCCCAAGCAGCGGACTAGCTCTTGGTCGATGCAGGTAGCTGGCTGGCACGGGAGCTGGGGTAGGCAGGCAGCGCTACACAGCGATGCCGCCCAGGAGGGAGACCCAGCAGAGGGTGGGGAAGGATCTGGATAGTCCAAAAGCAGGCTAGTAACAGGTGCTGTTTTAATACAATCCAGGTAATCCAGTTTTTGGGAAAATCGCTGGTATCAATAAAATAAAATCCAGATAATCCAGTTATTGGGGAATCACTGGTATCAGGGAACCAGACAGTGTAGACTGTAGAAGAGTAACGTTAACTAGCGTTACACCAAAAAAGGATGGTTGTAAATTCCATTTAGACTGGGGGAATCCGGCGTCAGGTCGAATGCAATGAAAGTGCAAACAGTTGCGAGCAATACTTTAAAAAGAAACGTACTGACAGTGAGACAGACTAACAAAACAACAAACAAAGCAAGTTATCTAGGCAGGTCGCTACTTTAAATACAGAGCGGAGCGGCCGACACGTCTGATACGTTCGCCAGCGTTCGCTAGCGTTCCCGCAACTGCCCCAACTATGCATTTCAAACTACATTTCAGTTAGGATTCCCCACGTATTAAAGTAGGATGTCTGCAGGCATTAGCAAGTTAAATTTAAGGCTTTTTAGACATTTTAAATGCTTTTTAGAATAACATTTAAGACAGTTTACCACACAAGTAAGCACAGGCAAGTTGTACTCTTAGCTACTTGACATTTTTGCAATTATCTAAAACGACAACATTGACATTTGTCCAAATGTTTATTTTGGTCCAAGAAAAGGACATTGCGGGCTTTTACCATTCAAATACAAACACATTGTAACCACAGATAAATACACCATGATAAATTCAACTGTCATGATGTATTAGACAATTTTATGAACAAAAATAAATTTAAGACAATTTAAGACTTTATAAGGGCTTGCAATCACCCTTAAAGACATGTCACATTCATTTTTTCATGTTACTTAATTTTCAAAAATGCTTTCCATGTTAGCTATTTAATAAGGTTATAAGAGCTCAATACAGGGTTCATACACTTTTTCACCAATGATTTTCAATGACTTTTCCATGACTTCTCCACAACCTTTAACTGAATTCCCATGACCAAAACAAATGACTTTATCTCGGGACGATTTAAAATTATTTATTGTAACAACTTATTGTAATAAGTAAAATTAGGTCTGCATCTGAAACATATGGTGCCTCTCTAAAACAAATAAACACCAGATAGACACACTTAGGTACATTCTCTCATATTTTAATTCGAATAGTTTAACATTTTTGTCAATGTCATTTTTGTTTTGTCAAACAAGGCTCAAAATTGCGACCATTTTGGTTGCATATGCTCCCGAAATTTAATCTGTGCGACCTTGAAATATAATTGGGAGCATTTGTCCGAGTGCAAATAATTGTTCTGGTGTGACCTTTTTTTTTTTTTTCCCAGTCGAACGTCTCTTTCTCTGTACATTCGCTAGTTAGTACACTCAGTATGTGCCTTGTGAGCTGACGGTGACCCTTCTAACCAATCGTGAGCTTGACATTCTTATCTTTAATGCTGATTTTAAATTGGTTAATATTAGCCTTGAATCACTCACACAGACACTTTCGCTGCACTCCACTGTCACGCGACACAGAGAGCTAACGCGTTAACTAATGTTACCTGACGACAAAAGTTTATGTTCAATTTATTAGCGTTATCGAAAGCTGAAAAGTTGAAGCGGACGTTTTGTGTAGAGACCCGGTTGAAACAGCTAATTTCTCTGATGCAGTTTACTGGCGGTTGATTTAATTAGCATTATTAATGTGACGAGAAGCGCTTTGTCGTTTGAATGCATAACGCGCAATTCCTTAAAGAGTCGACACATTTTAGGTGTGACAATTTAACTGTTACTTGTAAACCGTACTGTTATATTGTCATATTTTATCAATAAAAAATCTATTGCATATATTGTTGGTGCTCCTTACATTTCGGTGGGTGCTCCTAACTTTTTGAAATTGGGAGCACCAGTGCTACCAAGTAAAAAAGTTAATTTCGAGCCCTGATATATTATTGAAGCTGCACTCCCCTGGCATATTGTCAGCACAGTAGGGCCTACGTTAATTAACTGCTACATCAGCAGAGGCGTGCCTGTAAACAGAATGAGCCGGACCGAATTAACTTCTCACACCACCAGAATACCGCCAAGGTTATGTGCCAATTTACATTTTATTACTATACATACTATTTTTATGATTGGATTAATTAGTAATTATATTTGATGCAACTTTAGCTATATTACTTTTCCAAAACATTTCAAAAAATATTATTTTCCATAACTTTTCCAGGGCCTGGAAATTGCATTTTAAATTTCAATGACTTTTCCAGGCTTTTCATGACCGTACGAACCCTGTCAATAGAGTCTTATTATGTACTATACAGTTCCAAATCACACTGCCCAGATTCACAGGCCTCCCGTACATTGTTCTACTTGGAATACAGCCACTCTTGTCTCAGGCATGTCTTGAGTGAGGCAGGCTGGACTTCAGGTTCTTCACTGGAGCAACAGTCATAAGGCCATGTGTGGGAGCTGAAAGGATATGAAATTGGACCAAGTAAGAAAAATAGGCTACATTGAGTAACACACGCAGCAGGCTAAAATCGTAATTGTGTTTTGACAATGACAAACAGTCAATAAACAAAGAGCTGTTTCCATATAATATCCATAACTACCTTTATTCTGATCTTGTACTCTAGTTTCCATTTGAGCTGTTGCGCCAAATGTAGAGAACTCTGCAAAATAAAATCAATTTAAGTCAGTATTTGGTGAAAATACAGAGAAATACTCTTGATTAATATTGATTACACAATGCACTGGCGGGAAGCCAAAGCCAATTTATTGCATTTTTTTTAAGGCCACGATTACACCAGGTATAGAGTAATAGTGCTAGAGGATTTGGGGAAAAAAGTTGAGTTTTTGTATTTCTAATGGAAATAATGTTTAGATAAATGCTTTCAAAAGAGAACAAAAATAGCTTTCAAAAGAGGCGCCAACAATGCTAGCTTGAAAAGGCTTGCTAGCTCCAGTTTGTCAAACACCAAAAACCAAATGAACACCCAGGGTTTCCCCCAGAATAGTTGTTAGGCCCGGTGGCAAGTATCTTTTGACAGGGCCCGCCGCGGGGCCTAGCGAGGGCCCGTGGCCAAGTGTATTTTTTGAAGGGGGCCCGACGAGGGCCTGACGGGGACCCGGCGCGGGCCAGCGACGGACTGATGGCAGCATTAAGGTAGGGCCCTGCAGTTTCTGTGATAACAGAATCATGGACGGAATCGCGAAATTTAGAATTTAAAAAAGCTATAACACAGATTCCATAGGGCCCTACATTAAGTCAGTGCTAAAAGCTGACTGGAGATTTGAAAATATGACTACGTAATGTGAATGTTGTTATAAATAAGTCATTTATTCAACACACATTTTAAAAAATCAACAACTATTTACAGCATAGCAGAGTCTTATAAAGAATCTGACAACAATGTACAGTCTTGGAATGCTGTATTTTCAACAACAACAAAAGGAATTAAATTAAATTAAAATAAATAATGATTGGCTATTGATTCTTACAGCCTTGGAATGCTGGGCACATTTCAACAACAACAAAATAAATGTAATTAAAATAAATAATATCAAGGTTTTTGCACTCTACAAAAAACTTGTATTGAAGTCCTGATTGGCTGCTGAATCATACAACAAGTCTTGGAATGCTAGGCACATTTAAACATTTAACCCACTGGGGTCGAGAGCTTCGCCGGCGGAGCTCGACAAGATGAAATTTACTTTCGTTTCTATTTGGATGATTAACTTCACGTGCTGTTATCATACACACGCAACAAAAACATTGACAGAAACCTTAGAATCGCGACTTTCCAATGCGTCCATTGGCAAATAATATGAATTGTTTTAAATGTTCTAAATTTGATTAATTAGATCATGTATGATTCGTTAAACTTTACTCATTACTATGTGAATTTCGCTCAGCAGGAAGTCCGCCCAAATCGCATTCACGTTAACAACATTATAATTACTCTCCATAGAAGGAGACTAAAGGAGGGGCGATGCGAGATCCATGTGAGAAATGCCAAGTCTGCGAAAGCGGGATAGAATGTCAAAGTGTCACCTAATTCACTTCTTTTGAGGTGAACATTTCGTTTAATTTTGGAAAATGGTCCGTCCGGAAGCCAACACTGATGAAGAGCGGTGTCATTTCGAACAGCAAACTGATCCAGCTGAGGATCAACTTCATGCGTAAGTATATTTCTTATGATCATATTGGTAAATATGTGTACTGTATTGCAACGTATCTGTGTGTTTGTAGGAATATCCAGCAATATGCGCGTTTGTAAATTCCCACACTACGAACGATTCGAACTATTGCATCTCAAAATTATAAGCTAGGCTCTCTGCGTCTGGTTGTGTTAGAAGTATCAGGTAGACTATGTTTTTCGATCATATTGGTAATAAATAGCCCGTGGCGTGGCTAAGATTCTAAAACTGATGTCCTCGCACAATCGATATTAGCATACTGTAAGTAAATTCGGGAAATAGCAATATAATAACCACTTAGCTAAACAGACCTAGCCTACTTCAGATTGAGGCATTGTTATTGATGAGTTGCGTGTAGTTGAGCTGGAATATCAATTTTAGTTGATTTAGTTTAGTTTTAGTTTATTTAGTTTAGCTAATGTTGTTTCGTTGATAGCTTGCATTATTTGTAAATGTGTGCTGTATTACATTCTCTGTGTGTTTGTAGGAATATTCACTAATATGCGCGCTTGTAAATTCCAACACTACGAACAATTCTAACCATTGCTTCTCAAAATTATAGGCTACCTCTCTGCGTCTGGTTGTGTTTGTTTGGTTCTTTGTTTGTATATGATGTAACCATGTCACATTTCCTAAGTTTTGTTTTCATTAGTTAGTGGTTTGCCCCTTTTTTGTAAAGCACATTTAATTTTCACCTGTTGAAGGTAATGTGCTATATAAATAAAGTTTGATTTGATGTCACATTTCCTAACAATTTTGTTTTTATCATATTTACAGAGATGCTGATCAGGAAACACGGCCTAGTTCACCACTAGCTAAGAGGCCACGCAAGCGTTGCAAGAGTACACCAGTCTCATCTCATCTTCCATGCGTATAGTTTGCTTCAATAAAGGTTCTGAAAATCTAAATGGCTCACTGAGTCTTTGTCTTAGTGGTGGGGAGGCATGCGGCCAGGTGTGAATAGCCTACTTAGCTGGCAGGTCGTCCTACCCAATGCATATTCATTACAGAAAGGCCATTTGCCCTCCCATTCTCACCTGATGTTGAAAAATAGTAGTCACAACACTAACCTTTAGCAATGTATTTTATATTTCTCATTGGATTTGCTAAAATATTTTGTCATTTTTGATACCCAAGACCTTGATGAACATATTTCAGTGACCAAAAGTCTTATTCACAATTGTTCAGTGTGCTTTATTACAACATTCCTGTGCATGTTCAAAACTACTGTTTACAGTTTGTGTGTTTTTAGAGCAGTTTACAATCCACACATGATTATGACCTACTTACTGCTGCCATATTATTGTAGCTGAGTCTGTGCTGAAAACAAAGATATTAAACACTTTGGAATCACTGTATATAAAGTTGATGAAATTTACACAAATGTCAGAGCATCGCACAATTACCAGTGTGCCTCATTTTACCCTTAGACCCCAGAGGGTTAAGAAACTGTCTTAGGTTTTTTGGCTTTTACAGTAGGCTGCCTTTTCTCCTTAACATTATCCCTAAATGGCACAAAGGAAGTATCTGTGTTACTGACTGTTTGGCTAGCTAGCTAAGTTAGCTACATGACCACGTTGTCATAAAATTTTTCCCGACCGTGTAAACAGCCTGACTTGTTTACATTTTGAACAGATGTGGCTCCTGGGTAAATATATCGTTGTTTCCATCGCAGAACTTTAGACACAAGCAATATCAAAAAAATCCTGAAATTTCTTCTTACCGTGAAGAGTGCCTGACCCTCAACCGTAGCGTTTTTCCACAAAGATGGTATTTCTAGATATAGCCTAATTTTGCCGCTGTGTTAACACATTTCTACGGTTGCCGGTCAGGCACTCTTCACCGTAAGAAGAAATTTTAGGATTTTTATGATATTACTTGTGTCGAAAGTGCTGCGACGGAAACAATAATTGATTTACTCTGTAGCCACATCTGTCCAAAATGTAAAAAGTCAGGCAGTTTTCACGGTCGGAAAAATTTTATGACAACGTTGTCGTGCACATCAATGTCATCAAGCTAACGTTATAAATAAACAAGTGAAGTCGTTATTTCGATGGCGATTAATAAGTCATGTAATGTTACAATATATCGAACGTTACATTCATGCTACTAGTTTAACGTTACCTACACACTGCTTAAGTTAATATAAAAAGAATGTACTTACCGACGAGATGAAGTGGTAACGCATTTTGTAACGAGGTTAGTTAGCCTACTAAATAAGAAATGGTGGCTTGCTAGGTAACGTAAGCTTGTGATAGTTGGAAGCGTCAAGTGTTGAACGTCACTGTACGCACAATGAGGATAAAGAACACTGATCTCAGACCTGCTGTTTTCCTATGCGTTCACGTTTTAACCAACAGATCTCACTGGTGAGCTTTTCAACCGAGCCGCCACACTGTAACTGTAGTTTAAAAAACATCTTAAAAATACATTTTAAAAAATAATAATTCCCTGATGCTCAGGCCCGGCAGGGGGTCAACTTAGGCCGGGCGAGCCGCCGGGCTTGCAATACACTGGCGGAAACCCTGAACACCACACAACTATTTTATATTTTATATTTATGATGCATATTTTAACCAGCATGTTGATATCTCATTAGGACGTGGCCAAGGTGAATTACGCCTTTCAAAAGAGTGCCACATAGGTTAGCTTTCAAAAGAGGCGCCGGCAACAATGCTAGCTAAAAGGACATAAACAAAGGTGCTTCACGGACCGCCGTTTATACATGTTAAATTAGCTCAATTGTTAGCTAACTAAACAGGTCTTCGCCAAGATCAGCTAGGTAATGTTAGCTGGTCTTACATTACATTTGCACTGGGCTATTAGCGTTAAATACTCAAACTAGCAAATATGTTATCTAACAGAATACTAACTCAAATTAAAGCCGCAAGCGGCGTTGGGAGGGGTCCAAGCATTGGCACCCTATGGAGCGATTTTAAAATGGCTTTGTCCTCATGATCATATGCCTTCACCCAACATATCTACTAAATATCATGATGACTGTATAAAATATTGATGACTTATGGCCAATTTTGTGCTAAGAGACGCTGTCGGAAGACTTAGTTGCGTCGCCATGGATGTGTCCTGGCCACTTCCCGTAAAGGCCTTTACTATGTCGTAACACTTAGATGGGATGTGGTAACACTTAGATGGGATGTTGTAACACATATATGGCCCGGCATGTATGTACACCTGCAGCGCTTCCATGTCGCAACTAAAAAGGGTATCACACTAGTGTTGTCACGATACCAAAATTTTGACATTGATACCAACACCAGGTTTAGTATCACGATAATTGATACTGAAACGATACTGATTCAATACTCAGCACCTAACGATACTGAAATTACTTTAATAGATCAGAAACGTAATGTCCACGAGGGTTGATCTCATTTTCAAATTCACGGTGTATTAAAAACCTGGTTTATTAACAACCTTTAAGTTGAAGCCTGTTCAGCATATCAATAAGCATAGGACTATAGTGTTACAACACTAAACAATAGAAAACTATATTAAATATATTTCAAAAATTAAACAATTGTAAAGTAAATTATCTTTAAACAGGTCTTTCACTTTAAAATATATCTAAAAACAGCATATTTCAATAACAATACAGCATCTTCCTATAATAAAATATTTACAAATTAGAACAGCTATTGCTACTGAAGTCAACTGAGTCTAAGCTTGCACTGTATCAATCACGAAGAATGCACAAGCACAGGTCACCTCACTTGCTACTGCCATCTAGCGAAGATTCTGACAAATTACACTTTTCATCCTCTCAATCGGTAATGCGGGAGACACATTTCCCTGGCTTTTACATTTGACGCAAAACTACAGAACGTCGGAAAATTCTAATACAGAACGTTCCTTTTTTGTTTTAAGTACCGAAAAAGTGCTGAAGTTTTGGTATACCGTGCAACATTACGTCAGACACATACCTATTCCAATCCATTGCTCAGGATAGCAGAGAATGCACATTTCAGAGCGCCTCAGAGACAGAATAATAACACATAAATACACATTTCAAATAATAAATAGGACATTGAGAAAAAACGAAACAAAAGACGAAATATCAACTCGCGACCTGCGTGCTGCGCGCATAGCAGCCAACCGTTTTATTTATTTAGACATTGGCAGATGAGAAAATTTTCGGTTACGCTGACCTATAAAACGCTATTCCAAAAGAAAAATCAGACATGTTATACATCGTTAGAAAGCTTATACTCTCACCTACTGAATAAATGAATTGTCAATCAAGCCAAATTGCACTAAAAAGGGCGACAATGCTGTAAGCAACAGGTGTGGTATTACGCACAGCTATCTTTGAAGTTAGCCTACCCAGGTATAACAAAATGTGCGTATATTTCACAAACGGATTGTCCAAGACAATATATGACCACTCAGTCTCAAAAGGGACAGCTCTACACGTAAAACCAGTGGTAAGATTGTATATTTATTCAATGTTTAGTCCCAGATATTGACTGTAGAATGACATGTTATAATGTTTTTTTAAAAACGTTGTCTCGTTTATTTCGTTATTCAGTGAGCAGCGTTTTCACTGCTGTATTGGCATATTTTAGGGCAAATGTCGGGTTTATCTTGTTGTTACGGAATATTACATTACATTACAGGCATTTGGCAGACGCTCTTATCCAGAGCGACGTACAACAAAGTGTATAACCATAACCAGGAACAAGTGTGTCGAAAACCCTAGAGGGCAGTAGCCTATAGTTCCAAGTGCAGGGAACAACCGCATAGTTCAACTTGGACCCTGTATTTTAAACTGATTTTAAACTGATTAACACTAACACACTAACACAAAAGTGCAATTGGACTCAGCTGTACAGGACCCGCAGAAGTTCTCCTAGAGTGGGCTAAGTATCTGTTTTTTGCCATTAGTGTAGCTAGATTAGACTTCTACCTGTTTTGTAGTTTGCCCAGCATTAGTTTTGGTGTTTGTTTGTGTAGTGTAGTATCTTATTAGTCTCATTTGCTCTAAACTGCATCAGGCAGGTATTGTGTGGAGCTAGTTAGCTGCTTGGCTTGTGGGGTAATTGCTCAGTCATCAGCTGTTATTCATTTGGTAATTAGGGCTTGTAGTCTGGCTTCGAGCGACGCTAGCGTCGCTCCCTTCCAGTTTGTGTTATTGCATCTCTATCCTTCTACCATCACCCTTCCTCTCACTACTCCCTGTCCTCACTGCTATGCTATGTGTCAACCCCATCCCAACCTGTTCTCTCCCCTACAGAACTCGCTTCTGCAGGCGAGGCCCCCCGCGGCGACGGAACCTCTCCAACCTTCGCTATCCCTCATTGACCCCCTGTGACAACTTCACAGTCGCAGGAGGGCTATGGAACTGTCAGTCTGCTACGCGGAAGGCTGACTTCATTTCAGCCTACGCGTCCCTCCTCTCTTTACATTTCCTTGCCCTCACTGAGACCTGGATCACACCAGGCAACACTGCAACCCCTGCAGCCCTCTCCTCTTCCTTCTCCTTCTCTCACACCCCCCGCCCGCCTGGCCGTGGTGGGGGCACAGGTTTGCTGATCTCTCCCTCCTGGAAATTCTCTGTTCTCCCCCTCTCTCACCTTTCCATCTCTACCTTTGAATACCACTCTGTCTCAATCACCTATCCTGTTAACTTGTATATTGTGGTTATCTATCACCCTCCAGGGCCCCTGGGAAGCTTCCTCGATGAGCTTGACACCCTGCTGAGCTCCTTCCCAGAGGATGGCACCCCACTGATCCTCCTGGGAGACTTCAACATCCACCTTGATGCCTCCCACTCCGCAGCCTTCCTGCCCCTACTCCACTCATTCGATCTCTCCCTGATGTACTCCCCACCAACACACAAAGCTGGCAACCTCCTAGACCTGGTCATACTGAGGAATTGCTCCTCCTCCGATCCCACAGTGACCCCTCTGCACCAGTCCGACCACCACTTCATTTCCTTCTCCTTCCCTCTTGCTCCCCTCCCTCCCTCCCCTCCATCCACTCCTACTGTCATGGTCCGCCGTAACCTCCGCTCCCTCTCTCCCTCCTCTCTCGCTTCTAGTGTCACTGCTTCACTCCCCACTGTTGAATCCTTCTCCAACCTTCCCACTGACTCTGCATCCTCCGCTCTGTCTTCCTCGCTGTCCTCAGCACTTGACTCTCTCTGTCCTCTAGTCTCCAGGCCGGCACGCTCGTCCCCTCCCAGTCCGTGGATGTCTCACCCCCCCCGAACCAACCGGGCCAGCCTACGTGCAGCGGAGAGGAAGTGGAGGAAATCCATGGCTCAATCCGACCTGTCTGCCTACCAGTCTATGCTAGCTACATTTTCTACTGCTGTAACCTCTGCCAAAATTAATTATTATCAAACAAAAATTCAAAAAACAAAAAATCTGCCTCTAACCCTCATCAACTGTTCTCCATTTTCTCCTCTCTCCTCAGCACTCCTCCTTCCCCACCTCAGTCCTCCCTCGCTGCAGATGACTTCGCAGTTTTCTTTGATGAGAAAATTGCAGACATCCGCAGCTCCTTCACGTCCACCGCCATCCTTCCCCACTCCCCCGTCTCTGTTCCCTCCCCTTGTTTCTCCACTTTCTCTCCCCTCACTGACTCTGTTTCCTAGCTCCTACTTTCCCACCGCCCTACCACCTGTGCTCTTGACCCCATCCCTTCCTCTCTCCTCCAGACTATCACACCTGACATCCTCCCTTTTGTCACCTCCTCCTTGTCTTCTGGATGTTTCCCCTCTTCCTTCAAGCTGGCCCAGATCACCCCACTGCTGAAAAAGCCCACTCTGGATCCCTCCGTCATCCAGAACTACCGTCCTGTTTCCCTTCTCCCTTTCCTATCCAAAACAATTGAACGAGCTGCTTCTAACCAACTCTCCTCTTTTCTCTTACTAAACAACCTCCTGGACCCCCACCAGTCCGGCTTCAGACCTGGCCACTCGACAGAGACCGCACTCCTCTCGGTCAGTGAGTCGCTTCACGCCACACAAGCAGCCTCCCATTCATCTGTCCTGATCCTCCTAGACCTTTCTTCTGCCTTCGACACAGTCAACCACCCAATCCTCCTGTCCTCCCTGGCAGCTATGGGGATCTGTGGCACAGAACTAGACTGGATTGAGTCCTACCTCTCCGGTCGCTCCTTCCAAGTCGCCTGGGCTGGTGCAGTATCGACACCTCGCCCCCTTGCCACAGGAGTTCCCCAGGGCTCAGTCCTTGGTCCCCTCCTATTCTCCCTGTACACCCAATCTCTTGGTCCTGTAATCTCTGCCCATGGGTTGTCCTATCATTGTTATGCCGATGACACCCAACTCTTTCTCTCCTTCCCCCCCTCTGACACACAGGTCTCCGCTCGCATCTCTGCTTGCCTGAGGGACATCCAGAGCTGGATGATAACCACCATCTTAAGCTGAACCCAGGTAAGACAGAGATGATCTTCATCCCTGCTCCATCCTCTAACCTTCTTGACTTTTCCATTTCCCTAGGGGACACCGTGGTGTCATCATCACCCACCGCAAAAAACCTTGGAGTGGTGATGGACAACAGACTGTCCCTCTCCCAGAACATCACGGCGGTGAGTCGAACGTGCAGGTTCTTCCTGTACAACATCCGGAGAATCCGCCCCTTCCTCACCACCTACGCAACCCAGCTCCTGGTTCAAACGATGGTCTTGTCCCGCCTGGACTACTGCAACTCACTGCTGGCTGGTCTGCCAGCATCCGCCATCAGACCCCTGCAGCTCATCCAGAATGCTGCAGCGCGTCTGGTCTACAACCTCCCCAGACATTCCCATGTCACCCCCCTGCTCACTGACCTCCACTAGCTGCCTGTTATGGCTCGCATCAAATTTAAGACCTTGGTGCTTGCATACCAGGCAGCTAAGGGGTCAGCACCAGTTTACATCCAGAGGATCATCAGACCCTACACACCAGCCAAATCTCTCCGTTCTGCCACCTCCCGACGCTTGGCACCTCCCCCTCTTCGCGTCTGTACTTCCCGCTCCCGTCTGCTGTCTGTCCTGGCCCCTCGCTGGTGGAATGACCTCCCCGTGGCGGTCAGAACAGCAGAGAATCTGACTACCTTCAAACGCAGACTAAAGACTCATCTCTTCAGGCTGCACCTCTCCCCACCCCTCCCTAGCCTATAGTTAGCTCAATGTACCTAGTTAGGCTAATACGATTACGTTAGTTTTTATTTAGCAGCATTTCTTTTGTCTGATTAGGCAAATGTGATTCCAGTGCTAGTTTGTACTTGGTAGGATTGTTGTTTGCTGAACAAGTTACTCTACAGGGTTGGAGTCCTGATCTATGTGGTCACTTCTGGCACTACAATCTTTACTTCACTCTAGTGTGTTTCTTTTGTACCTCTTGATAGGTTCCCTGTTTTAGTAACTATGTAGTACTATATATATATTAGACTGTATGTAGTGTATTGTGTTTCCTTTTCCTACCATGCTGTGTCTGTAGTTTGTATGCCTGTATGTCTAGCACCTCTGTAGTGTGTCTCCGTATAACACCTCTAGTGTCTGCAGCAAGGAGGTCACATTCCTATGCTAAATGGCTGCGAGGGTCCACAGGAAGGGACAAGACCATTTGTCTCCGGTCCGCCACTTAACTCAACCGTTTGATGTGTATGACTGAAAACTGTATATCTAGACACCACACAGTGTGATGGGCAGAGATTCTCTCAGCGCAGCGCCCGAGTGTGCTGGGTCTGTCTCTCCCTTGCGCGTTGAATTAAACCACAAATCCTCTGAGGAAACTTTGTCAGCGTGTTCTTCATCGTCCTGCATTTGACTCCACGAATAAGGGCAAAATATCCTAACATTTTTGGCGACCACGAAGGGACAGGAAATATCTTCCACTTGAAACAACGAGAATCAACAAGAAGGTGAGTATCTTTTATTAAACACAACTTACCACCTTCATTAGGTGTTGATTTTCCTTGGTGCAATTGGGAAGTGACTCCTGTTCTGTATTTTAAGAAATAGTTACGTGGACAGGACTTTGATGTAACAACTGATAATGAGTTTGTCTTTTAATGTTGACGTCATTTTAATGTGGTAGTGCTAGCAGTATTAACAGAGTACGCGGGAGCGTCAATCTGTCCAGTAACGTCTGCGTGCTGAAGTAGAGCACGGCAGCGTTCCGGACCACGTCGGGTCCTCGACGCTGAGAAACGCATCGGTTTAGTAACGTGTGTCATATTTAACAGAAGGACACGTTCCGAGCCACGTCGGGCTCACGGGCGAAATAGCGTCCACTTTCCTTAGTAACGTCTGCGTGCTGGGTGAAGTCGCGTAACGTTCCGGACCACGTCGGGTCCACTACGCCAAGAAGAGCGTCTGTTTAGTAACGTGTTTCGGTATTTGACAGAAGGACACGTTCCGAGCCACGTCGGGCTCAAGGGCGAAATAGCGTCCACTTTCCTTAGTAACGTCTGCGTGCTGGGTGAAGTCACGTAACGTTCCGGACCACATCGGGTCCACTACGCCAAGAAGAGCGTCTGTTTAGTAACGTGTGTCGGTATTTGACAGAAGGACACGTTCCGAGCCACGTCGGGCTCAAGGGCGAAGTTGCGTCCACTTTCCTTAAGCTGTTTAGTAACGTGTGTGTCGGGAGTGGACACACAAACACGTTTCGGTTCGGAACCATCAGACGAGGGAGCGTCTGTTTAATAACTTGTTGGACAAGTTTTGGTGTTGCTGGTTTTTTGGGCATGCTGGTTGCTGTTAGTAGCTTAAGTGTTTCGGAGTAACACGGTGAATTGTGAAATTTGGGCTGTGTGCCAAAGTGTGTGAAAGCTGTTTTCCAATGCGAGTGATTGCGTGAAAGTGCACTCAATGTTGTGTTGTTCGGAGCTCCATCAGTGTTGTCATGTCTACAGAATAACGTATTGTCCTGTTAGGCCTACGTGATATGTTTGTTATATGTGTACACAATATAGTATATATAACCCATATAATATAAGAGTAAAAGCGCATATTTTCCTTTCGTGTAGTTAATACTTTCGGCTCATGATAGCTAATCCGCGTAATTCTGAAGGGCTACCAACTACGGGAATGATGACGGAGAAAGAAGTTTTATGCGGGGATCTAATGGCAGCGGCATTAAAAGCTATGGTTAAAAGATATGGGAAAGCAATGAGAACTAATCCCCCATTCCCTAGCAAAAATGACTCCGGTGTAATTTCAGAGAAGGCACTGAATATATGGTGGTCCCAACAGAAAAATAATGAAGAGAAAGGTAGATATGCAGCAATGTGCGTAGTGATGGCATATAAGAGCGCAGCACACAAACTCAAACAGTATGAGGGAGAGCTGGAGCGCTGCCGTAGTGAAATAGACGAGCTGCAAAGGTGTCGTAGTGAACTAGACAGCAAAAACAAACTGTTAGCTAAGGTACAGGAGGATTTGTACAAGGCTCTCCCATATTCACAAGTTATGGATGATATATCTGTAGAGCCTAGTCCCCCAATGGCCCCCATAGCAGTAGACTCGATTCCGAATCCGGATCGGAGTGAGGGACAGCCAAGTATTATAACACAAATCAAACATACACCACTAAGTCCTTCTGATTTGCGTAGCATGGTTCGGGAATTACCCGATCTCAGAAGAGATGACCCGAACATGGCGTTTTGGGAGAAAATAGCACAGTATATGACGGTGGGGGGATTACATGCTTTCGACGTTTATGTGTTAACAAAGGCAAAATGTCCAAGTGCAGTATGGAGCGAGTTAGGGGAATTTAATAACTCTGCATGGGCATCTGTCCGCTTCACATCCACGTTTGAGATGGAGGAAGCAGTGGAAAATTTCAGGAAGACAGTTTATCAAGCTCTAGGTACAGGTTCCAATCTGTATTCATTATATCTTACCCGTCACCAACGCGAAGATGAACCTTTTGATAGGTATATTGACGAGAAATACAGTTTGTACTCCACATATGGTAATGCAGGTGACAATCCAAGTAAAGATAACCCTGATTTCCTGATGAATGTACTCGAGGGAAGTGTAGCTTTATACCGAGACACAGCGGGTAAGGCTGGTTTTCGACCGAAGGATTGTAGCGACTTAATTTCGTGGGCTGCATGTTTAAATAAATATCATAGTGGTGTAAACAAGGGGGGCGCGAGATCAGGTTTGAGGTCACATTCTCACCATAAAGCACCCCTCCACATGGCTCCGGTACAGGAGATAGCTCCTTGCAGCAACTGTGGGAGATCGGGGCATAGCCAGGCGGACTGTCTCGGAGGGAGAAAGACCAAATGTAAGCTCTGTCACAGATATGGACACGTTGCCCAGGCATGCAGATCTTGGAATAACCGGTGCAGAAGATGTCACAAACTCGGACATTGGGCACGTGAGTGCGAATTCATAAATGAAGGTCAGTCAGAACGAGGTAGCCAGCTCCAAGACATGTCAAAAGACGAACTCGTTAGATTAATAAAATCTCTTGAAACCTCAGAATAGGATACGTCGGCCCCCATTGCATCAGGTGCTGAGGTTTCGCACAAACGACCATACTTACAAGCGAGGGTGGGGGGCATATCGTGTAATATCCTCGTAGACACAGGGGCTTCAGTATCTGTTACTAACGTCCCGGGGTTGCCTTTAACTAAGAGATCCATTGAAGTAACTGGTCTGGGAGGATCCCGGATTAAGGCATATTTAACTAAACCCATATTATTTGAAACCGAACACAAATTTTGGATAAACCGGATTTACTATTGCAACAACCAGACAGAGGGAACTATTATGGGCATGGATATGTTAAATGATTTACAATGTCAATTGAACTTAGGAGATTCCCCAGCATTACAAATACCTTCCGATAAATATACTACAACAATTCCGCTTGTTTACGCACGATGTAGGGAAGACTTTGCAAGCTGTGCAGCGATACAAGTTACGGACAAACTTCCAGGGCCCCCTGAGGTGTGGGCGGTAGACAAACTTGATTGCGGGCGCATTAAAATGCCCCCTGTTAGAATCACAGGTAAACCACCCCCACCCACACGGCCGTACCCGATAAAAGCAGAGGCTATAGGCGCAGTTAAAAAAACGATTGAGGAACTGATGAAAAGGGGAGTGGTGGTAGAGACTCAGTCAAAATGTAATTCACCAATCTTTCCTGTAAAGAAGCCAGATGGCTCATGGCGTCTTACTGTTGATTATCGGAACATCAATGGACGATAGCCAATTTTGGTTTGCTTTTACTGTTGAAAATAAACAATATACATTCACTTGACTTAGCCAAGGCTTTCACAACTCTCCGACCCTGTTCCACCGTGCGTTAGCTGATGTAATTAATAGCCTCCCTGAAATTGAATCATGTGTGCGTCAATATGTCGATGATTTATTAATTTCGTCCAGAAATATGGACACGCATTGCAGAGACCTAGATGTTATTTTAAAACATCTGGCAAAACATGGTGTGAAGTGTAACCCACGCAAAGCACAGATCGCACAAACAGAAGGGTATATGGTTTCACAGGGTTGTAAGAGAATGACCACAAACCGAATTGAAGCCATAACAGAGTGTCGGCGACCTACTACAGTACGAGCTACTAAAAACTTGGTCTTTAATTATTGTCGGACCCATTCCCAACTACTCAACAATTTTACCGATAAACGACCTATTAAAGGGAGCGGGGATCCACATGACGGATAGAATGGCAGTCTGAGTGTGAGAAGCTTTTTCATTTTAAAACAAAAACTTTCACCTCCCGGTTAGGCCCCCAACCCACTTGTGCCTTTCACACTATATACTCATGTAAATACAGGACACATGGCGGCGGTACTTACACAAAAGCATGGGGACAGACAAAGGATGGTTGCATATTTCTCCTCTAAATTAGATGCGGTTGTAAAAGCGATGCCGGACTGTTTACAAGCTGTTGAAGCTGCCTCCATTGCCTTAAATCAAGCGTTGCCGTTAATTAGCACACAGGAAATTGATGTTGTAGTCCCTCATTCTGTTCTGTCTATTTTGTCAGGAAAAAGGTCGACAGCAGTACACGTGGCTCGATGGACTCGATGGGAAACAAGTCTTCTGATGCCATCAGTACATTTAAAACGTATAACTACTTTGAACCCAGCTACCCTATTCCCAAATCCTGATGAGGGACAACCTCATCACTGTTGTGTAGAAGGGGAAGGTAATTTTGATAACCACAGGGTGAAAGAAATCGCCATTCAGGGCACATTTGACCTATATGTTGATGGTTCATCTTTTTATATAGATGGAAAAAAACACACGGGATGGGCAGTGTGTACACAAAACGGACAGTTAGTGAAACATGGTAGACTGGTGAATCAGTCAGCACAAGTTGCGGAGTTATGGGCTTTGGCGGAAGCATGTACAGTAATGGGAGGGAACAATGTAAACATATACACTGACTCACGTTATGCATTTGGAGTAGTACATGATTACCTGAACTTGTGGGCTAACAGGGGATTTCTTACCAGTGCAGGATCACCCATACAAAATGGGGGAATGGTAGAAAAATTGCATAAAGCCATTGAACTACCAAAGAATGTGGCAGTAATTAAAATTAAAGCTCACACAAAAGGTACAGACCCACACTCAAATGGGAATAGGTGGGCAGATGAATGGGCCAGAAAGGCAGCCACAGATGGAGAAGGAATAGCTCCCATTGCAGCTTTGCAAACTGCCCAGTTACCCCCCAAAGAAAATTTTTTACAGCTAGAACAGCTGCAACATGCAGCCCCAAGGGCAGAAAATGGCTGTGGATGGAAAATGGGGGAAAGCTGGGGGAAGACAACATATGGAGGGGTCCAAACAATACGGTGATCTTACCAGCTGTTTTGATGAGTACTATGGTTAGCTTATGTCACTCCTTAGGACATGATGGAGCACGGCGCATGCAACATCGGATGAAGCAAACATGGTGGCATCCGAAATTAAACACTAACATCAATGACTATGTCCGCAGGTGTATCACATGCGCTCGATGCAACCCCGGACCAACCATCAAAGTGAGAATGAGACAACAGCCCAGACCAGAACAACCGTTTGCCCAATTGCAAATTGATTTCATCGGTCCTCTACCAGGATGTAGGGGAAAGAAATATGTGCTGGTGCTCATTGATCATTTTACTAAATGGGTAGAAGCATTTCCAACAGCGCACAACACAGCAACTGACGTAGCCAAAGTGCTATTAACCGAAATAATTCCAAGATGGGGTTTGCCATGTGCTATTGACAATGATCAAGGTACTCACTTTACAGGAAAAATCATTAAAACAGTATGCCGAGCACTGGGGATTAAACAAAAGTTTCACTGCCCTTTTCATCCCCAAAGCTCCGGCCTGGTGGAACGTGCGAACCGCAGCTTAAAAAACAAACTAACCAAACAGTTGTTTGCAGGCACTGGAGTAGACTGGGTTTCACACTTACCGGCTGTACTTCTTTCCCTAAGAGCAGGCCCCACTAATCCTGAATCACTCTCTCCTTTTGAAATGCTAACAGGTAGACCCATGAGGACTCCCGGGGATTTGTGTATTGCAGGAGGAGAATTGCATGTGATGGGAGATAGGTTGCTGGAATATTGTAAGCTTTTATCTCAGTGTGTACCACAGGACCCACGGACAAAACCGGATCCAGGGACAGACCTGGAGGAGAGCCCCGCAGTCCAACCCGGAGACCAAGTCCTGGTGAAGTCCTTCCAGAAAAAGACATTCGGCCCTCACTGGACTGGACCACATACTGTGCTACTCACCACCCCATCAGCTGCCTGCTTGACCGGGATACCGACGTGGATTCACCTAACTCGTCTGAGAAAGTACACGAGTCCAACACAGCATGAAGCGCAGCTCAATCCTTCTTCTCCACAAAGTACTGGGAAGCCGGTTTGTGTTAACACACCTTAAGGCAGAAAGATATGCGGATCCGCAGTTCTCAAATGTGCACCAACGCGAGTGGATACAGCTGGACTTGGGACCATACTTTTAATCAAACTGGATGGGGATCTTTCCAATGCAATGAGGACATATGGAGAGCGAGTGGATACAGCTGGACTTGGGACCATACTTTTAATCAAACTGGATGGGGATCTTTCCAATGCAACGAGGACATATGGAGAGTTGTAAACTGTCAATTGTGGGGTTTGAAAAACCCAGGAAAACTTCTGGACAATCTTTAAATTGTGAGAAATTGATTTTCTCACCAGAACTGTACACAGGCCAACCCGAGGAGGATGGGTCCCCCCTGCTGAGCCTTGGTTCCTCCCAAGGTTAGGGGAGTTTTCCTTGCCACTTATTTTTTTTAGAGGAGTACAACATTCTTTAAAACCATTCTAAAAATGTTTTGTAAAGAGAGAACACAAAAAATGTCAGTATGAGTAGCATTCATGTTAAGTGAAATATCAGTACAGTTGACCAAACAGTTGATCATAATAATAATGGGAAAAACTATATGACACAACATCATTGAAAATGTGCATTTTATAGCAGTCACAAGAAGAAGATGCAGTATATGATCTACTTTGTCTGCACTCACAATACATCACTAATAAACATAAAAATATCAAATACCTGTCTGACTAAAGTGAATTTTTCATGAATGGCAAGTCATGAGGAACTCTGCTGCTCAGTAGGCAGAATTATTGCTGTTTTTAGTCTATTTCCTGTTAATGTACACACTCTTGAGGTGCGTACACACACATCTTCACACATCTTCTGAGGCCGAGAGATCACAGAATTCAAAATTCAAGACGTTTTCAAGACCATTCTCTGAAAATGACCGTTTTTAATATCTTTTCAAGTCTTCAATTTGAAATATGATTGTCAAGACCCGTAGAACCCTTGAATGGTGAGCCAACACTCTGTAACATAAGTAACTTAGCAGCAGGCCCCCGGATCTAGACTGCTCAGATTGGGGGGGCAATTATACATTTGGGGTGGGCACCTTTTCACACAGTGGGCTATACTACAGTGTTGAGCTGTTTTCCTAGTTTTAATGTACGACTGATGTGTCTATTTTTAAACATTACCACCCTACTTACAGTTGCACTCAAAATTATTCAAAATTAGCTGGTCGAATTCTCTATGTTAAGGTAAGGTGCTTCAATGCTTCCTTTCTTATCTCCTTTAGCATAGGGTACACTGGACCATCCTTTACGAAAGGAAAGGAGATAATGCCGTCCCACAATTCCTTGCGGCAGCAACATTCAAAGCGACGCACCATTCGGCCGTCCATGAAAAAAATGATCAACATGACAGTTGTGTGGTGGTTCTTAAGCTATGATATGCATAAGCTTATAATCAGATCATAATCAGCATATTAACCATAAAACAGAAGGCTGTCTTTCAAGAAAAAGGGATATGAGATGTTTTTAGCCAGGTGATGTTTTTAATTCAACATGTTTGAAACTTAAGAATGATGATACAGTAGTAGATTTGTAGGCCTAACATGTTATGCCTATCTTGAATAAATGTAACAATTATTTTCATACAATCATACTAATTGGGATTCATGTCAATAAATATGAGTGGACAGGAGGGTGGGCGTGAGCAACCATTCTCAATGTGACAACCATTTCGTTTCACTTTTGTGACTGGTAGCCTATATTCCTTTTTTTATTTCAATTCCAACCTTGGTAACGAAGTAATATTTTTCACCGGGTTGTCCAGGTTTATATAGCCTGCATGAAACAACACGGTAAGTAGTTTTTAGTAGTCCATCTTCGGAACATTGTAGTTTCACCACGGCCGCCGTCGTATTTACGTAGCCTAGTGTGCAGTCGGATTCTCTTAGCACTGCGGTTGTCTTTTCCTAAGTCCTTATGAATTCTCCTTCACATTTTTCCTTGACTTCATGACGTTTCCATCAAGTTCAAGGAAAAGTGGTTAGGAAAAGACATATGATGTAATTTTTTGACTATTTGGACGCAGCCCATGTCAGCAAACTGACGACAGGGGAAGCTGAAGCATGCATCTAGTTTGGCTGAGTATTCCAACCACGGCCGTGATCGGTACCAGCTCGGATTAAATGAACAAGACGTCTGACTAAACAATCGTTGAGGAAATACTTTTAGTATTGGTTGGGATTGTGCACTATTATTCAGATCACTTAGATGATTTTCAGCAGCAGGAACTACACCGTTGACTGCACTGTGTTGGTGCGAAGTGGGCAGGGAAGGTGTAACATTATTGCTTGAACTGCCCAAGGGGCAACAACTTGCCTCTATGAGTGAAGCCTTTTACCCCAGTGGCTACTGCGTGAACTGCAACGCCTGGTTGCAAATTATACTGCATTTTGTTCGCCATGATACAGATGGTCACAGTGGTGTTATATAACTTACGTGGTATATGTGCTATAGTTTAGCTTATTCAATAGTTACTAAAAAATTAATAATAATAATAATAATAACAATAATAATTATAATAATTCCCCGCTCTGGCTTTTGAATTTTGCACTCTTTTCTGGGTCTGCGCATGCAGATTATTGTCCTGCTAAGCAGGGCCGGGTCTAGAAGTGGGCAGGGGTGGGCAATGCCCACCCAAACTCCTGCTCTGCCCACCCAATTGGTCAACTTTATTCTGCGCCATTTGAATCTGCCAATCACGTTTATTTCATTCGCCCCATCAGAATTTCCTGATTTCTGATTTGCTGGTTGGACAGAGTAAATAACGAAGATTCCTTAACTCTAGTGATGGGCAAAACAGTTCTTTTCAGTGTACTGAATCAGTAGAATCAGTTCACTGAAAAGATTTGTTCACCGAATCAGTAGCATCTCTAGGGTTTGGATGGGGAGGGGGGACAGAGCATTTTCCCACAGAATATTTGATAGCCAAAGAACCAAACACTTTCCTTCCCTATTTTTCATAAAATGTTTTCGTTTCGATTATATTCTTCACAATTAGTTTTATAATAGTTTGAAAGAATGTCTTTGATATGGTCGTTTTATTTTACTATTTTATTTTCCCAAATTAGGTTGTTTTAGCCCTAGATTTCTTTACTGTGACTTGTTCTAATGGCTGACTGAAAGAGAAAGTGGTGATATACATTGGCTAAGTAGATAGATCGTTTTCTCATAAAAAATGTCGATAAAATAGTAGCCTTGGCTAGCCTACTTTGAGACGAGTTAAAAAAAGTCTTGTTATTTCATTGAAAATAAACAGCACACTTGACAGTGATGTTCAATTATTATCCATTTATTATCCATTATTCCATACCGTACCCACTCTCCTCCCCAGAGACTCCTCGCTCCTTGCATTCGCTACAGCAAGAGGAACAAACTAGTGTTGTGTCGTTCACGAACGATTCAGGCAAGAGTACTGTTGTGTCATTCGCGAATGTTTATGGCCTTGAATCACTGAACTGATTCGTTCACTGAGTCTGCAAACTATAGTCAGTCAGTGAACGACCAGTTCACGTTCACGAACGAATCGTTTCATGAAGTGATTCAGTACAGTTCGTTTACCCAAAAGATTAATTCCTTTGAACGAATCGTTCGCAAACAACACAACACTACTCCGTCTCCGATATCATTCTGCGGAGCATTTGTAGTCGCCTGTGACAGTGGAGGAGGAATATTAGCTCATTCTTATTAATTAAAGCTTATTCTTGTTAAAAATTTATCTTATTGTTGCTGTAGTTTGTTGTAGTGTTGCGTTGAATAAGGATCGTTGCTGGTAGTGGTTTAGTTTACTAGATAACATTACTGTTAGCTAGCAAGCACACTAGAACAGTATTTAATATTTGACAGTTTCCTAACGTTGATATCAGCGCTCAGTATAAATAAAGTTACCTGGTTAGATAGATTACGTGCTAGACTTCACTTAAAATAGTCATACACAGCCATAAACACCATGCAACGATTTTTGGTTGCCAAATCAAAGCTTGCTACCAGCAATTCAGTTACAGCTGCTGTTAGCTTGAACTCCCAGAAACTTTTTGGAGACAGCTAGGGCTTTCTCAGTAGCAGCACCTAGACTCTGGAATAGTCTCCCTGAAAATGTAAGAACCGCAGAATCTCTGGACTCCTTTAAAAGGTGCCTTGACTAGGGCTGCCCCCAACCAAAGATTTTCCTAGTCGACTAGTAGGCTAGTCGTTAGTTCAAGCCATTAGTCGACTAGTCATTGCACGTTTATATTAATTTAATTATTTTAAAAAAAATTTTTGGGGGCATCAGAAAATGGTTTGAGTTCCAGGGCTGAGAAAGAATGTTATAAGTAACATTGTTAACACTGTGCTACATTACAGAGAAATACAAAACCGTAATAATGAGCCTTTCAAATATACATTTTATAAGTGCACGCACGAAGCAAGCCGCCTGTTAACGACAATGCTAACGGAAAAAGTGGTAATGATTCTGAATGTGTCGGAAAAACTAACAAGGAGACTGAACATTTTGTTAATTTATTTCAGCACAGTATAACATCACACAACTTATGAACTTGTAACACCAACGCAATAACTTATAAAACAAATGATAAATAAAAAACAGTCGTTTGTTAAAAAACTAAATTGAAAAAATATTTTTGTTTCTTTTTAAAATGCAAATAAATATAAATTATATAAACAAACAAATAAATAAATATACAGCAAACTGAAATTAAAAGATAAATATCAGTGCAAAAATAAATGGAGAAGTAGCTTCAATATGGAATGAAAACAAAAACGTAACATTAACATATTTAACGGCAGCAATGAGTTGGCAGTGTATGATTCGTTTCATGTTTATGGCCTTGACTTTGAAATAGCTATCGAGTCAGATAAATAGAGAACATGGTCGTAGCCCTAACTTCCGTGTCAGGAATAGACGGCCGTGCAGAAGATACAGCGTTTCAATTCGTTCTACTACGGTTTGTTTGACTATTAGGGAGCAGCCCTAGTCTTGACCCACTTTTACTCCCTTGCTTTCCTCTATAACAATTTGTGAAATGTACTCTATATCTATATGCATGGATGTATGTACACGTGTGTACGTGCATGTGTATGTGTGCATTATGTTACCTAAACAACATCTCCAAAACATCCTTAGAATGTTGCAGGCAAAATGTTCTACCTTTGTTAACATATCACATTACAGGAACGTTTTATAAAAAAACGTTCTGTAGTTTGAGGCCTTAATAACATCCTGAAAACATTTTCCGAATGTTGCTTTTCTTCCTCTGTTATCTTGTAACATAATCTGTGGCCCTGACAACATCCTCAAAACATCCTCTGAATGTTGCAGTTAAAACATTTCTTAGTTAACATTTAACCTTATAGGAACATTATTTGAAATGATAAACATCCTTAAAACGTTCTTTGAACATTAGATTAAAACATTTTCTATAAAACATTATTAGAACTTGTAGGTAATGTTAGCCAAAGTTGTGGGAACGTTCTCTGCTTGCTGGGATGTTTCATCTTAAACCTTCGTAAGGGGCTCATTTATATGCTTTACAATGGGCAAAAAGCATTATATTCCTTTTTGGAGAGATTTTGGATATGTTTCTGGACCCCCAGCTATTTTGGACCACTGTACTGACAGAAAGCTTGTAATTACCACTTGAAAATGATGCAGTGAGTTTCTTGAGTAAAACAGTTGATTTGTAGTGAAATATGTGAATTTGCTGTGATTTACAGCAATGCATAATTCAGACATTTTGGGTAGAAGCTGGGTACACTGCTTAGTTTTTGCTTCATAGATCTTTAGTAGTTCTATATATCCACCCTTAGATTTTATGAACTTGTGGTTAAGAAGTTTTAGATCCAGGACATGTATACTTTAACCTGCTGTATATACACAATCTCCCAGTATTTCATTGCGAACTAAAAAAGAGCAAATTCATCTTAGATTTTTTGTCTAGACAATTGCATTTTTGGCACTTTATTTCTTCCAAAATTATGAATATAAAGTAATCTAAGTTTTGTAAATGGTATAAATGTCTTGCTTCATTTAAGTCTCTGTGGTGTTCACATCTGGAGTTATAAAGCTTTAAATAGGGTACCCCCTAAAAGGGCAATGATTGGCCAGATTTGGCATGTGCGCTAAGGGGTTAAATAAAACCCAAAGCATACATATAATAATTCTTTCTGTTTTCTCTTTCCAACAGAAAGGAAGCTGTTCTTCTTGCCAAAAGGCAATATGTTTGCCCTTGTATTTTTTGAAACATTTTGGATCAGTGGAACAGAACCCTCCTTTCGTTTGGCATGCTGGGTCCAATAAAATGTATTTACAACCAAAATGAATGCTGAGAAGCAGCTTTCTCAGAGGTAGTTTCCAATTCTATTAATCTGAAAAACAAACGTAAGCTGCCAGCTGCAATTTACATATTAAATATGACAGGCACAAAATTACTTGACTGACTGGTGTTAAATTCTGTACATTTTTCTTATCTTGTGTGCTGGTACTTTACCACAATCCCATCTAATCCATGTGTGCAACATCTAATGCCTTTCATTATAATGAATTCCACAGTGGATTTCAACAAGAAGAGATTACTATCAACTCACTCTTTATTCAAACTAGCAACAGAATGTTTATTAGCTGTCTTGTGAATGCATAGCCAACTGCTATTCTCTCTGCTCGCTATTTTTCCACATGGAATTCTGGGGCCCTACTGTAACTCCTACAATTTTTTTATGGCATAATTGTTGTGTTCAGTCAGTATTCGTTCTATTCTAAGTCATACCACAAGGTGGTGCTGTGGACTAATGCACTATAATATAAGGAAAAGGCAGGAAGTGACGTAGGGAGCTGGTTGCAATTGCCTGTTTGCCATGATGGAGCATGTGCCTTGCTACTGTGATTAAAATCAATAACCATCCTTCCTCTTCCTGACTTATTTTACTTCTAAACACTACAATAATGTACCTACATCCACCATTAAGAGAATCCTACATCGCCATGGCCTGAAAGGCTGTCACACAAGGAAGAAGCCCCTACTCCAAGACCGGCATAAAAAAAGCCAGGATGAAGTTTACAGGTGATCACCAGGATGAAGACCTAGCCTTTTGGAGGAGTGTTCTCTGGTCAGATCAAACAAAAATTGACAGTTTGGCCATAATGATCAGCACTATGTATGGAGGAAAAAGGGTGAGGCTTTTAATCTGAAAAACACCATCCCAACTGTGAAGCATGGGGGTGGCAGCATCATGTTCTGGGGGTGTTTTGTTGGAGAAGGGACTGGTGCACTTCAGAAAATAGATGGCTTCATGAGGACGGATGATTATCTAGAAGTACTGAAGCAACACCTCAAGACATCAGACTTTGTTGCAAATGGGACTTTCAGCAGGAGAATGTTCCTAAGCATACCTTCAAAGTTGTAACAAAATGGCTTAAAGACGACAAAGTGGAAGTATTGGAGTATCCATCACAAAGCCCTGTCCTGAATCCCACAGAAAATTAGTGGACTGAAAACGCATGTTCAAGCAAGGAGGTCCACAAACCTGACTGACTTACAGCAGTTCTGTCAGGAGGTCCTTTTGCACATACACGACACAAAGGTCAAGTGTGTGGTGGTGGCTGCCTGACGAATTCATTGCCTGGGCATGCCTTCACAGCGGTCAGGATGAAAGAAAAAGGGGGCGGGACTGGTCAAAGGGGGTTCAATTACAGAAGAGAAGCAATGGTAAAATAAAAATAAAAAATCATTCCTTTCCTTTTATGGCCCAAAATTGTTTGTAGTTTCAGTAGTTAACTACACAAAAAAATGGCAAAAAAGTAATTTAACTACTTGAATCACTATGCAAATATGAATGTAGTTGAACTACCAGCAAGCTACTGCAATTACGTAATTACATGTAGTTCACTACTCCCCAACACTGAATATCGTTCATGTCAGACAACTACTAGTGAAGTCCTCTAATATCGTGGAAGCCACTGTGAAAATGACCCTCCGTTTAGTCGCATCCATTTTTAAAAAAATTAAAAATGCGTTGGTGGCGAAAATGTTGGCATAAGGCAAAACTGTTACAGGGTTAGCGGAGCGCAGCGCTAAGGGACAGCTTACGAGTGCCTCAGACCACCCTTTTAAAGGTATACCTTAGCTAAGGAGACGCTGGGAAACAGCTCGAGATCTAAAGGAAGACCTTAAGGTATACTGTGGCAAATGAGTGCCACCCCTCCTAACCCAAACACACTCACGGGAGACACTGTTTCCAGTTCGTAGCACTTGCGTGCTATTTTATTTAAAGCCTGTGGCTTTTTCTCGGTTTACAAGGAATCAAGAGCGCTTTTTCTCTCGCCGTCTTCTCGCCGGCGCGTCTCTCGCTCCCTCCGGCTTCCGGTCGTGCTTTTAAAAACCCCAGGCTCACTGTTGAAAGCAATCAGAGGCAATCAGCGCAATTAAACAATTAACAATTATCGGCGCTGATTACCTCCAGCTGACAGTTGTGACGAAGGGTCCGAGAGCCGCTCCTCTCACTCTCTCTCTCTCTGCAGCCGACGCTCAAACCACGCCCACTCCACCACATACCCCCACCGCCCGACTTAGGCCGGGGAGCCATCCGGCCGATGACCAACCCCCCCCCCCCCCCCCCCCCCCCTGGGGGCGAGAGAGGAAGTCCGCCACGACCATCCGTGCACCCGGTCTATGGATCACCTTGAAGTTAAAAGGCTGCAAAGCCAGATACCACCGAGTGATCCGGGCGTTGGTATCCTTCATGCGGTGGAGCCATTGGAGGGGGGCATGGTCCGAACAGAGGGTGAATGGGCGACCCAGAAGGTAATACCGGAGGGCTCCGACCGCCCACCGAATGGCGAGGCACTCTTTTCCACCGTGCTGTACTTCGCCTCCCGTTGTGATAGTTTTCGGCTAATGTACAGCACGGGGCGGTCGACTCCCTCCACCTGCTGGGTCAAAACCGCCCCAGCCCTCTGTCCGACGCGTCGGTCTGCAAAACAAAAGGGAGAGAGAAGTTAGGTGTGAACAAGAGCGGCTCCCACAGAGAGCTTCTTTTACCCTCTCAAACGCCCGCTGGCACGGCTCCGTCCACTGGACCGGATCTGAGGCACCTTTTCGGGTTAAGTCAGTTAGGGGGCTGGTTAGCTCAGAAAATGCCGGGATGAACCTTCTGTAATAGCCGGCCAGCCCCAAGAACCTCCTTACCTCTTTTTTTGACTTGGGTCGGGGACAGGCTGCAACCGCAGCGGTTTTGTCCACTAGAGGCCGCACCTGTCCACTTCCCAAGTGGTACCCCAAATACCGTACCTCCGCTCGGCCAATAGCACACTTCTTTGGGTTAGCCGTGAGCCCTGCCTGCCTTAATGACTCGAGCACTGCCCCCACATGCTGTAAATGCTGCTCCCAGCTGTTGCTATGGATGATGACATCATCCAGATAGGCAGCAGCATAACCAGCATGCGGACGCAATACCCGATCCATTAGGCGCTGGAAGGTGGCAGGGGCCCCGAATAACCCAAACGGAAGTGTCCTGAATTGGTACAAACCATCCGGAGCGGAGAAAGCCGTTTTTTCCTTAGATTTGGCAGATAAGGGAATCTGCCAGTAACCCTTGGTTAAATCCAGCGTCGAAAAAAATCGAGCCGTGCCAAGCCGATCCAAGAGCTCGTCGACCCGAGGCATTGGATAAGCATCAAACCGTGACACTTCATTTACCTTTCTATAATCCACACAGAAGCGAATAGACCCATCAGGCTTACCTACCAGCACGATGGGGCTACTCCAGGGACTGTGGGATTCCTCTATTACCCCCAGCTCTAGCATTGCCTTTATCTCTGCCTGAACCAATTTCTTTTTGTGTTCCGGCAATCTATAGGGGCGGGTCCGCACCGTCACCCCCGGGGAAGTCTCTATATGGTGGTGTATGAGGTGCGTGCGTCCTGGTAGGGAGAAAACACATCAGCAAAACGCTTTTGCAACAAGGCAAGGTCTGTTCTCTGATTCGGTGAGAGATGGTCATCTGAAAGGGTTGAGATCTGATTGGATGAATTTGGTACCTCCGGACCCAGCTCATCTCTCTCCTTATCCACCGTAACCAGAGAGACAGCCACTACCTCCTTCCACGCTTTCAGGAGATTGAGGTGATAAATCTGTTTTGCCCCCTCTCTATCAGTACGCTCTACCTCATAGTCAACCTCCCCACTCGCCGTGTGACCGTAAAGGGCCCTTGCCACTTGGCGAGTAATTTAGAACTAGAGGTAGGGAGTAACACAAGAACTTTATCTCCCGGTGAAAATTGCCGTAGTTTAGCTCCTCTGTTATAGTGCTGTTGCTGACGTGCCTGCGCCTCGAGCAAATTCTCCCGTGACAACTTACCCAGTGTATGGAGTTTTGCTCGCAGGTCCAGCACGTATTGTAATTCATTTTTACTAGGACTCGGACCCTCCTCCCAGTTTTCTTTAACTAGGTCCAATATCCCCCGGGGTTTCCTACCGAACAGTAGTTCAAAGGGAGAAAATCCCGTGGAGGCCTGGGGAACCTCCCGCACTGCAAACACCAGAGGAGATAACCACTTATCCCAATTACGGCTATCCTCATGAACGAACTTCCGGATCATAGACTTCAACGTTCTATTAAACCGCTCAACCAGCCCATCCGTTTGGGGATGGTACACGCTAGTTCTGATAGAACGAATGCCCAATAACCCGTACAGTTCGCGTAGTGTGCGTGACATAAACTGGGTGCCCTGGTCAGTCAGAATCTCTTTCGGGATTCCGACTCGGGAGATTATTTGAAACAATGCCTGCGCAACACTTTTTGCCGAAATGCTGCGCAAAGGAACTGCTTCGGGATACCTGTCGCATAATCCACCAGAACTAACACGAAACGGTATCCCTGCGTGCTCCGATCAAACGGCCCGATGAGGTCCATCCCCACTCTCTCAAAAGGGACCTCCATTAGCGGAAGGGGGCGCAACGGCGCTTTTGGTATAGCCGGGGAATTTACGAGTTGGCATTCAGGGCACGACGCACACCACCGACGCACGTCGGCCCAAATGCCCGGCCAATAGAAGCGGGCCATTATCCGGTTCAGTGTTTTCTCATACCCTAAATGACCAGCCATGGGGTTAAAATGAGCCGTCTGAAAAACCATTTCCCGAGAGCTTTTAGGCACCAGCAATTGGGTGATTTCCTCGTTAGTCTGAGTGTCACGACACACTCTGTATAACCTATCCCGAATTATTACAAAATACGGGTGAGTGAGTGTTGCATCAGGGCGCACCTGTTGACCATCAATGGACATCACGCGGTCAAAGGCAAAGCGTAGGGTGTCATCACGAGACTGCTCGAGTGGGAAATCCTCCATGGGGCGAAACACCGGTACCTGCGGAGTCTCCTCCGGAGGCTCCACTGGTGCCGGCTCCCCCTCTGCCGTGTCGGACGACCCCGCGTCACCGCTGACAGCAGCACACACATCACACAGCCCTACCCGTCGTGAACGCACCCCCCCTACCTTACCAGCTGCCTGGCGAAACCCCGGCCAATCAGTGCCTAAAATCAGAGGGTGCGAGAGGCGGGAGCTAACCGCAGCCTTTATTTTATGCTTTTTCCCTTGACACCGAATTTCCACTGAGACAATAGGATACTCGTGTAGATCCCCATGCACACACCTTATAGATACCCTTGATGCTTCTAACAACGCCTCGGGTCGAACCAGGCTTTGTCGAATCATGGTCTGCATAGCCCCTGAGTCCAACAGCGCCTGGTGTTCACTCCCTTGAATCCTTACCGGAATACAGTACGCTCCGTCTGGGTCGGGAGCGGAGGTGGGCGGGCCGACAACACGAACCACCTGCCCCACCTCCATGAGCGGGCACTCTCGGCGCAGGTGACCCGGTTGTCCGCACCGCCAACACCCCGGTCCGGGCGTCTGAGGAGCTCTCTGTGGTTCGAACCCCGCCGCCACTGAGCCTGGGGCTGGGGAAACAAAAAAAGGGTTGTTACGGGAAAAGGAGGGGGTTTGGGCACGGGGAAGGGAGGAAGGAAGGGGGGGAGGAAGGGAACGAGGAGGGGCTCTTCGGCGCGGAGCCGTGTCTGCCCGTCCTTGCTGCTGCTGCTGCTGCTGCTGCTGCTGGTGCTGGGACTGGCCGCGGGGGTAGAGCGCCAGGTGGTCCTCCGCCAGGGTGACGGCGGCCGCCAACCCGGTCGGTCGATGGCACCTCACCCAGTTCGCTGTTTCCCCCGGGAGGCCATCGATAAACCGTTCCAGTGTCACCAGCTCTACCACTCCGTCGGCTGACCGGAGTTCCGGTCGGAGCCACCGTCGGGCCATATCCAGCAGTCTCTGGGCGTAGGCGAATGGTCGGTCCTCTCCTGCCAGAGCCGTCTGTCGGAACCGCCGCCGGTGCTCCTCCGGGCTGTACCCCAGGCGGTCCAGGACCGCCTTCTTTAGGTTTGGGTAGACAGCCCGCGCGGTGGGGGGTAAGCTGTGCGCCGCCTGTTGGGCTTCCCCAGTCAAGAGGGGCAGGAGGCGGACGACCCACTCCTCCTCCGGCCATTGACTCGCCTTTGCTGCCACTTCAAACCCCTCCAGGAATGCCTCAGCATCGTCCTCCGGGGTCATTTTAGGCAAGTGAAGAGCTACGGGGGGTTTGTTCTGTCGCTCGCGGGAGCTAGTTTCTCCCGCAGCAGCCAGCTGCAGTAGAGCCTGCGTCTGCAGGGATGTCTGTGCTCGCAGAGCCTCAAGTTGCTCGGCGTGCATCACCGCCTGCCTCTCTTGCATTGCTGCCATCCCCTCCAGCATCCTCGCAAGCGCTATCACTGGCTGTGCCGGTTCCCCCTGCTCCTGGCTGTGTTCCATTTTTATTTTTATTTTTTTTTTTCTCCTTTGTGCAGTGTGTTTACTTCGAGCCTCCCCCCGCACGGGCCACCACTGTGGCAAATGAGTGCCACCCCTCCTAACCCAAACACACTCACGGGAGACACTGTTTCCAGTTCGTAGCACTTGCGTGCTATTTTATTTAAAGCCTGTGGCTTTTTCTCGGTTTACAAGGAATCAAGAGCGCTTTTTCTCTCGCCGTCTTCTCGCCGGCGCGTCTCTCTCTCCCTCCGGCTTCCGGTCGTGCTTTTAAAAACCCCAGGCTCACTGTTGAAAGCAATCAGAGGCAATCAGCGCAATTAAACAATTAACAATTATCGGCGCTGATTACCTCCAGCTGACAGTTGTGACGAAGGGTCCGAGAGCCGCTCCTCTCACTCTCTCTCTCTCTGCAGCCGACGCTCAAACCACGCCCACTCCACCACATATACCTTACAACGCACATAGCGCTAAGGAGACTCTGGGAAACGCAGCCCTGGTTTATTAACAACCTTTAAGTTGAAGCTTGTTCAGCATATCAATAAGCATAGGCCTATACTGTTACAACACTAAACCATAGAAAACTATATTTAATATATTTCAAAAATTAAATTGTTTGTAGTTTCAGTAGTTAACTACACAAAAAAATGGCAAAAAAGTAATTTAACTACTTGAATCACTATGCAAATATGAATGTAGTTGAACTACCAGCAAGCTACTGCAAAATGTAGTTAAACTACTAGTTTAATTACATGTAGTTCACTACTCCCCAACACTGAATATCGTTCATGTCAGACAACTACTAGTGAAGTCCTCTAATATCGTGGAAGCCACTGTGAAAATGACCCTCCGTTTAGTCGCATCCATTTAAAAAAAAATTTTTAATGCGTTGGTGGCGAAATAAAGGCAATGTTCATTTAAAATTGTTCAACATTAACTGTTCGTCGCCAACTTAATTTGCTACAAACATTCGTCATCTTGAACGCAAGTCAGATTTGTGTAGGCTGAAGACCACCTTTCCATGGTGATGGATGACAAAGGGATTTTGCATACGTTGCCTTTTTTTTACACCCTATTGGAGGCCACAATGCAGTTCCTTACAACTGAGATGAACTTTAAAAAGTATAATTGTATTGCAGATTTACTTTGATTTTGATAAAAATAATCTTAAGTAGTGCCATGTGTATGTGAGAGCACGTGCACGCACACACAGTATGCACACACGCAACATGGAAATGTAAAATGCAGAAGTGTTAAATATTTGTGTTCCATGCAATTCCTTTAGTGTATTTTCAGGAAATTTTAACTGCACATTAACAACAAAGGATTGAACTCAAAACAGCTTGCCACTAAAGGTTTGAACTCCAAACAGCTTGCCACTAAAGCAGACACTAGTTACATCTGGAATAATCTGTTTCTCAGACCCTGCACTCGCTTGCTGCACTCATCTCCAAAGTTCAGGAAGACCTTCTGTACCGTTTCAAAGGTGTACTTCAGGTCCTGCCGATATTCAATGTTCAATGCATAAAGCAGGCCAAAGACAAAGATGAATGCATTTGTGAAGTCTCCCAAGTTGTCAATCACCACTTTCTCTTCAAGGATGACTGCAACGTTGACCAGACTGGAAAGTGATGACAAGTTGTCCTGCACAACTTAAGGATCCCCGTTTTTACATTGATTGAGTGTGCCTCCATTTCCTCAGTGTCCTAAAAAAAAAAAACAAGTGAAATTAAAGCAGCAAGCGGTGTTGGGAGGGGTCCAAGCATTGGCACTATCGCGCCCCCTATGGAGCGATTTTAAAATGGCTTTGTCCTCATGATCATTGATGTTGTCACAATACCAAAATTTTGACTTTCATACCGATACCAGGTTTAGTATCACAATAATTGATACTGAAACAATACTGATTCAATACTCGGTACCTAACGATACTGAAATTACCTTAATTGATCAGAAACGTAATGTCCACAAGGGTTGACCTCATTTTCGAATTCACGGTTTATTAAAAACCTGGGCTGAGTTTCCGAGTTTCGATGTACCTTAACATTTTACGAAGGCTCCTAAGGTATACCTTTCAAAGGGAAACCGCTTTTTTACGAGTGTTTCCCAAACTATACCTTAACAGTTGCCTTAAGGGACACCTCAAAGGTACATCATAAGTTGGAGCTGGCCTTCACTGTGGTGCTGAAAAGTTTATCAATCGATGCCAAGCAAATCGATTGTCTCACTTGTAAAGGCTTGTGAATGACGTTTTAATATAACAAGTGTTGTCATAATCATTTTACATCAATCTAATGCAGAAGAGGAAGCTATGCCTAATAGAGATCATCTGCTAATCTCTTTAAGAGTCAGTTAAGACGAGACCTTGTGATAGTTTCAATAAATACGTACATATAGATTACAAAGGATAAAATAAAAAGCATCAATCGGGACATATAAGCCATAGTCTGGGACTTTGTGGAAGCCCAGGGAAAAGGATATAAGCTACATATGGGTGAATTATTTTGTTCTTATTGAAATAAAGGTCTAATGTTAATTTGTTTTTGTTACACAATACATAGGCAACTGTAGCAGCATATCCACTGATTCCCGCAAACTTTTCTCTGCAATGCAAAAATGATCGTAGATGAAAGGCAAAAGCGCATCTGTGGAAATTGGTCATGATGAATTCTATACCGGGTGCCTTATGAATAGGTCTACCTGTTAAAGTGATTTGCACATCCACCTTAATTTGCTGTTGGATAATCTTAAGTTTAACCAAGAATATCATTATTGGGTTGTTTACCGAAAATCGTAAAACAACATGGTAAGAAAAATGTTCCGTAATGTTGATATTTACCCAGTGCTATTTTGTTTTATATAGGAGGTTTAAGCTAAAGGAAGGGGATGTAGATCATTTGGCTATGTTTGTTCATTATGAGCCACCATACCTGTATGTGTGTTTATGGCTAGGCCAATCAACGTGCTCTAGATCGGTTATGCAAGTAGACTCACTCAACTTTGGCTTTGCACACATAGGTTTTATATTCTTAATAAACCGGCGGTTTGTTTCAAGTCAGTGTGATCATTGACTCACACACAAACGAACTAATTTCTACAGGTTGTGCAGTCGGGAAAGCCATATCCTCAGTTAGCGCCACCAAGTATAAATTAAAAAAACTTTTTTTTTTCTTTTCACAAAGTTTAGTTTAGTATCATGGATAGGCCCTATACTTAATTACCATCATGAAGGGGATAGACAGGTAAAACGACAACATTCTCATGACCTGCTATGCACAGAAACGTTGCTTGGATAATTACTTTTCGTAAAGTAAATATTAAACTCATTTTCGCATGCCGATGTGCTACTAGATGCGCACTGTAGTACAACTGTCGATTTGAAAAGCAAAATGTTGGCATAAGGCAAAACTGTTACAGGGTTAGCGGAGCGCAGCGCTAAGGGACAGCTTACGAGTGCCTCAGACCACCCTTTTAAAGGTATACCTTAGCTAAGGAGACGCTGGGAAACAGCTCGAGATCTAAAGGAAGACCTTAAGGTATACCTTACGACGCACATAGCGCTAAGGAGACTCTGGGAAACGCAGCCCTGGTTTATTAACAACCTTTAAGTTGAAGCTTGTTCAGCATTTCAATAAGCATAGGCCTATACTGTTACAACACTAAACCATAGAAAACTATATTTAATATATTTCAAAAATTAAACAATTGTAAAGTAAATTATCTTTAAACAGGTCTTTCACTTTAAAATAGATCTAAAAACAGCATATTTTAATAACAATACAGCATCTTCCTACAATAAAATATTTACAAATTAGAACACCTATTGCTACTGAAGTCAACTGAGTCAAAGCTTGCCCTGTATCAACGAAGTGAATGCGCAAGCGCACGTCAACTCACTTGGCAACCTTAGTTGCTACTGCCATCTAGTGAAGATTCTGACAAATGACTTTTAAAACTCACAATCAGTAATGCGGGAGGCACATTTCCCTGGCTTTTAGATTTGACACAAAACTACCGAACGTCGGAATATTCTAATACCGAACCGTTTCTTTTTTTTTTTTTTTTTTAATTACCGGAAAAGTGCTGAAGTTTCGGTATACCGTGCAACACTACGTCTGACACATATTCCAATCCATTGCTCAGTTTAGCAGAGAATGCACATTTCAGAGCGCCTTAGAGACAGGGAGAATAATAACATATAAATACACATTTCAAATAACAACTACGACATTGAGAAAAAACGGAACAAGACGAAATATCAACTCGCGACCTGCGTGCTGTACGCAGAGTAGCCTACCGTATTATTTAATTAGACATTGGCAGATAAGAAAAATTTCGGTTACGCTGACCGATAAACCGCTATTCCTAAAGCAAAATCAGACATGTTATACATCGTTAGAAAGCTTATACTCTCACCTACTGACTAAATGAATTGTCAATCAAGCCAAATTGCACTAAAAAGGGCGATAATGCCGTAAGCAACAGGTGTGGTATTACGCACAGCTATTTTGGAAGGTAGCCTACCCAGTTATCACAAATGTGCGTATATTTCACAGACGGATTGTCCAAGACAATATATGACCACTCAGTCGCAAAAGGGACATCTCTACGCATAAAATCAATGGTAAGATTGTATATTTATTCAATGTTTAGTCCCAGATATTGACTGTAGAATGACCTGGCATAATTTCTAAAAACTTTGTCTCATTTATTTCGTTATTCAGTGAGCAGCGTTTTCACTGCTGTATTGGCATATTTTAGGGCAAATGTCGGGTTTATCTTGTTGTTACGGAATATTACATTACTTTACATTACAGGCGTTTGGCAGACGCTCTTATCCAGAGCGACATACAACAAAGTGTATAATCATAATCAGGAACAAGTGTGTCGAAAACCCTAGAGAGAAGTACCGTTCCAAGTGCAGGGAACAACTGCATAGTTCAACTTGGACCCTGTAGGTTAAACTGATTAACACTAACACAAACAAGAACAGCAACAATGCAGTCTATGCAAAAATACAAGCAATAGTTAAGACGAGTGCATTTACTAAGTCACCTACGAAACAGCTACCTAGTTACAACCCTAAGCTTACAGTCAATTTCGAGATTAAATTGAGAATACGATTTCTCTCAGCATAATGACGGATTTAAAGACTAAACAAACTCACCCGATATTGTCTTAAAATCCATGCCAAAGAAAAGTAATTATTCATCCTCTCAAAGCTTTTACTAACAAACTTTTAGTAGCAAAAAACGAAATATCAAGTCGCCATCCATGCTAACTGCTTCCTACGCTCAGAGTACCATATTATTTATTTAGACATTGGCAGAGTACAGCATAAATTACGTCGTTTGTTTATATTCAATATTAGTCCTGCGCCAAGAATCTCGGAGTGATGATGGACAACAGGCTGTCCCTCTCCAACAACATTGCAGCAGTAACCCGGGCATGCAGATTTTTCCTATACAACATCCTGGTCCAAGCAATGGTTCTATCCCGCCTGGACTACTGCAACTCTCTTCTGGCTGGACTACCGGCATCTGCCACCAGACCCCTGCAGCTCATTCAGAATGCTGCGGCTCGTCTGGTCTTCAACCTCCCCAGACACTCCCACGTAACTCCCCTGCTCACTACCCTCCACTGTTATAGCTCGCATCAAATTCAAAACATTGGTCCTAGCATACCAGGCAGTCAAGGGATCAGCCCCAGCATACCTTCACAAGATATTCAAACCCTACATGCCAGCCAGATCCCTCCGTTCTGCTACCTCAGGACGCCTAGCACCTCCCCCTCTTCGCACCTGCACTTCCAGAACACGTCTCCTGTCTGTTCTGGCCCCACGATGGTGGAATGACCTCCCTGTGGAGGTCAGAACAGCTGAGACTGTGACCCATTTCAAACGACGACTGAAGACCCACCTCTTCAGGCTGCACCTCTCCCCATCCCTCCCTTCCCCCCTGTAAATGACTAAAACTTAGGGTTGTAACTAGGCAGCTGTTTCATAGGTGACTTAGTTGATGCGCCTGTCTTAACGACTACTTGTATTTTTTTTTTTTTTTTTTTCCATAGATTGCGTTGTTGCCGTTCTCGTTGTTAGTGTTAATCAGTTTAACCATCAGGGTCCAAGTTGAACTATGCGGTTGTTCCCTGTACTTGGACCTGTATTTCTCTCTAGGGGTTTCGTCATACTTGTTCCTGGTTATGGTTATACACTTTGTTGTACGTCGCTCTGGATAAGAGCGTCTGCCAAATGCCTGTAATGTAATGTAATGTAGTCATTGCAGCGAGAAACAGCAGCTGTAGACACAAGACAGTCTGTTATGTTATGGTAGCAACGGAACGAAGCGGACTATATATGTATTACCGTCATTGTTTTATTATACCCGCGTGTTTTCGCGCGTTTGCACAGAAACTGAAAACCTATCAATAAAATGGTGTAGCTATTTCTCAGCATAATGACAGATACAAAGAGTAAACGAACTCACCCGACACTGTCTTCAAATGGATCCATGCCAAAGAAAAGTAATTATTCATCCTCTCAAAAAGCTTTTACTAACAAATTCTTGGTAGCCTATGCATATAGTTTGCCTCCTAATACCCAACCCCAATGTCTGTCATAGGAGGGCAACAAGGGCCATGTCTGTCCTTAATTACTTAATTACCCCTAGCATTTATGCCATTGGACATTTTAACTACATTTCTGGATAAGCAAATGAATGACAGCTGAAGACTGTTCTTGTGTCCCCCATATAAAACTTTTTAATATGATCTAATCTACGAGTCAACCTGTGTGCTGGAGTACACAGCCAGTTACCTCATTTTGCCAGGGTAATTGGTGGAAAGAAAAATCTGCATACACATCTGCCATCCAAGACCAGAATTACCCACCCCTTGCATAGCCAAGGTAGTGTGGAATTCCAGTAGAAATGCCTCCATGCTACACTTGCTAGTATAAGATGAAATGTGAAATCAGTAGGTCTTTTAGCAAAGCAAAAGTCTTTGAAAGACAGATACAAAAACACATTTTGAAAGCAACACAAAGCAAGTGTAGAAAAGACTGCATTTTACCAACAGCATTATAAAAACAACTGTACTGTAAAGATGTTAAAAAGGTTTCAGGTTCAAATCCCAGATAAGGTTGTGCTGCTGGACCGAAGTTCTTTAATCAAACATCCAGGTTTGGGAATAAATAGTTGGTAAAAAAAGAAAGAAAAACAACAACACATTGTCACCAAATATGTAATGCATTTTGATTTGCCTTTATTTATTTATTTTATTCATTTTTTATTTGTAATTTGTGACGTGTTATATAATAACACAAGAAAACCTCTTTGTACCTTTTTCATAAAGTATTTTTTGTTTAAATTAGCAGACTGAGCATGCTAATTGAGGAGTTTTAATTAATCTGACCATTTCCATTCATTCTTTATTGTAAAACATTTATTTTATAAATGAGTTGTTCACTTTAAACCCTAAGGCATATTCTGACAGCGGTATTTATTCAGTTTATATTCTCCAATGAAAATAATACATTTTGTCATGTTACAAAAGTAAATTGTTATTTTGTTATGTTTGTTTTCATCATGGAAAAAGGGGTCATAACGAATATTTCTCGTTGACAAAATTAACGCCGTCTGATAAGTAGGCTATTTTTATCGCTGTGAAGCGGCATGGAGACATCGTATAAATATTGGTAATTTTGGACAAGCAGTTAGCTTCTCTTCAAAACTTCCCGTCTTTGTTCGGCCAAGTGCTGCCGACATCACTTGGCTCTACTCACGGTATAGGCTACTGGTCGTCACTAGAAGAACTGCGGGGTCAACTGACCCCTTGCGCAGTAAAATGGGATGTATTTTGTGAATGTTTATTCCACATGTCTGTCATTCCTTGACTTTTTCCAAAAACTCCAGCTTAAATCTATGGCTGCGTCCCAAATGACTCACTTGTTCACTCATTCCACTATTCCCTATATAGTGGAAAATATGTAGCACACTACATTGGGAGTGAGCGGCAGAACAAACGTTTGCTTTGGGACACTGTTGTCATCACCTGCGCCACTACTATCTTTTGAATATCTGTCGCACAATAACGGAATTTGCATTCGTTATTTATGTGAGGAGAAAGCGACGTTGTCTTTGGTCCCTGATCAAATATCTCTTGAACGTAATCTTTACATGTATATATGAAATTCTCGGTTAAATATTCATTAATATAGGCATCGACCAAATGTATAGCAATCAAGCGGCCAAAACCAGACTTCGTTTTTGAAGCTCATTTCCTGGTCTTGTTGTTCCTGGTTGCTCACTAGCGCCACTACGGTTGGCTCCAGTATACGTGTTTTCGTATCCGGTTTCCATGTAAGTCTACGTTACAAATGCGGTCAAAATACAAAGTCAATAATTTTTTCTCATGAGAACAAATAGTCACAATATGTGTATTTTATTCGTCTTATGACTGTCCATGGGTCGATTTCATGATTTATTGTGTCATTTGGGCACTGTTATAATATTTGTTGTGGACCAATGAGGTACAGTTTGCGTCACTTCCTGATTACTGCAGAGGACTAAGCTACAGTAGGGGCTACAGTCTATGGTCACTGGGGTGGGAGGTGGCGCATCTTGGCTTTGACATTGCGGCTCCGACCACGGTCCACCTGTGCGAAGTCAGAAAATGCAGGCATCCCATTTCGTAGTGATTTCATTATGGCGTGTGCTATTTACAGCTGCACTAGACGACCATAAAATAATCATCCTCTGAAGTTTTTCGGTAGCCAAGTCATTTTTTACTATTTCCTTTAGCCTACTTAACCAAATAATTAGTTGGCAGAAAGCGTAATCAGATGAATATATTTGGTAGTCCAGTAGCCTACGCTAAAACAGTTCGCAACTTCGGCTACCAAGCCATTTGACTAGCTAGCTAACCCTAACCGGCAAATATTCAATCTGTCAAACGTGTTTGACGGCTTGTCAGTTGTGTAGCCTACATTCCGTAAATGTCTACCTGGGCCATGCTTCATGCATGTGACAAAGCTACTATAATCCCGATTTTGGGATAACAAATTTTCATTTTCATGAAGCGAATTAAGAGTCTTAAGGTTTATTTGCTGGATAACATACAACACACGATGAAATCACACACACAGAATTTAATGAAATTAACCGTCTTTGTGAGACTGGCATTTAGAAAGGAACATGTTTTTAGCATTTAAGAGACCGACAAGAGCATTTAAGACAGTGGTTCTCAGAATCGGTCCTGGGGGCTCCTTGCGTATATTGGCTTTTCTCCATTGGTTTTGATGATCTACAAGAAAAAACTAATAATAGCCTAATGATAATTAGAAATTCAATGTACATTATTTTTGTCTTCATGCACCAGGTGGAAAACTTGCTGTACAAAGTGCGTTGTCATATTTACACGCCTGCAGATCAGTTATTAAAATACTTGGTAGATTTGTTAATCACCGCTGACAGTGTTAATTTTTATTCGGTAAAAACTGACTTGCGAATGATCGGTCAGCTAACGTCACCCAGCAAGTGAACACCACAAACGGCGATGGAGTAGTAGCAGTTACTGGCTCATTAACTGACTGTGGCGAAAACCTACGACGATAACTTGCTCGGTTAACAGCAGGTCTACCAGACAGTTATATGAAAATTAGCCTAGTCAAATCACAGTAGCCTACACATCTCTGATTGATTGACCATTAACCATGTTCTTCCCCTGTGGTTCATATTGCTAATGCGTGAGCTAACCACAAATAGCCTACCTAGCTCACTGGCAAGCTGATATGCTAGCTAAGCATATTCGTTTTGCTGAGAAACATAAATTGAAGATAACTGAACATAAATTTTGTATTATTAATGTCATACATATAACATGATTACATGACACAGTACAGTGACGGATGGAAATTAAACTAAACATTTGATATTTTAAAACATAACGGCAGACAGTCAGCTAGCCTCAAGTTCGTTCTGCAATCGTTCGTTCAGGTTGATGGGCTTCCGCACCGGACTGTCAATCACATTGTAAAATCACAGAACCGCTTAACTCTATGGTTTTGGCTCCAAATCGACAACATGGCCACGCCCGCCATTGAGCTTCAAAACGTGTTTTAGAGACAGACGGAGAGTCAATGGGTGATGTCACAGTAGCTTTGTCCATATTTTTTACAGTCTCTGATAGCAATACACTGTTCAAAAATCTTTTATCAGGGACCGAAAATGACGTTTTGCTTGAGTTGCACTGCTAGTACCAAGATTAGCTAGCTTCTTAGCTAGCAAGCAGCTCTCCGGAGAAAAACCGTTAACGTTACACTTGGCACTTCAACAAAAATTGGTGACTTTTTTGTATCGAATATGCAAATACAATTCATGAGTTGACATAATTAGGGACAACTTGCATTTATACAAGTAGCTACCGCTCGCTTGTTCCAACCGCCATCTTTGTTGAAAAAAAAGTGTAAAGCCCTACCGCAGTGTATTGTGGGATGGTGGGCTTCCGGATAGTGTACATAGCTTGTACCCTACATTTTGCAGTGCATTGTGGGGCAGAAGTAGTTCACTATATAGTGTGCTACAATTTTGTTTCTCAGATGGGACACACTACAAAATGGCTGATGCCAAAAGTAGTGCACTATATAGGGAATAGGGAGTGATTTGGGACGCAGTCTATGTAGATAGAATTCTAAAACAACACTTGGAAGACTGTTTTTAGGGTTTTTTTAGGTGTTAAGAGAAGTCTTTTTTTTGGGAGGGGGGTCATAAGGAATGTTTGCAATTACGTCTGCTTATGATATGGTAAAAGGTTTGTTTCCATCTGCATATGACATGGTAAATGCAGCCTGAGCAAATAGGGCTATATTTCCACTTTATTCCCGTTAATCCCCATGGAAAGTTTCCACCTTGAATATTCCCGGAATTTTGCAACCCTAGTCAGGTTCCGTTTGTGTCGCACAAAGGCTTGGTTAAAGCTCTATATTCCTAGTAGCTCTCGCAGTCTGCAGTGGGATTACATCGTGTATTTCATGTTTGTTCTCGACTGTTGATTATGGGTAAGTGAATAGACTACTTGGTGAGAGACCTTTTTCAGTTTGTTAATTTGGTAATATTTTGGTAAACTCATGTAAATACGTGAGAAAGTTTGTGCTGAAGCTACCGAGACGATTTGCTACCTTAATGCTGCGTGTAGATTGAATGAAAGGAGACACTCGCTCATTGGAAAATACATGTTTACTTTAGGCTTACTATTAAAAACATGACGTTATGTTCTTAATAATAAAGTTTGTTGTGTACTCACATCAATATAGCCCCCTGCACCCAAACCTGATGAAACTGGATAGAGAAAAAGATTGCTTACTTCAAATCAAATAAAAAATATGTAAACGCTTTAAAGAATTACCATAAACTAAATCGCAACGTAGCCTACATAATAATCAATCTCAAACTGTATTAATTTATTTGCTTGGTTAATAAGCGCGCCAACTTTATGAAGAATACACCCCTGGGCAAAAAAAAATGGCGCAAGCCCAAAATGGCAAAATATTAAGCTTTTAATGGTCTTAACAACAAATCATTAGTCAGAAAATTAGCAAGAATTAAACAAATGCACCCCTGAGACCTCCTGTGCCACCATTTGCTCGTTTACTTTTGCTGCAGTGAACTGTTTGGGGAAAAGCTTTTACAGTAGACAAATTAACATAATGTCAAATAAAAGAGTCATGTTTTGTATTTGGTTGCATATCATTTGCATGCCATGACTACGTGATGTTTGTGACCTATCAACATCATTAGTCTGGATTATTTATATATCTTATTTTCAGGTTGTCCTACAAGCGATACAAAAACACTTTGCATTTGAATGGATCTCTATGGGAATTGGGGGGTGGGACTAGATTCAGCTGTAAATTATGCTGATACAGTATGGAACACATTTGTTGGCTAAATGACAGCAGCAAGGTGGTTTGAGGGTGAAGTGGTCCATTTATTAGGGGTCCAAGCAGCGAAGCTGGTGGAACCCTATTGTATCTGTTAGGATTATTATTAGGGGTCCCAGCAGCGAAGCTGGTGGAACCCTATTGTATCTGTTCGGATTATTATTAGGGGTCCAAGCAACGAAGCTGGCGGAACCCTATTGTATCTGTTCGGATTATTATTATTATTTTTTTTTTTCTCCGCTAAAAGTGTCTGAGGCTCAGCAACCATAAGTCCTAGAGCAACCACATTTGGCAGGTGGGTTCCTATGGCCCCCCACTACTCAGGCACTAAAAATCACCTATGTCGGGCAGATGGTGGCGCTATAACAAAGGGTCATGCGTACAAGGCCATAACTCCCACACCATAAGTTAGATCAACACAAAACTTCATCGACCTATGCAGCTGAACGTGCTCTACAACTTTTCTATTGGGAGCACCTATGTCCGCCATATTGTTTGCCCACCATTTGGACTTTTTTATGACTTGGGGTGCGGAAGAGCTGGAGCTCCAAATCTAAGGTGTTACGACATCTAGCGAACTTCTTTACGGCAAGCGACATCCATGGCGACGCAAGTAATCCGACACCGTAGGGTCTAGTTTTTATCAGTGAGGGGAGGGTCTGAACGTCGGGGAAGCAATGGAAGACAGTGCCAGCCAGAGTGCATGCTAGGCTACTAAAAGTTTGTTAGTAAAAGCTTTCTGAGAGGATGAATAATTACTTTTCTTTGGCATGGACCCATTTGAAGACAGTATCGGGTGAGTTCGTTTAGTCTTTCAATCTGTCATTATGCTAAGAAATAGCTAAACCATTTTATTGATAGGTTTTGAGTTTCTGTGCAAACGCGTGAAAACACGCTGGTATAATAAAACAATGACGGTAATACATATATAGTCCGCTTCGTTCCGTTGCTACCATAACATAACAAACTATCTTGTTTCTACAGCTGCAGTTTCTCGCTGCAATTACTAATATTGAATATAAACAAAAAACACAATTTATGCTGTAGTCTGCCAATGTCTAAATAAATAATACGATATTCTGAGTGCAGTAGGCAGGTAGCAGGGATGGCGAGTTGATATTTCCTTTTTTGCTACAATAAGTTTGTTAGTAAAAGCTTTTTGAGAAGATGAATCATTACTTTTCTTTGGCATGGATCCATTTGTAGGCAATATCGGGTGAGTTCGTTTAGTCTTTATATCTGTCATTATGCGGAGAAATAGCTAAACCATTTTATTGATAGTATTTTATGCTGAGAGAAATCGTATTCCGTAGCAACAAGATAAATCCGACATTAGCCATAAAATATGCCAATGTAGCAGTGAAAATGCTGCTCACTGAATCACGAAATAAAAATGATACCATGTCATTCTACAGTCAATATCTGGAACTAAACATTGAATAAATATACAATCTTACCACTGGTTTTACGTGTAGAGATGTCCCGTTTGAGACTGAGTGGTCATATATTGTCTTGGACAATCTGTTTGTGAAATATATGCGCATTTGTGATACCTGGGTAGGCTACCTTCAAATATAGCTGTGCGTAATACCACACCTGTTGCTTACGGCGTTGTCGCCCTTTTTTGTACAATTTGGCTTGATTGATAATTCATTTAATCAGTAGGTGAGAGTATAAGCTTTCTAACAATGTATAACATGGCTGATTTTGCTTTTGGAAAAGCATTTTATAGGTCAGCGAAACCGAAAATTTTCTTATCTGCCAATGTCTAAATAAATAATACGGTTGGCTACTCTGCGCGCTGCACGCAGGTCGCGAGTTGATATTTCGTCTTTTGTTTCGTTTTTTTCTCAATGTGGTATTTATTATTTGAAACGTGTATTTATGTGTTATTATTCTATTTGTCTCTGATGCGCTCTGAAGTGCGCATTCTCTGCTAAGCTGAGCAATGGATTGGAATATGTGTCTGACGCCTATTTTAGTTGCGGCGCAGAAGCGCTGCAGCTCTACATACACACCGGACCATCTAAATGCTGTTTTATAATTTTGCGTAGTCTGCATAGTTTCCGCTGTGTGCGGCACTCGCGAAGGGCCAAATCATTTGTGCGGCATATTGCACAGGTTGCGCAGGCCACGTAATTAGATTTTGTTACTGACCGTTATAGTTCAAAAGACAACACCTTGATTCATATTTCCAAACCTACAATATACTGCACCAGTGACCACAAAAATGCTCAGCTAGATGTAACTTGTTGCAATGAAGACATTCACCTGACAAAAGCGCTTTTAGTCGCATATTTAACGTTGGCTATCGGTTTTGTGAATCAACTGTTATAACCTGTTAGTCAGAGCCGTATGCCAGTGACTTCATGCTAGCAGTCAACCAATCATCTTCTTTACGGCGTATGCCGGGACTGGTTACTAACTATGCCCTTTTATTTTCTTGAGGAGGTCTGCGTCTTCAACGCGGCCGTGGTCTGCAACCGTCGCACATGCAGCACATTGCGCACACCCCCTACACAGACCCATTTTTACCTGTACTATCCAGAAGTATAAAACAGCCTTTAGTGTTACGACATAGTAAAGGCCTTTACACCTAGCGGCTAGGAGACATCCATGGCGATGCAGTAGATATGTTGGGTGAAGGTATATGATCATGAGGACAAAACCATTTAAAAATCACTCCATAGGTGGCGCACTTGTGCCAATGCTTGGACCCCTCCCAACGCCGCTTGCGGCTTTAATTTTATTTTGTGTTGGTGTGGGTGCGCACTTTCTCTCCATGCGACAGACAACGGCGTTGCCCGGTACTGCCACGTGTCCCTCCCAGGGATGTCACACTGGCGTGTGACATAAACAAAGGTACCTAATGTAGCTTAGGCTACTGCTAAAGAATACAATGTTGGAAAGCTAACAGTACTTTACATAAAGGGAGCGAACATAATCACAGTTCACATTAGAGGACAGAGAAAATGAGTCACTGAAATTGAGATTTATCATTCACAAAACTGATGTGGAAAAATGTAATATTTTAATGAGATTCTGATTACCACTGGTTTATTTATTTTTCAAGAGTAATGTGCATAACAAGTCTAATAAAATCCAGGTTCAAAAGAAACAAATCTGTAGATGATGTCACTTGCAAAGTTATGAACATTTTGTTCTAAATGACTACAATTAGCAGTGCAGTTTCAACTCTGAGGTTATACTGTAATTGAATGTAAATATGTTCTGCATTTTAAAATATTTAAGGTATGCCTTATAGTTTGCACCCTACTGTGTAATTTATCAAAAATCTGTTTGACTTGCGGGAACACACACATGCACTATTCAGTTTACTGCTTGGTTATCTGACTGAATAATAATAAATTGTTTTGCGAAATAACCACTATCAATGCACAGAACAAATACAGTATCCAGAGTGCACATATTAAGTCAAATTCACTGTTCAGAGTAATATCCCTGCAGTAAAATAGGAAAGTGATTAAGAATTTAAACCATGAGACTGGTTTATAGAAATTCCAGCATCAGAAAAATATGTCAAATGAAAATCTTGCATGATTTAAATGTAGTCAAATTATTGTATGACGCTTACAGTGTGTTCTGCACATCTTTGTCTCCTCAAGACAGAGGAAGAGAAAGGCAGAACCAGGCTGGAGGCTGACTCCATGGGCCCAGCTCCATTATTTGACCCAAGTGGAAACCAAAACAACAAAATGCTGTCGATTAAAATCTGCTTCTTCCTCATGTGAGAGTTTGTCCGGCAATGAGCACTGCGGGAAATCTGAATATACTGATGGTAAAATTGTCCAGGATTAACTTGTATCCCTTGTGTGTGTTTTACACACATATACTGTTGACATGGGCTGTAGGTTTTTCAGCTCTGCAGTATAGTGAGCACCATAATTCCTTGGACAGTGACACATTTTTTTCTGTACTCTAGCACTTTGAAAGGATACAATGAGGTTGAAGTGCAGACTGTCAGCTTTAATTTGAGGGTATTTTCATCCATATCGGATGAACCGTTTAGAAATGACTGCACCTTTTGTAAATGGTCCCCCCATTTTAAGGTACTACAAGTATTTGTTGAATTGGCTTCACAGATGTGTTTCGTTTAGCAGGTGTATTCATTTGTGTCGTTAGTGAATGCAGAAGAGAGCTGTTAATGTCTAGTCTTGATTCAAGACTTTGCAATTGCCTTTGGAGATTGTTGTTGGGGTGTGATAACATGAGGAAACAGCAGTGTCGATGCAAATTAACCTGGCTGTCATAAGGCTCAGAAATGAAAATCAATCAATCAGGAACATTGCAGAAACCCTGGGCATGCCAAAGTCAACAGTTTGGTTCATCATTAACAAGAAAAAAACAACTGGTGAACTCAATTATGTCAAAAGACCCAGTAGACAGAGGAAGACCACTGTAGTGGATGACCGGAGAATACTCTCTATGGTGAAGAAAACCTCCCTGACAACAGCCCAAGAGATCAAAACACTCTCCTGGGTGCAGGTATAGCTGTGTCAAAGTCTACCATATGTAGAAGGCTACACCAGCAGGACTACAGAGGGTACACTACAAGATGCAAACCACTGATAAGCCTGAAGAACAGAAAGGCGAGACTACAGTTTGCTAAAAAGCACCTAAAAGAGCCCCAAGAGTTCTGGAACAAAGTCTTGTGGACAGATGAGACAAAGATTAACATGTACCAGAGTGATGGAAAGAGGAAGGAAAAAAGAAATGTCCATGATCCAAAGCATACCACCTCATCCGTGAAACATGGTGGAGGGGGTGTTATGGCTTGGGCCTGTATGGCTGCCAGTGGAACGGGCTCACTTGTCTTCATCGATGATGTGACTGCAGACAGAAGTAGAACAATGAATTCTGAAGTCTACAGAAATATTTTATCTGCTCAGATAAAACCAAATGCCTCCAAACTCATTGGACGGCACTTCATCATGCAACAAGACAATGACCGAAACATACTGCTAGAGCAATGAAGGGGTTTTTGACGCCCAAAAAGTGTAAAATCCTTGACTGGCCGAGTCAATCACCGGATCTGAATCCAATTGAACATGCATTTTACATGTTGAAGAGGAGACTGAAGGCAAAAATGTCCCCAAAACAAGCAGGAACTGGAGATGGCTGCAGTACAGGCCTGGCAGAGCTTCACCAGGGAAGATACCCAGCGTCTGGTGATGTCTATGCGTCACAGACTTCAAGCAGTCATTGCATGCAAAGAATATGGACCAAATATTAAAAATGATTACTTTATTCTACATTATGTTAAAGGAGTACCATGGTGGTTGAACGTGACACTTCCCAGTTGTCTTCAGGCAACAACAAAACAAATGTGCATAATTTTTTTATTCTTCAGTCATTTCAATGTACTTTAAAACGTATTTTTCTAAGCCTAAATTTCCCACTATAAAAATTCACCCGAACCGTCTGGGCGTGGTAATGAGAACTGTCAGTTAGCTATGATTGACAGACCGTTCCCCGTTACCATAGCTACCCCCATGATACGCGCTCTCTTTGGGAGACTGAATTTTCACAAGCTAGCTAGCTTAGTAGTATATCAAGTATCGATAGATAGCTAAGGTAAGAACGTTGACTTGTATCCAGTTACAATTTTTGCTATCTAGCTAGCCAAGTTAAGATAAAAGCACAACTATAACGTCCTCATAAAAGCGAACTAGCAAGCTAACGTTATCGATAACATTGCCTTATGAAAGCAAACCTCCTAGCTAGCTAACGTTAGCTAGCTAGCTAAATGAATATAACCAGAAATAATCTAAAGGAACTCTAATTTAAGTGAACCTAACGTTAGTCAAATATTTGCATTGTCTGAACAGCAGGACGGTGTGTCCTGTCAGATTTCTTTACGGGGCGTGGAAATAGGAGTGGTTACTGTATTCGTGACGTAGAAAAATGACAACTTTCTCAACCGGTTGAAAATGGGACGATGAATTTAAAACGCATATTTCTCCAAAAATACAGAACGGACATATTTAATACTTTGCTCATTGTGTTTCTTCAATGCCTCTTGTGCAAATAGCACATAGAACAGAGAAGTGTGAAAATCACCATGGTACTCCTTTAAACTGTCCAATATTTTTGATGCCCGAAAATGGGGGGGAGGGGGGACTATGTACAAAAGATTCTATAATTTCTAAACGGTTCATCCGATATGTATGAAAATACCTTCAAATGAAATATGACAGTCTGCACTTCAACCTCTTTGACATCGTATCCTTTCAAACTCAAAGTGCTAAAGTACAGAACCAAAATAACAAAAAATGTGTCACTGTCCAATGAATTGTGTGTGTTTGACTTTTAGCTTGAAATGTTTATTTTATTTTACAAAATAGCATAGTTTTTTTTTTTTTTTTTCTACCACCACCTCTTCGGAGGACAACTTTTTTTTTTTTTTTTGAACAGAGTACATAGTTTACACATCATTATCTTTTAAATGTGCACATTATCATTTATAATGAGTCCTCCTAAACAGAGCCCCCCCCACCCCCACCCCAGGTCCCTACCCACTTACCCAGTGATGTCCCTTCCCCTCACCCTATGTGCCATACAAATATTCACCCTTATACCAACCCCCACCCCCATCTTTGGAGCACAACTTTATTATTATTTTCTATGGTTAATTACTTATTTACCATTTTACTTGTAAATAGTTTATGCATATACATACCTACATACACTTACACATACATATATACACATATACTTTTTTCTTTCTTTCCTTTTTTCCTTCCCCCTCCTTTCTATTCCCAGCCTTCTGCCGCTCTCAGTGCACCCCATCTCTCCTTATATACAAACAATCTACTATTTTGTTGTGCAATGTAGCACTCAATTGTGCTGTGATGTTTTACAAACAGTTTAAATCTCTCAATTCTTAAGGCCTCCCAAGATTTTGACCCAAAAATGAATATTTTCCCCAAAAGAATTATCATGTTGACTATTGTTTGGGTATGATTTCTTAGATCTCCCAGCAGCACTGTGGGCAAGTCTAGTTGAAACTGACCATTATAGCCAGAAAACCAGCCCTGAACCCACATCCAAAAAAGGCCCACAAAGGGACAATACCAAAATAAATGGTCCACTGACTCAGTCTCTTCTTGGCAGAATCTGCACAAGGGTGACTGTTCAATACCCCAAATATTGAGAATCTTTTTTGTAGCCAAAAACTTATACAATAATTTAAATTGAAAAAATCTTATGGACGAGTCAATCGTTGTTTTATAAATCAGATTAAACACCTGTTGCCATGGAATTGGGAGATCTAACATATATTCCCAACTATCCAGAATCTTGTATGGGGTAGCTATCAAGGTTTTAGATCTTAAATAAAACTTATAAATTTCTCGATTTATACTTCTTTTTTTTAACCAATTATAGTTTGACTAATTCCTGGCTGTTTCCTTTTCTAATTTCTCTTTTCCATTGTTGTGGTAGGGCCGCAATAAGTTGATTGAATTTTTGTAATGGGCAGACATTTCCGTAAATGTTGATAAATTGTTTGTAAGTCATAATTTTACCTTCCTTATTCACAATATCATTTATGATGATAATGCCATTATCAAACATGTTTTTCCAAAAAAATAACTTTCTATCTATTAATATATTAGAGTTTATCCATATGATTTGTTGTAAAATTTGTTCTGTATTTTCTGGAGGATAAAACTGGAATTGTAGCCAGCTCTGTATGGCTTCTTTCAAAAAGGAGGACATCTTAAGAAGTATATCATCATTAATCAATGAGAACTGGGTAGTTTTTATCTGCAGAAAGGGAAGAAATTCCCTTTGGAACATTGGGTGGGCATCCTTTAGTAATCTACTAGAAAATCAGTTTGAATTTTTAAAAAGTTTCTGAATCAGGGAGGCTTTAAGTGAGAGATTCAAGGCCCTTAAATTTAACAGATTCAGACCTCCAGATTCATATTCATTGTAAAGATACATACGTTTTACCTTATCTGGCTTATCATTCCATATAAATTTAAATATTTTCTGCTCATATAATTTAAAAGATGGTTCACCTGGAGTGGGTAAGGCCATAAATAGATGGGTAAACTGGGATGCAACTAGAGAGTTAATCAGGGTAATCTTACCATAGATTGTCAAATGTTTCCCTTTCCATGGTTGCAAAATTGTATCTATTTTAGTAAGTTTATTATTGAATTTGATTACTGAGAGTTCATTCATATTTTTGGGGATGTGAATACCGAGTATGTCGACTGATCCATTCTTCCATTTTATTGGTAGATTACATGAAAGATAAAATAAATTTTGTATCTTTCAGAGATCCAATTCTTAGTATTGTACATTTGTCATAGTTTGGCTTTAAGCCTGATAGATTAGAAAAGTGATCTAGGTCTTCAGTAAGATCTTGCAGGGATGAACGTTGTGGGCTCAGCAGAAAGCTTGTATCATCAGCATACATTGAGACCTTTGTATTTAAACCTTGAATTTCTAATCCTTTGATATTAATATTTGATCTTATCTTTATTGCAAGTATTTCAATTGCCATAATAAATAAGTATGGTGATAGAGGGCAGCCTTGTTTTAAGCCCCTTGATAATGTAATAAATAACCATTATTTATAACTTTACATGTGGGGTTGCTATACATGACTTTAACCCATTTTATTAGAGATTCACCAAAGTTGAAGAATTCTAGGCATTTGTAAATAAAATCCAGACGCACTTTATCAAAGGCTTTTTCAAAGTTTGCTATGAAAATTAAGCCGGCTTTCTTTGACATCTCATAATGCTCTATAATTTCAAGCAATTGTCTTATATTGTTCCCCATGTATCGTCCCTGTAAAAAGCTTGACTGATCATGGTGGACAATATCCGACAGGACCCTTTTAATACGATAGGCTAAACATTTTGCTAATATTTTAGCATCACAACACTGAAGTGTAAGAGGCCTCCAATTTTTTTAAGTAAACTGGATTTTTATATTGTCCGTTGGCCTCGTTTTAATAACAGAGAATTTAAACCTTCTTGTTGAGTACCAGAGAGTATACCCTTATCATATGAATAATTAAAACATGTAAGTAGCGGATCTTTAATTAGTTCATAAAATGTTTCATACACCTCGATCGGGATGCCATCAAGGCCGGGTGTTTTTCCTGACTGAAATGACCTAATTGCCAGGAGGAGCTCATCTTCTGTAATTAGGCCTTCACAGGACTCTTTCTGTGTATCCAAGAGTTTAACCCTCTGGGGTCGTGAGCTTCGCCGGCAAAGCTCGACAAGATGAAATTAACTTTAGTTTCTATTTGGATGATTAACTTCACGAGCTGTTATCATACAGACGCAACAAAAACATTGACAGAAACCTTAGAATCGCGACTTTCCAATGCGCCCATTGGCAAATAATATGAATTGTTTTAAAAGTTTTAAATTTGATTAATTAGACCATGTATGGTTCGTTAAACTTTACTCATTACTATGTGAATTTCGCTCAGCAGGAAGTCCGCCCAAATCGCATTCACATGTTAACGACATTATAATTACTCTCCATAGAAGGAGGCTAAAGGAGGGGCGATGCGAGATCCATGTGAGAAATGCCAAGTCTGCGAAAGCGGGATAGAATGTCAAAGTGTAGCCTAATTCACTTCTTTTGAGATGAACATTTCGTTTAATTTTGGAAAATGGTCCGTCTGGAAGCCGACACTGATGAAGAGCGGTGTCATTTCGAACAGCGAACTGATCCAGCTGAGGATTAACTTCATGCGTAAGTATATTTCTTATGATCATATTGGTAAATATGTGTACTGTATTGCAACGTATCTGTGTGTTTGTAGGAATATCCAGCAATATGCGCGTTTGTAAATTCCCACACTACGAACGATTCAAACTATTGCATCTCAAAATTATAGGCTAGGCTCTCTGCGTCTGGTTGTGTTAGAAGTATCAGGTAGACTGTATGTTATGTTATGATCATATTCGTAATAAATAGCTCATGCCTGGCGTGTAGTGGCGTGGCTAGGACTCTAAAACTGATGTCCTTGCACAATCGATATTAGCATACTCTAAGTAAGTTCGGGAAATAACAATAAAATAACCACTTAGCTAAACAGACCTAGCCTACTTCAGATTGAGGCATTGTTATTGATGAGTTGCGTGTAGTTCAGTTGGAATATCAGTGTTTATTTAGTTTAGCTAATGTTGTTTCGTTGATAGCTTGCATTATTTATAAATGTGTGCTGTATTACATTCTCTGTGTGTTTGTAGGAATATTCACTAATATGCGCGCTTGTAAATTCCCACACTACAAACGATTCTAACGATTCGGTCACATTTCATAAATTTTGTTTTCATTAGTTAGTGGTTTGTCCCTTTTTTGTAAAGCACATTTAATTTTCACATGTTGAAGGAAATGTGCTATATAAATAAAGTTTTATTTAATTTCACATTTCCTAACAATTTTGTTTTTATTATATTTACAGAGATGTTCATCAGGAAACATGGCCTAGTTCACCACTAGCTAAGAGGCCAGGCAGGCGTTGCAAGAGTGTACCAGTCTCATCTCATCTTCCATGCAGTTTACTTCAATAAATGTTCTAAAATCAAAAGATGTCTTTGTTTTGTCTTCTAAATGGCTCACTGAGTCTTTGTCTTAGTGGTGGGGAGGCATGCGGCCAGGTGTGAATAGCCTACTTAGCTGGCAAGTCCTCCTTCGCAATGCATATTCATTACAGAAAGGCCATTTGCCCTCCCATTCTCACCTGGTGTTGAAAAATAGTAGTCACAACACTAACTTTTAGCAATTTATTTTATATTTCTCATTGGATTTGCTAAAATATTTTGTCATCTTTTGATACCCAAGACCTTGATGAACACATTTCAGTGACCAAAAGTCTTAGTCACAATTGTTTAGTGTGTTTTATTACAACATTCCTGTGCATGTTCAAAACTACTGTTTACAGTTTGTGTGTTTTTAGAGCAGTTTACAATCCACACATGATTATGACCTACTTACTGCTGCCATATTATTGTAGCTGAGTTTGTGCTGAAAACAAAGATATGAAACAATTTGGAATCACTGTATATAAAGTTGACGAAATTTACACAAATGTCAGAGCATCGCACAATCACCAGTGTGCCTCATTTTACCCTTAGACCCCAGAGGTTTAACATGTTTTTCTTGGAAAAAATACATTGCAATATGCATCATTTAGCGGAGTTGGTGGAGATTGAAATGAAAACACCTCCGTAAAATATTTTGCTTCCTCATTCAATATTTCAGCCGGGGCAGCAAGAGTTGCACTATTATTTGTAATTAATTTCTGTATAGTTGCATTTCTATACTGAAGATTTAAAAATAATTTATTACATTTTTCACCCTTTTCCATCCAGTTTGCTTTATTATATAGTATATATTACTTGATCTGTTTTGAATAACTTCTTCCAGTTCTTTCTGCTTTCCATGTAATTTGTCCAACACATCTATTGATGTATTATCAGAGCCATCAACACATAATGTAAGCACTTCAATTTCTTTTGTCAGTTTTTTCTCTTTTTTTTCTGTTTTTGTTTTAATGAAGAGTATTGGATTGAGTGGCCTCTAAATGCACATTTAAATGTATTCCACACAATAAGAGGATCTGCTGATCCTATATTATGAGAAAAAAAATCTGTAATTAATTCTTTTGTTTTGGTTATAAATATATTGTCCTTTAATAGATTGTGATTGAATTTCCAATATCCACAACCCCGAGGGAATTCTGTAAGTACTAGGTGGAGTGCGATAAGCTGATGATCTGACCTCAATTTGTCTTCAATCAACACCTTTCTTACTTTTGGTACCATAAAAAAAGAAATAAGAAAATAGTCAATGCGACTCGCTTGATTTTGTCTCCTCCAAGTATATCTAATTCGATTCGGATTTTTAAGTCTCCATATATCCACCAGATCCATTGTATCCATAATGTTAGAGATCTCTTTAAATGCATGTGGATGATAATTAGTAGAATGATTTCCTTTATGATCAGTTACAGCTGAGGATTAACTTCATGCGTAAGTATATTTCTTATGATCATATTGGTAAATATGTGTACTGTATTGCAACGTATCTGTGTGTTTGTAGGAATATCCAGCAATATGCGCGTTTGTAAATTCCCACACTACGAACGATTCAAACTATTGCATCTCAAAATTATAGGCTAGGCTCTCTGCGTCTGGTTGTGTTAGAAGTATCAGGTAGACTGTATGTTATGTTATGATCATATTCGTAATAAATAGCTCATGCCTGGCGTGTAGTGGCGTGGCTAGGACTCTAAAACTGATGTCCTTGCACAATCGATATTAGCATACTCTAAGTAAGTTCGGGAAATAACAATAAAATAACCACTTAGCTAAACAGACCTAGCCTACTTCAGATTGAGGCATTGTTATTGATGAGTTGCGTGTAGTTCAGTTGGAATATCAGTGTTTATTTAGTTTAGCTAATGTTGTTTCGTTGATAGCTTGCATTATTTATAAATGTGTGCTGTATTACATTCTCTGTGTGTTTGTAGGAATATTCACTAATATGCGCGCTTGTAAATTCCCACACTACAAACGATTCTAACGATTCGGTCACATTTCATAAATTTTGTTTTCATTAGTTAGTGGTTTGTCCCTTTTTTGTAAAGCACATTTAATTTTCACATGTTGAAGGAAATGTGCTATATAAATAAAGTTTTATTTAATTTCACATTTCCTAACAATTTTGTTTTTATTATATTTACAGAGATGTTCATCAGGAAACATGGCCTAGTTCACCACTAGCTAAGAGGCCAGGCAGGCGTTGCAAGAGTGTACCAGTCTCATCTCATCTTCCATGCAGTTTACTTCAATAAATGTTCTAAAATCAAAAGATGTCTTTGTTTCTGTCTTCTAAATGGCTCACTGAGTCTTTGTCTTAGTGGTGGGGAGGCATGCGGCCAGGTGTGAATAGCCTACTTAGCTGGCAAGTCCTCCTTCGCAATGCATATTCATTACAGAAAGGCCATTTGCCCTCCCATTCTCACCTGGTGTTGAAAAATAGTAGTCACAACACTAACTTTTAGCAATTTATTTTATATTTCTCATTGGATTTGCTAAAATATTTTGTCATCTTTTGATACCCAAGACCTTGATGAACACATTTCAGTGACCAAAAGTCTTAGTCACAATTGTTTAGTGTGTTTTATTACAACATTCCTGTGCATGTTCAAAACTACTGTTTACAGTTTGTGTGTTTTTAGAGCAGTTTACAATCCACACATGATTATGACCTACTTACTGCTGCCATATTATTGTAGCTGAGTTTGTGCTGAAAACAAAGATATGAAACAATTTGGAATCACTGTATATAAAGTTGACGAAATTTACACAAATGTCAGAGCATCGCACAATCACCAGTGTGCCTCATTTTACCCTTAGACCCCAGAGGTTTAACATGTTTTTCTTGGAAAAAATACATTGCAATATGCATCATTTAGCGGAGTTGGTGGAGATTGAAATGAAAACACCTCCGTAAAATATTTTGCTTCCTCATTCAATATTTCAGCCGGGGCAGCAAGAGTTGCACTATTATTTGTAATTAATTTCTGTATAGTTGCATTTCTATACTGAAGATTTAAAAATAATTTATTACATTTTTCACCCTTTTCCATCCAGTTTGCTTTATTTATATAGTATATATTACTTGATCTGTTTTGAATAACTTCTTCCAGTTCTTTCTGCTTTCCATGTAATTTGTCCAACACATCTATTGATGTATTATCAGAGCCATCAACACATAATGTAAGCACTTCAATTTCTTTTGTCAGTTTTTTCTCTTTTTTTTCTGTTTTTGTTTTAATGAAGAGTATTGGATTGAGTGGCCTCTAAATGCACATTTAAATGTATTCCACACAATAAGAGGATCTGCTGATCCTATATTATGAGAAAAAAAATCTGTAATTAATTCTTTTGTTTTGGTTATAAATATATTGTCCTTTAATAGATTGTGATTGAATTTCCAATATCCACAACCCCGAGGGAATTCTGTAAGTACTAGGTGGAGTGCGATAAGCTGATGATCTGACCTCAATTTGTCTTCAATCAACACCTTTCTTACTTTTGGTACCATAAAAAAAGAAATAAGAAAATAGTCAATGCGACTCGCTTGATTTTGTCTCCTCCAAGTATATCTAATTCGATTCGGATTTTTAAGTCTCCATATATCCACCAGATCCATTGTATCCATAATGTTAGAGATCTCTTTAAATGCATGTGGATGATAATTAGTAGAATGATTTCCTTTATGATCAGTTACATTGTTTAGAACGGTATTGTAGTCCCCTACCATGATAAAGTGATCATTTGTAGCTTGTAAGCCCAGTGTATTATTATAAATAGTCTCAAAGAAGTGTGGATCATCATCATTTGGACCATATAAGTTGATAAGACAGATCTGTTTATCATCAATTAATATATTTAGGATGATCCACCTTCCCTGAGAATCTGTTTGACAGGATTGTACCCTAACATCTAGTTCATTTTTTAAAAGAATCATAACCCCTTTAGAGTTTTTTAACCCATGAGAAAAATGGATTGGTCCCCTCCATTCCTTCTCCCAAATAGCTTCATCTGCATGTATTGAATGTGTTTCTTGTAAACAGATAATATGAAATGCCTTACCCTCAAGCCAGGTGAAAATTGCTTGTCTTTTTTATGGTCTGCTAAACCATTGCAATTGTAACTGCCTATACTAATTTCTCCAATTACCATATTTGGGAACTAAGGTTTAAGATGAAGAGATTCTTTGCACCGATGGGTGAAATATGGCAATGTGAATATGGCATAAAAGAACGGAGAGAAGAAAAAAAAAGAAAAAAAAGGACAAAAGGTCGCTGAATTAAGTATGTTATCAGTTGCCCCCTGTCCCCTCTCCCAATAACTTCCCCTTCCCACCACATTGTGCCATCCACCCAACCCCTACCCTCCCTCCCCCCTTTTCTACACCGCGCCTCATGCATCTCCAATACCACTTCTCCTACCAAGAACATCACTCAACACCCAGAAACACACTTCCAGTCTGCCCCTTCATGTCCCCAACCAAACCAAACCAAACATTGTGACGTATTGACTGGAGACACAAAGGTGCACCTTCACTGCATACACATGTCATTCTGATAGATATTATGCAAAGCACTGTGACTGTAACAACACAAATGACAGCTTTACACAGAACAAATAGGCCAGATTTCTTGGCTTACAACTACAGCCAGCATGTACAGGCATAAAAGTCATTAAATCATTCATATATACATATACATACACATATGTATATAAAATAAACAAGATGATAATAATAATAATAACAATAATAGTAATAATAGATAATTATAATTATAAATAGTAAGGATCTATTTATGATTACTTATAATTAATTCATACAACTCAATTTCCCAAGTGCCTATTTCTTGAAACGAAAGGCAAAGGATTTGCCACATAGGCCCACCCACATTCACCTATATTGAATAGAAATTATAGGCTCGTATTAACATAAAAATATGATCGCCCACAGCAGCGGGAACAAGGACTTCTCTTATCACTTTCTCCACCACAGACGTGGCCTTTTAGACCCACGCATTCTAACCCAAGGACAAAATAAATAAATAAATAAACTGTGCATATTAACCAAAATGGAAAAGCACTGAATGTGTAGGCTTTGGCTCAAGGAATATAACCATTTCCCACCAGACTTATAACATTTGTATAGGTTATATAAAAATTATAAAGGAAAAACTTTTTCTCGCTATTGCTTAGAATAAGCTGTCCAGCAGAAAAGTATAGTTAATCACCAGGTGTAAGAACCAACAAAAGAAAAAAAAGTATATGATAATACTGCTGAGTTAGGCCTATGCATTAACATTGTCTATACAATTCGAGACGAGAGACGAGAGAAAATAAGTACGTGGGCTACATTCAATAATATAGGTTCCCACCGCATTCGCAAACCCATGCCGTATTCAATTTATTTTATTTTGGCTCAGTTTATTTCGTTTCAGAAATAAGTGTATAGGCTAACATTGTATAATGAGAAAATAAAACGCTTATACTTAAGCGTACAGCCAATCTGTTACGTTTGGATCTCGGAACAAGTGTCCATTGATGTATAACTTATCCACATTTAGACACACTTTATTATTCTGCTCTTTGTTTTTTTTCATTATTGGGAGAAGTTTGCGGCGTCTTTCCACAATCTCCGGTGGATATTGCTCATTCATCAAGTAAGGCTTGTCTTTTAATTCGCGTCCTCTGTCTAGGATTGCCATCTTAACCTTAAAGTTAGAAAATTTGGCCACAATTGGGCGAGGTCGGTTGGCATCCTACTTTTTGCGTCCCATCCGATGCACTCTTTCGAATGCCATTTCTTCTGCGGCGTTGTCTGATACTTTAAGCTCTTTCTTCAAAAAATCCTTTAATATGCGCTCCGATGATTCAGATGTTTCCCGTTCTTCCTCCTTTATACCCATGAAGACAAGATTGTCCCGCATGCTGCTACATCGGAGGTCCAGGAGATCCGCCTTCAGCCGAGCGTTCTCTCTTTCCAGCCTCTCAGTGGTAGATTGCAGGTTTTCTACGTACGCAGTGTGATGTTTTCTTTCTTTAAATCCTCAATCAGAGCGTTGCTAAATTCCACTGCAATTTTCACCTCTGCAAGATCCTGCATCACGTCATGCAACAAGTCTAGCTTCTTTTAGAAGTTCACTGATGGATTTTAACATGATGCAGTCTGCTTCAGTAAATTCCTCGGTGTTTGCTCCTTCTTGTTTCACTGGAGGTAAGTGCGTCTCGGCCTCGTTTTGCATCGGGCTTACCTGGCTTACCTGGCTTGGCTATGTAGGTGTAGCTGTCGATAAATGCCTCCAGTACCTCAATATCCTCCGCAATTTTTGCAGATTTATTTTCCAGTTTAAGCACAATAATTTTACTTTAATTCAGCTTTTATTTTAGCTTTCTGTGAGCGTGAATAAAGAATAATCTCTCTGGCACAGGGACGGAAGCCGGACGGTGTCCGGGCACCGGAACGGAAGCCGGGCGGTGTCCGGGCACAGGGACGGAAGCCGGACGGTGTTCGGGCACAGGAGGGGAACCGGGCGGAACGGAACAGGATACAAAAGACTGAACTGGACAAAAAACACAGACATGAAAATTCTCATGCTGTCATTTCAGAGTACTCACTCAATGTTCGTCGGTCATGTCATGTGATGTGCTGCAGACAGGAAGTGGCTCCACACTGCCCTCTCAGGAATCCATGATCTCCCCAATAGCATAGTTTTTAATCTTGGAAGTACCTGGTACTGAGAAATAACTGACCTCATAAATCATGCACCTTCTGAATAAATACACTTCTTGCTCAGCATTAACACCTACACGCGCCATAAACTCATTTAAATTAAAACATATCAAGCCCATATGTGCTATCAGCTGAGCTTGAGTGCCTGGTCACAACCTTGTGCCCCATCTCCAGAGTCAGGGACAAGCAGACACGTACGAAACTACTCATCCCCGGACCCGACAGTTATGCAAACCGATTTATGATCCTGTAATATTTTTGTGAATCCACTCTCTAGCATAACATTCTAGACATCTGTTTCCAAGCATGACACAGTAATACGTCATCTTTAACAAGCTAGATCAGGAGGGTTAAATTCTAGAGAAATGTTTAACCTTTTAAACAAACCCGTGAAGGATAGAAATAGCATCGTTTGGTTACATTTGGTTTGCATTTTAGCATTATGTCGTTTTTTCATTTAATGCATGTCTATCAAGTCTGTAGCTCCCTCAAGGAGCAATATAGCTAGGTCCTTATCTACATTTAGTGTCAGGCAGCTTGTTTTAGATTAGCTCAGGAATTATTAAAAAATAGCTTATTTCAGACCAGATTTACTGCAAGTGCACATTTCTTATAGCATTGTTCTGGTACCTCAAGATAATAACATAAGCTCTGTTTTTTTATTTTAGTGTGTGCCCTCGGTTACTTCCTCTTGTGTTCCTTGTATATGTGTCTTCCTTTCACTCTGCAGCCAGTGAAGAATGGTCTCCTCACGTGGTCTAACCACAGTCTATGGGTCTAACTGAATAATGTAACGGCTGGTGGCCATCTGTAGCTACAAGTTATGGGGGCGTATGGGTGCAGCTGGTTCCCTACGGGGAAGCAGGAGAGGAGTGAGATGGCAATGACTTATGGAGGGTGCTGAGTGGCTCATCCTGTTAAGTTACTGTTCCAATGTATGGAACCCAGACTGAGCCAGTGCTGACTGTGGCTTGCATCCCTGTAGGGCAAGGTACAGTCAGCTCAAAGATGGGAGGTTTTCAGTTGGCCAAAATGACAGTGTCTGTTGCACACCAGCAGCCCCCCATTGGTCTATTGTGCACCTGCAAGTCCACCTGTTAAGCTGCACATGAAATGTTTTCCTCCAGCTCGTATCCGAACAAGCCCCTATAGAGCAGCTATGCTTGTCTCTGATCTCCCAAAATGATAAAAGATTGCGGCAATGAACACTGATAAAAATACAACTGTGAAATCCAAACTGAGAAGAAAAAATTACAAAAATCATTTTTAAAATGAATATGGGGAAAAAGACTGTCATCAGTATTTTCTCCAGTGGTGTATTAAATTGAAGGTGTATAGTTCTTACTGTAATTAACTTATTGATATGCATCTGCTAGTATGGCAGTTCTGTGGATGCATTTTCAATTTCATTTAGATACCCCTCCCTACTCTCAGATACCACTCCTATAGTGTATATCTCCCATTCAATACACCACTGCATGCAGATACCGCTTCTCCTTGAGCCCCATGAGGGAGTATAAGGGTCCTTTTGTCACGGATTGGCGAGGGAATGGACCCAAATGCAGAGTGAAAAAAAACCCCAAGAACTCCAAAAGGGGAATACAGACTTTAATTACAAAACTCAAAAACAGAAAACAGAAAATCCAAAGGGAAGCTAAATGGGCAGGGCAGAAACAGGTGGACAAAAAACAGGCACGAGGAAACACAAGCAAACGCTCAGGCAAGACACAAGGAAACACAAGCGAAGACACAAGGAACCAGCACCCGAGGCAGGGAAGAAGAAGACTTAAATAGACTAGACCCTAACAAGACACAGGAGGGCACAATGCACAATCAGACCACAGAGGGAAGGGATAACTAGACAACTGAAAAACAATAATAGAATAATTGGAACCAATAAAACAATTAAGCAGGGAAAAGGAACAAGACTACTGCCGGCGGCCCAAAAAAGGAAAAAGAAACAAAAAGACAGAACCATGACACCTTTGCCACTTCATTGGCCCTGGGCTGTTGCAGTAATGTGTGGGCCCCAAAGGGGATGCCACTGTCACTACTGATTTACTTTGGCCAGCTGACACTGTGGCGATGTGTGTGTGATGAGAGCTGGCCAACCATCCTGCTACACTCTGCCCCTCCCCAAACTTTACACTGTTGATAGACCCAAGATACTGCAGATAAACTTGAGGTGATGCCAGCCACTGTTACACACAGCTGCATTGTCAGATTCATTTGATTCCTTAGTTTTGAGTATTATCCAACAAAATGTAAAATATAGTGACATATACATTGCTCTGCAAAGCTTCACTTTCAGTCTACTGTAAAGGACAAAGGAGAATTTTTAACACCTTTTCCCTCACTAGTCATTTTCACACATGGAACATTGCCATAATAACTTGTATTTTACTGGCATGATAGCATTCACACACAATAATAACAGTAAATGTTGTTTGAGCAAGTGGCTGTCAATTATACAAACACAACTATGATAGTAGGTCAAGAGTATAACCAAGATGTTTGATTTTCACAATGTACCTTGCTAGTGAAAAAAAGTGAATAATTAACACAATGCTATATTCAGTGTTGGGGAAGCTACTTTGAAAGCATAGCTTTGCAAGCTACCAATTACTTCACACTGGAAGAAGTTGAACTACAGCAAAGCTACCCTAGGGAGAAATTTAGTTTGGTTAACTAAAGCTACTTAGAAAAAGTAGTTCAAACTACTTTGTAAAAAAATGATCAAATTGACAATGTACACGTGATATGATATTATAACAAAATATAATACAAAAAAGTTGCATGCCAGCAAAAAATGCCACTCAAGTGAATTTATTGCAAAAAGTGCCCACTTGTTCACAGGTCAAACATAAATCAAAAAAATAAAATACCCCACGATTTATGGGAAAGTGCAAGGAATGTCAGCTTTGGTTTTGTATACAATGTCCATCAGTCAGACACCTGCCTTCTATGAATGTAGTTGAACTACCAGCAAGCTACTGCAAAATGTAGTTAAACTACTAGTTTAATTACATGTAGTTCACTACTCCCCAACACTGGCTATATTTTATATTGAATGTACACTCTCGTCTATTTGGTGAACGTGCTCCATTTACCAAGGACGTGCGGTCAGGGGAGGCAGAGCCTCATCTGTTATACTCCAATGAAAATAGTTGTTACAAAAAGTAAAAAAAAAGTAAAAAAAATAATAAATAAATATTAAGATTTTTCCATTGATCTGTGTTGTAAATGTAATCTCATAAAAAACACGTTTTCAACGTACAAAAATGGCAAGTTACTCACACATACAAGACATACACCGTCTATAACTCATTCATTCAGACTGCCAAAATCCAGGCCTGCCATTAAAAGTATTGATATCCAAATGACGCCAAGTTGCGGTACTACAAACAATATAGGCTATCTTGCCTCACCGAAATTAAATAAGATGTATTCCAAAGCAGTGCTACCCAATATTTCCTCAATTCTTTCCGCCTCGCCCTCGCCTGAGGGCGAGGCGGGATTCAATCCTTCAACCGGAGGTTTACCAGTCTGTGACTTTGTTAGTGCAGCACCGTGACATAGCTATGCAATGCGTGAAATATCATTAGCAAACCTGTCTGTGGTTTTAAAGAAGAACACAGGCCAGTAAGCACAGAAGAGCTCCCGTTGAACCCATATGGCTTTGCAATATTGTAGCCGGTTAATAACTGAACGTGCAGACGGTACGTCATAATGCAGTGTATACGTTCGGTGAACGGCGGGTGGTGCAAAAGCAATAATTGAGAAGTAGTAGACAATTATTAGTGAGGGTAAAAGCAGGTTAAAGAAGCATGTTCCTAGCTGGGCTTGAACCTAAGACCCCATGTTCCCAAGACTGTAACCTTGCCCACTAGGCCACAAGCAGGCTAGCTGTTTGAACTGAAAATGTTTCAGAGTAAAAAGGTATGGGTATTTTGCGTATGTATGCGAGTTTTTGATTGGGTCGTGTAGGTGAAGATTTGGCTGGTGTCTGTAAAATGTCCAATGGGGAGACATGTTGTTAGTGGGACAGGCGGCAGGAACAATAAGAATGAGAAGAAGAAGAATGAGAAGAAGAAGAAGAAGAATAAGAAGGAGAAAACGCAAAATCCCCTTAGTTTGGGGCTTTATTGTGTGAACATGTGAAGTTGTTTATGAAATCTGTCTGAATGTACAGAATTTAATGTTTTTAAGGGCTGAGTGTCTGTGGGTGTTGTGGTTATTTCTGTGGGGAACCCTGAAAAGTGCCAAACTCTTGGTGCTGTATAGGTATGGGGCATGCCCCCGCCAAGGCGTTACTTGGCGGGATGGCATACCTGCCATCCCAATTTCTGTATGATTCCAATCATCTTTTATAGTCGGAATCACCAAATTTTCGGAGCTCTGCTGCAAATACAGGGAGAGACGAGAGGTGAGGCAGCGACGAGCTGCCTCATTTACGTGCTTATTTGTAGCAGTGGTGAGAACAATGCAGCTTGATGGACATCTACAGTAAATAAAACGAATTGATTTTTGTGTGATTGTTCCAGTAGTGTTACTGCTTTGTCCACACTAATGCCAAACATTTGTGTAAATGTTACAAGGTCTTGAGCCGGCAAATAAAATTCTGGAACACTGCTGGGGAAGTATGAAAATAGGGCTACTTAGGGAAGGCATGTAACAATTATTTGATCTGCTACCAACCTTTTTTCTGCACTGTTTACATACTGCTTGTGAACAAAGAATGGAAACGCAATAGTTTTTCAAGGTAATTGCGAGAGTTGCATTTTCCTGGTAGAGTTTGGGAACATTCATCATTACACAAAATAACATAATGTCAGACGAGAACAGGCCATTCAGCCCAACACTGCTCGTCTATTCCTACCACTAAACTGTACTTAATGCTTAGTTTACCTAAAAGTTAAATAGTTTCTAACACTGTATCAAGCCGGGCCTTGAATACCCTCAGTGTTTCTGCCTCCACTACATGTTCAGGCAAGCTATTCCACACATTGACTACTCTCTGTGTGAAAAAATATTTCGTAATGTCTGTGTGAAATTTACCCTTTGCCAGTTTCCATTTATGCCCCATCGTTCTGCTAACCAAACTCAACTTGAATAATTTCCTGTAGTTCACTTTGTTAATCCCTTTAATAAATTTAAAAGCCTCAATCAAATCTCCCCTAAGTCTCCTTTTACTAAGCTTGAAAAGTCCAAGCATCTCAAGCCTTTCCTCATAACACTTATCTTTTATACCCGGAATCAATCTGGTTGCCCGTCTTTGGACCTTTTCCAGCCCCTCTATATCTTTCTTGTAGTACGGTCCCCAGAACTGCACACAATACTCTAAGTGTGGTCTGACAAGGGTATTGTATAGGGTGCGTATGATCTCCTTAGATTTATACTCAATACTCCTGGCTATGTATCCCAGCATCCTGTTGGCTTTTTTACTGCTACAGCACATTGACCAGACCCTGATAGGCTTTGATCAACTATTACTCCCAAGTCTTTTTCTACATGTACACATTAAGACTGTCAAAAGTGCCATGAAATTGAGTTTGAATGTTAGCTTTTGTAATTAGTTAGAGTTCGAATATATTCAAATATCATTTGCCCATAATTCACAAAAATAAGCCGCTTATTGTCGGGCGCAATATGCACGTGACGCTCCCTCTAAACTGGCCTACGCGTCTATGCAGTAGAATAGAGGACATCGGTGAACTTTAATACTAGGTCACTACATCTGGGGCCTCATTTACAAAACGTATTTCAGATCAACTGTGTGCATAGAAAATCCTGTCAAAGTAGTGATTTAAAAAATTTCAACATGACTCGATTTGACCGTGGAAACGGTCGTCGCTGTACGTCAGGTCTTCACTTGACATATGCACGCAAGTTCATTTTATAAATGAGCCCCCTGCAGTTTCTATAGCCTAATTCACAAATGAATAAAGCACTTTCACATGGATGTAATTTTCCACACATTGGCATTTATTAATCATCGGGAAATGATTGTTTATAGGAAATCCCTGTTTATTTCTTAACACAAAAACTGTTCAAATGGCTACCTGTAGCCTAAAACATCGTAAATTACTTACTCTGTTTAGTTTGTTTAACTTCTTTCATCATCCAATTTTATCAAAATCTTCAGAAAAGAAAGGAAACATAGCCTGCCATGGGTACATTATTTAGCCTAAATTGTTAGCTGACCAGATCTGTTGAACGAAGTGAAAAAAGAGACTGGCTCGTGAGGCTAGCTGACCAGTAACGTTAGGTGTCAATAGAGCTGAAAGTGTCACCGGAGGTTATTGGCAAGGAAAACCAGACGATTCACTTGCCCTGTGTCCAGGGCAGAACGTTTTTTGTTGACAGAGGAAGTAACGTTAGCACAGGAAATGAACTTTGCGTACATGATCATGATTCGCCACATGAAATTAAAGCCTACATGTTAATTACAATACGCGGGATCCAAAACTAATATTCGAATGCTCAGATTTAGGTTTGAACTTTAATAAAAGAAAGATTTTCGAATAGTTTTCGAACTTCAAATATTTTTTGACAGCCCTAGTGCACATTCTAATTTTGTACCACCCATAAAGTAATCCTGCCCTATGTTTTTACTCCCCACATGTAGAACTTTACATTTAGTTATATTGAATTTCATTTGCCAGGTTTCTGCCCACTTCTGGATTCTGTTTAAACATTCTTGGATTACTTTAGTAGATTCCAAACTGTTGGCTAAACCTCCCAGTTTTGTATCATCTGCAAATTTAACTAGTGTACTTTCAATGTCCGTGTCAAGGTCATTTATGTAAATGAAGAAGAGCAGTGGAACCAGCACCGATCCTGTGAAACTCCACTTCCCACAATACCCTGCTCAGATAAGATCCCTCCTACTACTACCCTTTGTGTTCTATCCCGTAACCAGTTCCGAACCCACTCTGAAATGCCTCCTGTAATTCCTACTGTCCTCAATTTGATAATGAGTTTGCCATGTGGGACTTTATCTAATGCTTTTTGGAAATCTAAGTATATAATATCATAAGCCCTGCTCCCATCCAGACACTTGGTAGCTTCCTCAAAGAATGTCAAAGGTTTTGTCAGGCATGACCTCCCCTTGCAAAAACCATGTTGGCTATCCCTTAGGATGTTATTATTTTCAATAAATAATTCTAGTTAGTCTCTAATGATAGATTTAAGTATTTTACATGTGATGCAAGTTAAACTGACAGGCCTGTAGTTTCCTTGATCAGTATGGTCCCCTTTCTCATATATAGGTATTACAATACCCTGTTTCCAGTCATTCGGTATTTCTCCAGTTTCTAAAGACTGTCTGAAAATACTTGCCAGTGGTTTAAAAATGATCTCACTTAACTCCTTTAGTACCCTTGGGTATATGCCATCAGGGCCTGCTGCTTTATTTTTCTTTAGTTTATGTAATTTATCTAATACTTCTATATCCCCTTCTATATCTCAATATCTGCCAAGACATTCTGAGTATTGAATATGCCTTCCGGCCTATTAGTAACCTCTTCTCTGGTAAAACTCTCAACAAAGTAGCCATTTAGAGCATCAGCAATATCCTTATTCTTATAAAGGAGTGCTTTGTCATTATTTTTAATGCCCTTAACCTCCTCTTTACTTTTCCTTTTCCTACTACAGTATTGAAAGAAATGCTTAGGATTACTTTTAGCATCTTCTGCAATTTGCCTTTCATAGAGCCTTTTGGCTACCCTTAGTTCTTTTTTAACCATAGCACGCATACATACTACAATATTCAGCCTTATTACTCTCAATACTGTCATTTTTATATATCTTAAACAGTTTATTCTTTTTTGTCAAACTCCATATAGCTTAATTCATCCACTGTGGAGACTGCTTTTTCAACTTACTTTTCCGCACCTTTGGAATGAATTTACACTGTGCATCAAGTATAACCCTGTTGAACCTGCCCCACTTTTCATTCACAGTCCTGCAATCAAGAAAGTTGCAGCCAGTCTACCATACTTAAAAAGGTTATTTATAACATATAAAAATTCCTCCTCCCTTTTTCCTTGTCCTGTCACCAATTCCCAATTAATACTGTGGTAATTGAAGTCGCTCCAGATTAATAGTCTCACCTCCTCTGCAAGCTTGTTTTATATTTTCAAAGAGCATTGTATTCATACTACTGTCTGAAGCTGGCGGTCGGTAACACACTCCTATGTTAAGCCCCTTCTCATTTTCCCCTATGAGCTTAATCCAAATATCCTCACTAGGCATGAGCTGGTCAATTTTTGGAATTTCTTGCACATTAAGTTAATCTTTTACATATAGAGCCACACCCCCACCTCTCTTACTGGATCTGTCCTTCCTAATAAGTGTATACCCTTCTATATTATATTCATCCCCATCCTCTTCCCCCAGCCATGTCTCTGTAATCCCTACTATGTCATAGCCCTACTATTAATATCAGCTTCAATTTCCAAAAATTAGTTTTTTATACTTCTAGCATTTAAACAAAGACATTTCAGACTATTGCTTCTACACATCCGCTTCTGTTCCCTCACTCCCCGCCGTCCCAAGCCACCCTTACTAAAATTTTGCTTTAAAAAGACTTTATTAATGTTTTCACTATTATAGGTAGCTTTGACAGCTTCCATCTGGGCAGTCTGCACCTCCATACCCATTTCACTCTCTATCCTCCCTGCCCCCCAAGTCTCTAGTTTAAATAATCCTGTGCTAACCTGAACATACGCTGGCCCAGTGTAAAGGTACCCCTCCGGTTCAGGTGCAGCCCATCATGTTTGTACAGCTCACTCCTGTCCCAAAAGGAATCCCAGTGCCCCATAAACCTGTACGCCTCTTTCCTACAAAAGCATTGTAGCCATGGGTTAAATCTCCAGATAAAGTTCTGCTTCGCTCTGCTTGCACGAGGTACAGTTATAATTCCAGAGAAGACTACCGTGGAGGTTTTGCTCCTAATCTTCTCTGCTAATTCCACAAATTTGTCCTGCAGGACCTCAAACCTGCCCTTATCTATGTCATTAGTCCCAACGTGTACCATGAGAACTGGATCCCTTTCTTCTCTGGCCAGGAGCTTGTCCACGCACTCAAGGAGATCTCCTACCTGGGCACCAGGCAGGCAACACACCGTGCGAGACTCCTTGTCACACGAACAGACTATGCTGTCTACCCCTCTAATAATTGAGTCCCCCACTATCAATAACTCCCTTTTCCTGGAGGATGTGGACATTTGGGTGCCCTGAGGCTCATCAGTCCCCTCACTCTCAGGGTCTCAGAATTCCTGCAAGGGCTGGAATCGGTTGGACACCACAACCTCTGGAGATGCCGCCCCTATGTGATGTGCAAGCCCTTTCTGCGCTTACGCCCTACTGTTACCCAACTGTCTCTCCCTGCCTGCTCTGAAGACCTCCCCCCTCCCGGCCTAGGCATGCACACCAGGTCTTTGAAGGATGTACTATTTAGTTCTGGGAACTCTTCCAATTGTGATCTATGTGATGGTTCAGCCAGTTGGCCCTCGAGAACATGAATCTTGCTCTCAAGATGCTCAATAATCTGACAACGGTGACAGACAAACAGCCCAAGGAAATCGCTTTCCAGCAGAGCAATCAATCTACACCCCTCACATAGTTTGGCCACATTTTAACCCCTAACTAACTCCCTATCTCTCCCTAAGTTAAGATAAAGTTACAGTCTACAGTGCATTCCACCAGTGCACTGTAGACTGACCTATCAATGAATTTGACGATTTAACTGTTCATTCTCATTTTAAATAATAATTATTAAATTAAATCAAATAAAATATATTTTACATGTAGGTTAAGTGAGGGGTTCTAGCATGCAATATCGCTTGGTTCAGTATTGAGTGCTGAACATTTTAACAAGGACATTGACTGCTGGATTCAGAACAGAAACATATTCTTAATTAATCCTTGCTTGTCCGACATATTGGAGGTTCCAGCCGAGATAGGTTGTCCTATAGCATAGTAATTTATGTTATTGAGTAAACTGCGGTAAACCCTAAGACAAGTTCAGAAGATTTTCTATTGGAAGGTTTTAGATTAACTGTATTGTTTTAATAAGTCAGGAAGTACCAGATAATGAGAGAGGTGTCTCAGTTACCATCATTCTCTCTGTCCCTCACCCATCCTGACCTGCCATTATACCCAGGCCAATCAAAGTTGGATCAACAATTGTATGACATGGTCGCAGAACGGACTCTCTTGTTGACACTGTGGCCGAAACTTGCTGGGAGACGTAATACCATGGACACGCTGGATGAGGAGGCAATCCACAATCTACGGACTGTACATTTGGACTCCCTGGTATCCCCACACGATAATGGAACTGAGCGTTTAGTGATAGAAAGGATAAAATTGTACCTTGAAAAAAGACAATATTTCCTTTATCTTTGTTGCTCAAGAGAGGCATGGTTTGAGGTAAATCTGATGTGGAGAGTAGGGGTGTGCAGAGACGTCATTATCTGTATCTGTATCTGTTCAACCAACAAAATTATCTGTATTCGGATAGAAGGCCGGAAGTGGGCGTGATTTATACCGGAGGTCACGTTAAATCAGGCAAATGTTGTATTTTCTAACCTAATATTCATTGGAAATGCAATGGCATATAATTAATTATGAAATATATTTCCACATCCTCATACTGTACTTTTCTTATTGTACTTATCTCTGTCTTTTTTATTTTTAACTAAACTAACTTTTATGAACTGTCTGAACCCCAGCACCCCCCTTTAAGTGGGGTACATTGAATAATCAGAAACAGAAAAAAATGTTTTATAAATCGAAAGATTCTGTTTTTCATTGGAAATAGGAACTATTTACAGTAAAGATATATAGAAACATATCCTTCAGTTGAAGGGAATAATCTTAAATTTCAATGATGCTGCGTTCGCGTTTCTTGATGTGTTAACGTAATTACTGCAGTTTTTTTAAATGGTGGAAATTAACACATACAGCTAAAATCAACAGGTTCTAAGCTTGATTTTGATGTATAGGTTGTGGGGGTTTGAGATTTTCCCTGAGTGATAGCCGGGAACGGTCTGCTCTCAGCGCTGACTCGGTGGGGGCGACTACAGAATATACCGATCACTTTTCAATAATGTGTAGTAAATGAAACGACTAGTTAGTGAAATCAAAGACCTATGTTGCAATCAGAATGGGCATTTTTATCTAGTGGCCATCCACAATGATATTCGATTTGAAGAAACATAACTGACGCATATAACTTATTTATTAAACGTTTTGCAGCGCAGTGGCTCAATGTTTGTTGTGTGTAACTGGTGCTGCCCTCTCTCTCTCTCTCTCTCTGTTTTTTTTTTTTTTTTCCCCGAATCCGAATAATAACAAGCAACTTCGGGTAGAAGAAATATCTGTTTCCATCGCATTATTTGTGCTTTCCCAAATACAGTATTTGGATTCAGGTACATCCCTAGTGGTGAGAAGCTTGGGAAAAACATAACGGCCAGTTGCAAGCTACTGCTGAAGGGGTCAGCTCAGTGGCAGCTCAGCGAACACAAGAAAGCACAGTGGATTACTCTGGTCTCCCCACAACCCATGAACCACCCCCTACTGGGCATAGCTCTGCAGACTTCACCACACCAACCCCCACCATAGAACATCTGGCAGCGGCACAGAGAGAAGTGGTGGACTCCGTGGACTTCATCATACCAGTCCACACAGAGGATTCTGCAGCACACACTGCGGACTCCCCTTCCCCTCTTTTTGAATCCAGGGAAGCTCTATAAGCTGCGCAGACAGAACTGGTGGGCTCTGTGGACTTTGTCACACCAGGCCACATAGAGAACGCTGCACCACCCACTATGGACTCCCCTCCTCCCTTTTTGGAATCTGGGGAAACTCTCACAGCTGTGCAGAAGGAGGTGGAATGCTCTGTGTACCTGTCTGCATCAACGCCCACCGAGAATGCTGCACCACCCCCTACGGGGGAAACTCTCTCAGCTGTGCAGGCAGAAGTGGTGGGCTCTGTGGAATTGTTCACTCCAGTCCACGCAGAGAACACTGCAGCACACACTGCAGACTCCCCTTCCCCCCTTTTTGAATCTGGGGAACCTCTGTTACCTGCGCAGACAGGAGTGGAGTGCTCTGTGGAGCTGTTTGCATCAACGCCCACACAGAATGCCGGACCACCCCCCATGGACAATACCTATAAAAACACCAATCCTCCCATCACATCTGGAGAGCCCCACGACAGGGCTCACACAGGGGATGGGCTCAAGAGAAAGTCACAGTCCTCTGTCAGGGCTTCAAAGGGACCCCGCAGGAAACGAACCAGGAAGTCTACCCCCCACCGTTTTATGACCTCCCGGGCCCTCACCGTCTCCACCAGAGTTGTATCTTGCACTCCAAAGAAAGATAAACGGAGCACAGCTGGAACACCAGCTTCCCACACCCTGGTCAGCCAACCCCCAGATCATCACCCCTCCAAGCTCCACACACAGACATCATCCACGGGAAGCGTGAATGTCTTTCCCCGACTTCTGAAGTGGTGGGACGGTAATAGACTGGGTGCATACCAGGGACCTTCGGCCCATCTGCCCAGAGATTCCTCCTGTCATCTTTCGTGTACCCTGAACTGTGCCTCCCTCCGCTGCCAAAGGACTGCCAGTAGCCAAACTGCTGTTCTTGGAGGTAAAACTGGCAGCCCCCCCCCCCCCCCGATGTCCTGACCACAACTTTTTAACATGGAACCGTGTCCGCCTATGTCCCTTTCCCCAAGTGTAGGTGCCCTCATGCGCTGTTAGTGCATACCAATGGACAAGTCTGCCCCATGCCTGGGTTTAATTGGATTGGCAATCCTATGAACTAAAATCACAGTCAAGAATATTTCCTTGGACTGATTGCACCTTACACATGCAGTGCTGTCATTAATTATTCCCTTTTTGTATGTTGCGGTGAATGAAAAGGCCTAAACCTACAAGTACCACAGTCCTCTCCTGCCATCCCCCGAATGACACCCACGGACGTAAGTGCAACCGGATCTACGCCCTGCGACTGGGAGCTTGCCTAAATGACTGCTGTCCGCAGTCCCACCTGACTGGACCCCGGCTAAAGGAGCCAAAGAGGAATCCACAGGAAATATGGCACTTCCCCACTCAGCAGCTAAGAGATGCCCTCTGCACTTTCTCAGCTCTGGGTTGTCCAGCTTCCTGTCAAAGGAGACAGGTGCACACGGTGCACAACTTGGCAGGAACACTGTGGGCAATGGATTGCCTTTCATTTCACAAGGGCAACAATAATGGGAAAAAGCACTGTATGTTGCCCAAGGGGGTCCAGGGAATCCCCTCTCCCTTGTCAGTCCTGATACCCAGACAATGGAGAAGGAAAAGACTGGTACTATGGTGTCACAACCACAGCAATATAGAAGAGTGTTTTGAAGAGACTGTTGAGGTCTCCACACCACACCTTACCATTGTGGGATTAATGTCTGTGTCCAGTGGTAGGCCAGCAGGTCACAATTGGACTACTCAATTCTGACATGGACTAAATGTTTTAAAAGATGGTGTAAGGCCCACGGGAACAGGCATAGAGTGGAATTTCCTCTCTGACTGTCGTAAAGCAATTCACCAGGTGCAGAGTCTGATATTGTCGGGACAGAGTGACCCGTAAGACCTTGGCATCTGGTTTTGCGACAGTTAACAGGTGACACCTCTTTTCTATGGGAAAGCAATTCTAAAATTATCCCAACGTCCTGGAGGTTTCAGATGGCAAGTAATAAAATCACATGATGGAAATGGGGCAAATTGCTCAGGACAGTTGAGGGACAGTCACAGTGCCCTCACCTGGTGTCACTGGGTAACTCGTCTCCCAACCTTCATAAGGAGAGAAATTTACTCACGCACACTTTTTGTTAGGAAATAAATCCAGATTTGGGTCGAATACATTGATACACTACACTATGCAATCTTGATACACTGTGGAAAGACATTGAGAGTTGACAGTTGGTTCATGTAAAAGATTGTACAGTTATTTCATGTTTTTCAGAGTTTTCATGACAATCACGAGAACAAATATTCATATTTGGTATGGTTTTTATGGTCTCTGTGCGAGTGATGCTCTGGTTTAGGTTTTAAAACCAGCAAACCTAGAGAAAATCTATTTTTAATAAATTTGGAAGTCAACTGTATTTTTGGGACACTCCTCCTAGTAAATCCATCTGTCTGATCCTCAGGATGGAACCAAATTCCAATCTTCCCCCTCCAAGTAAATTTATGGTTTTATGAGCCTTTTGTGGCGACATCCACCTGCCTGCGCTGGGTTCTTATAGGAGAGGAACAGGGCCCTCTGGGAGTCTGCAATCAGACTTCCCACACAAGACTCTTTCTGTGTGTAGACTGCTGTCAGGTATGCTTAAATTAGATTATTAGATTAAATAACGTATTAAATTGTCGTTACGGGCGCATCCGCGGTGCGTACCGGGTGAAACTGCGTTGAGCCTCGGTGTAGAACTTCAGACGAACTGAGTTCCATTCTAAATCAAGCCTAAATTCTAATTTGGAACATAACTTATTAATTAATATGGAGTCAGATTATCACGAGGGTAAAACCTAGTAACTGTTACGCTTTCTTGCTGTGGTCATGGATATATTTGATGTGTTGTTCCGCGCATTTGTGAATATTCTGATGCTCCCATTGGGATATTGACAGTCCGGCGACAGATCGGATATATCTCTGATGACAGCATAGCCCCGTTTGCGAATGGAGAGTAACCTGAATGCTACTGATCCGTTTAAGGAGCAGTTTTAAGCGGGATATGAAGCAGCGCCTTCATATCTAACCCGTGGCAACGGAACCAGTGCATTCTTAATTATAATTGTGCCCTGTTCTTACGAACAGAGGAAAAATAACTAACATCTCCGGTTTTGAATCACACCAGCCAAGGGAGAACACGCGGTGCCTTCCCCTCCAGCTACAAACCCTCATTGGTCTAGCTGTGAGGTGTTTACAATGGCGGATGTACCACTTAGATTTAGTTAACTAATGCTATGTAAAAAGTTGTGCAAGTCGCTCGGGATAAAAGCATCTGCTCAATGGCTGTAATATTATGTAATGTACTGTTAACTGCATCTCAGAAATGTAAATGTGTAGTTTTTATATAGCTATGCCTTAATGATTATAGTGTGTCATCTTTATGTGGTGATGGGAAAATAGGCTTTTAGCAGGTGCATTCACATATTTTTCCAAGAGAGGGAATGTAGGATATGTAGTGTTTAGATTTTGGCCTTAGAGAGGGAATCAGTGAATAAGAATGTGGCCTGTCCTCCCCGTCACAAGCATCAAAGCAAATGCGATTGGGGCAATATAAAATCCACTGATACCCTAATCTAGGCAGACAATCTATGGGTCTCACCCCCTCCGAAGAGACAAACCAGATGACACAGGACACCATATCGGCGGTCGGAGACCCTACATGCCTAACATTTCTCTTTCCCATGTCCTCTTTTAGTTTGAATGCAATCTTTAGGTAGGCCAGTCCTTGTCATAAATTAGTCTGACCCCCCTTCCCTTCTATCCCACACCTTAACTCAGCATCACCCAATCAGGGCAAAACCAAGCGGCCAAAACAAGACTTCGTTTTTGAAGCTTGTTGTTCCTGGTTGCTCACTAGCGCCACTACGGTTGCGGCTACGACCACGGTCCACCTGTGCGAAGTCAGAAAATGCAGGCATCCCATTTCGTAGTGATTTCATTATGGCATGTGCTATTTACAGCTGCACTAGATGACCATAAAATAATCCTCCTCTTAAGTTTTTCGGTAGCCGAGTCATTTTTACTATTTCCTTTAGCCTACTTAACCAAATAATTAGTTGGCAGATTGCGTAATCAGCTTGCTATATTTGGTAGTCCAGTAGCCTATGCTCAAACAGTTCGCAACTTCGGCTACCAAGCCATTTGACTAGCTAGCTAACCCTAAACTGCAAATATTCAATCTGTCAAACGTGTTTTACGGCTTGTCAGTCGTTTACATTCTGTAAATGTCTACCTGGGCCATACTTCACGCATGTGACAAAGCTACTATAATCCCGATTTTGGGATAAACACTGCAAATTTTTCAGTTTCACAAAGCGAATTAAGAGTCTTAAGGTTTATTTGCTGAATAACATACAACACACGATGAAATCACACACACAGAATTTAACGAAATTAACCATCTTTGTAAGACTGGCATTTAGAAAGGAACATGTTTTTAACATTTAAACAAGAGCATTTAAGACAGTGGTTCTCAGAACCGGACCTGGGGGCTCCTTGCGTATATTAGCTTTTCTCCATTGGTTTTGATGATTTACAAGAAAATAATAATAATAGCATAATAATAATTAGAAATTCAATGTACATTATTTTTGTCTTCATGCACCAGGTGGAAAACTTGCTGTACAAAGTGTGTTGTCATATTTACACGCCTGCAAATCAGTTATTAAAATACTTGGTAGATTTGTTAATCACCGCTGACAGTGTTAATTTTTATTCGGTAGAAAGTGACTTGCGAACGATCGGTCAGCTAGCGTCACCCAGCAAGTGAACACCACAAACGGGGATGAAGTAGCTAGTAGCAGTTACTGGCTCATTAACTGACTGTGGCGAAAACATATGACATTAACTTGCAGGTCTACCAGACAGTTATACGAAAATTAGCCTAGTCAAATCACCAGTAGCCTATACATCTCTGATTGATTGACCATCAGTGTAGTCGATGTTCTTCCCCTGTGGTTCATATTGTTAATTTGTGAGCTAACCATGGATAGCCTACCTAGCTCACTGGCAAGCTGGTATGCTAGCTAAGCATATTCGTTTTGCTGAGAAACATAAATTGAAGATAACTGAACATAATTGTATTATTAATGTCATACAGATAATGTGATTACATGACACAGTACAGTCACGGATGGAAATTAAACTCCGTAAACATTTGATAATATATTTTAAAACATAACGGCAGCTAGCCTCAAGTTCGTTCTGCAATCGTTCATTCAGGTTGATGGGCTTTTCTGCACCGGACTGTCAATCACATTGTAAAAATCACAAGACCGCTTAACTCTATGGTTTTGGCTCCAAATCGACAACATGGCCGCGCCCGCCATTGAGCTTCAAAATATGTTTTAGAGACCCACGGAGAGTCAATGGGTGACGTCACAGTAGCTTTGTCCATAGTTTTTACAGTCTCTGGGCAAAACATCCTCAAGCCATGCTAGGTAAGGTATTTAAGATTGCCACAGGAAAAAGTTTATGTGTTGCGTTGGTGTCGGAGCCTTGAAGAAGAAGTTTTCCTCTTTTTATTTTGGTGGTGGTTCCTAGGTTGTGTGTTTTTAGCTGGTTTCCTTGTGGCGCTTATACTGGAAGTGGGTGATACTTTGGCAAGGTCTGGCCGATCCGTTTCTCTCTCTCTCTCTCTCTCTCTTTCTCTCTCTCTCTTATCTGTCTCTCTCTCTCTATTTTCTGGTATTTCTAGGTTAGTTGTTTAATGTTTTGCTGTATGTCTTCTGTTGTGTAATGTAGAAGTATTGTGCCGGCATTCAATAAAGAATGTATGTTTTCAATTCATTATAATTGCTGCTCATTGAATTCAATTATTTAATCTTAAAACCTGGTATAGAGCTTGTTTTGATTTGTTGGTTGATTCCACCAGTGCACTGTAGACTGACCTATCAATGAATTTGGCGATTGGCAGTTTAAATAATAATTATTAAATTAAATCAAATAAAATATATTTTACATGTAGGATAAGTGAGGGGTTCTAGCATGCAATATCGCTTGGTTCAGTATTCAGAGTGCTGAACATTTTAACAAGGACATTGACTGTTGGAACCGCTGGATTCAGAACAGAAACATATTCTTAATTAATCCTTGCTTGTCCGACACAAAACACAATCCACAACTTAAAAACACACAAGATGGCTCTGGACAACTAATGGTACACTGTAAGAAATTTTCATGTAAGTTTACAGTAATTTACTGGCAGCAGTTTCGCCAGTAAAGTGCTGTTTTTTTACAGCATCGTTACTGTATTTCAATATTACAGTAAATTACTGTACTCCAAATATACTGTATGTTACTGTATTTTCTTTAGATGTACAGTACTTTACTGGCAGCAGTTTCAACAGGAAAATTCTGTTTTTAACAGCATTGTTGCTGTGTTTGGAGTACAATACATTACTGTACTCCAAATATGCTGCATTGTTGCTGTAATCAATTCAGTTATAGCTTTATTGCATTTGTAGTAAGTTTATGTATTCATCACAAGATGATTACTGTTTTAAAAAGTGTAAACTAGCCTAACATTGCTATTTCAAACATCATGAAACAGTCAAACAGTCAGTCAAAAAATACTATTTTATTTCACATTTCAGTTTTTCACAAAGTGAAGTGCTTGGAATTTCAAAAATAAAACTGCAATATGATTTTTAAAAAACTTATTTGGGGTACAGAATCTAAATAGACTGACTTAAGGTCAACTCAAACCCTGATCTCATTGACTGTAGAACACACTAAACAAAAACTTCAGTCAAAACATATACAGTGCCCTCCATAATGTTTGGGGCAAAGACCCATCATTTATTTGTTTGCCTCTGTACTCCACAATTTGAGATTGTAATACAAAATCATGTGGTTAAAGTGCAGACTTTCAGCTTTAATTTGAGGGTATTTACATCCATATCGGGTGAACCGAGTAGGAATTACAGCCCTTTTTTTACGTAGTCCCCCCAATTTTAGGGCAGCATAATGTTTGGGACAGCAATGTTATGTAAATGAAAGTAGTGATGTTCAGTATTTGGTTGCATATCCTTTGCATGCCATGACTTCCTGATGTCTATGACCTATCATCTGGATATCTTATTTTCAGGTTGTCCTACAATCAATAATAAAACTCTTGAATGGATCTCTATGGGAATTGGGGGGTGGGATGAGATTCAGGTGTAAATTATACTGATACAGTATAGAACACATGTGTTGGCTAAATGGCTTTAAGTCATCGAGGGTCCAAAGTATCAGATGAACCTCAAGCCATCATGCTGCTGCCAGATCATTTTTCCATTGGGTTCAGTAGGACAGTTAATCAGGAGACGCAACCCTGGCAGTGATCCATCCATATCTGCTACAAATCTCAAATTGTGTAGTACAGAGGCAAATAAATGAATAAATTTGAATATTAGCAACATTAGAAAAACATTAGACAAAGACCCACTGAAAGTCCATAAGTCTCCTCATGAAGATGCACACATGAGGATTAAGGGATGTCTGTTTCTTCTGGACCACCTTCCCAGAACGCTTGCTACTGACCTTCCCCTGCCGAGCTTTGAACCCACGCTCTGGGTTAATACCAATAAAAAATCTGCAAAGCAAAATAGTAAAATGAGAAAAATACAATTATTTGCAAAAAAATCTGGAAAATGAGCCACAATGGCTAAACCTTCAAATGTTCAATGTCCAAATTGATATTTGAAAGGATTATGCTACCTCTGGATGAACTCCAATGTGCAGCAAGCACCATCCTGATACTGCAGGTTGAAGTTATAGAAGCAGGAAACCAGTGTGGCAAGCCCCAATGTGAATGACTCCCCCTCGGTCAACACTTGGCTCTCTATGGTCACCATCCAGCGACTTGTCAGCGACTTCCACCGGACCTATAATCAGATAATTATTAATTAAACAAACAGGAAAAGAACACACACACACTTGTTTTGTGAAAATAGTCAACGTGGTTTATTTCTCATATAATTACTGATCACAAAGTTACATATCACTGACAAAATGTGGTTTTACTCAAGTGTGACAAAGATCACATGGGTCTTCTTCTAGGCCCTGTGGTGTGGCCACATGGTCAAGGAAAAGTTAAATTAAACATACACATGCATACCACGAACAGTCAATCAAGGACTGTCAGGCAAAGTCAAGGACCTCTCAACGTCAGCAGCAAAGGCAGAAACCTGTAGAGAACAAAAGAGATGAAATTAAACACATTTTAATATAAGGAATACGGTGCCCTACATAATGTTTGGGACAAGGACCCATCATTTATTGATTTGCCTCTGTACTCCGCAATTTGAGATTTGCAATAAAAACAACGATATTTACATCCATATCGGGTGAACCGTGTATGAATTACAGCCCTTTTTATACATAATCCCTCCAATTTTAGGGCACCATGTTTGGGACACAACAATGTTACAGTGCACATCATAAATGAGTACACCCTCTCTGAAAAATGAAAATCCAGCTACATCTCTTTACAAATAAAATATATTTGGGGTTCCTATATTATGTAGTGTTTCAGCAACACTGCAATATTGCAATGCTAAACAGGACAGTATGTTTTTTTAACCAACATTATAAAAAGCCATGTTGCAAATGAGTACACCCCCTCTGAGGAAAAATTTGTTTCTGCTTCTAAATTATGACCACAAGAAACTGCCCTGCCTTCTCTGATATGAGATTTTAAATGAGATTTTAAACTGGATAAATCATTGCATCTAACACTGCACAATTCTACATGACAAGATACACACTCTATTGCAGTTACCTGTGCTCTCCTCTTATCTTGATGATCTCGATATACATGACATTTCAACTGTGTTATGTTTCTGAATGAAAGGGTGCAATCAAAAAAGGCGCATTTAAACGACGCGTTTGGAAGACTCGCATGTACATTCATATGCCTAAGAAACGCATACTTCGTTAAGCATTGGTGACCACAATACTGACATGGAAACATGCTTTCATACTAAGCTATCGCTGGCGAATGTTTGGCCGTTATGATACTAACTAGTTTAATGAATTTGAAATGCACGTAGCCTACCTGCGCAATCGACGACCCTCTAGCCAGCTGCAACAAAAAATACTCGAAATACAGGGTTGTCTTGGAAAAGAACAAGAAGATTAATGTGAAATACAGATCATGTTGGAAATCAAAAACGAATAAATTGTAATATAATTAGTTTTACATTTGCGCAGCCTTTTACTTAATTAGGTGAGACACTCGAAACTTTGCATTGCTTTGTTAGCAAATTCTCTCTCCCGCCACTACTAACCAATGGCTTCCCAATATCCTTTGCAATTTCCAGTTAATTACTGTAAATTCAATCTCATAAAAAACACGTTTTCAACGTACAAAAATGCCAAGTTACTCAAAAGTATTGATATCAAAATGACGCCAAGTTACGGCACTACGGTACTACTTGAAAGAATTGAGGAAATATTCTGTAGCATTGCTTTGGAATACATGTTATTAAATTTCGGTGAGGCAAGATAGCCTATATTGTTTGTAGTACCGTAACTTGGCGTCATTTTGATATCAATACTTTTGAGTAACTTGGCATTTTTGTACGTTGAAAACGTGTTTTTTATGAGATATCATTTCTTTTTGCAAAGCGTTTTATTACGAGAGTGAGACCCTGTAAGAAACGGTTGTGGATTATGGCTATCATTGTGTGAATTTGTACAGACTGATGAGCGTGTACGTTTAGCAGTTTCGGTTTGCTATATATGTAAAACAGTGGCTGTGACAAATGGTGCGGTGGCGTAATTGTAAACGCATCATAAAAATTGAAATATGGCCAGTGTAGCTGTGTAGGCTACTCACGGATTTGACGGGCATCCAACGAGCCTTGATTGACAAAATAATCAGCAAGCCCGTAGAATTAGAGCTGCCTAGGTCACAACTTGTGTACCCTTCTGTCCTGCTCCGTTGTCTGTTATTTCGTGAAGATGCACTTTTAGTGTTTGTAAGGTTTATAAGGCATTTTGATAGGCTTATCTGCAGGTAGGAATCCTCTTTGCTGTTTTGTTAAGCTAGAACCGGAAAAATTGATAGTGGAGAATAGGAGCAGAAGCATATGTCCCAGCAGGCTTTGCATATGAGAAAATAACAACAGTGTGAGATAAATTAGGCGAAATGATGAAATTGCGTAGTTGAAACAATATGTTTTTTAGCAGAATGGGCATGTAGGTGAAGGTTGACATGATCACAGACTATAGTGCGAAGTAAATGAAGTGACCATGAGCGAGCTTAGTTTCCTTATCAAACGATATATATAACAGTCTGTATTTAACAGTAGTTATTTAAGTGGAGGGTTAAATAACGTGTGCAATCTATTGCACTAATGTGTTTTTCTCATGTTCAGTGCTAGTAGTTATACTCATGAGTGAATCATGATTTTAAATATAATGTTTTAATGCGGAGTTGCAGAACGTACATACGTAGTAATTGTTTGTAGCCTATGTGGCTAGATAGAGAACAGGGCGAGGTAACATGAATGTAGAAACGTGGCGTTTGCTGATATGATGGTTTTGTACGGTAGCCAAGTGAAGAAATGTAGTTAGTAGAAACTGGTGTAACCTTTTAATAAAAGGAATACATTTGCGTCATGAAATGCATATGGATGGCCGTGAGTGAGTTTTGGTAAAGCAAATATTTGCGTAAGAAAATTTTAGTGTAAAAGAGGAAATGATCTGCCTGAGGGCGAGTCGGGATTCAAGCCTGAAACCGGAGGTTTACCAGTCTGTGACTTCGTTGGTGCAGCACCATGCCATAGCTATGCAAAGCGTGAAATATCATTAGCAAACCTGCCCGTGGTTTTAAAGAAGAACACAGGCCAGGAAGCACAGAAGAGCTCCCGTTGAATCCATATGGCTTAGCAATATTGTAGCCGGTTAATAACTGAACGTACAGACGGTAAGTGATAATGCATATGGCTTAGGAATATTGTAGCCGGTTAATAACTGAACGGTGAACGGCGGGTAGATATGGTGCAAAAGCAATAATCGACAAGTAGTAGACAATTATTAGTGAGGGTCGAAGCAGGTTAAAGAAACGTGTTCCTAGCTGGGCTTGAACCTACGACCCCGTGCTCCTAAGACTGTAACCTTGCCCACTAGGCCACAGGCAGACTAGCTGTTTAAACTGGAAATGTTTCAGAGTAAAAAGGTATGGGTATTTTGCGTGTGTATGCGCGTTTTTGATTGTGTAGGTGAAGATTTGGCTGGTGTCAGTCAAATGTCCAATGGGGAGACATGTTGTTAGTGGGATAGGCGGCAGGAAAAATAAGAAGAAGAAGAAGAAGAAAGAGAAGACGAAGAAGGAGAAAACGCAAAATCCCCTTAGTTTGGGGCTTTATTGTGTGGACATGTGAAGTTGTCTATGAATTCTGTTTGTTGAAATGGGGTCAGAATGTACAGAATTTAATGTTTTTAAGGGCTGAGTGTCTGTGGCTGTTGTGGTTATTTCTGTGGGGAACCCTGAAAAGTGCCAAACTCTCGGTGCTGTATAGGTATATATATATATATATATATATATATATATATATAATATATATATATATATGGGGCATGCCCCCGCCAAGGGTAACTTGGCGGGATGGCATACCTGCCATCCCAAACAGTGTTATGCAGTTAAGAGCAAAACGTCCACAATGCTGTTCTGTCTCCAGCAATGTGCTGTATATCAGTAAAACAGCAGGTTACTGTATGAATTTCCCTGTAATTTTACATCAATTTCTTACAGTGTAGAAACCGGAGAGGAGGAAATCCTCTTTTAACTTTTTATTTTTATTTTTATATATTTCATTTTGCTTTTTCAAAATCAAATACAATAACAGACAGCATGAAACCAATAAATGACAGTACAAAGTCAACAAGATAACAAATAAAAAACAAATCAAAATGAAAATCAGATAGACATCGTCCACAATAACAACAAAATAATGTAACTAAACAAAAAATTGAGAGACTCAGGGCAACATGTCACCTCAAGGATAATATGGTCAAGCACGTCCTCAATACAAGAAAACTATACAGAGGCACAATCAATCTGGTGCGATGGGAGGTTTTTCATATAATCCACAAAGGGTTGCCATATCTTGTAAAATGTTTTACTCTTATTCCTCAACCAGTAAGTTATTTTCTCTAGGGGTATACAGCTATTAATTTCAGAGAGCCACATTCCAATTGGAAGCTACATTCCACCGGCCTTTGTGGTTGACCGTGATAAAGTTGCGTAGTTGCAGATAGCTGAAGAAATCTTTATTTGTCAAACAGTATTTTTGTTTAAACTGTTCAAAGGACATAAAGATTCCTTCCTCATAGCAGTGCTCTAGGTGGTTAATGCCTTTCTTGGACCATAATCTGAAGTTACTATTCTGAAAGATCATTGGTAGCAGTCTATTTCTCCATAAAGGGGTTTTAGGGGAGAGTAATCCTTCTTGTTTGAACAGTTCATGCAGTTTGTACCAAATTTGAACTGACTGAATGATTAAAGGGTTATCTGATGCAGTTTGAATTGAATTTTTATCCCATTTATACAGGAAATCTGTTGGTGTCTCCTCATTCATCTCTATCTTTTCAATGTTGACCCATGAAGGGGGAAGGCCATTAGCAAACATCTGTGCCAAAAATCTGGATTGGGCGGCATAATACATACGAAAGTTGGGGAGTTTCAGCCCTCCTTTGTCATAATTCAGAGTTAGTTTGTCCATGCTGACTCTTGGAGCCAAATAAACTGTCTGATAAGTTTGTTGAAAAATGTTGATGGGATATGAATCAGAAGTGACTGAAACATATACAGAAAACTAGGCAGGGTATTCATTTTTATAACATTGATTCTGCCCAGTAAGGTGAGTGGCAAATCTATCCATTTTCTCAAATCCTCCTCCATCTTCTGCAACAAGCTGGCTAGATTGAGTTTGTAAAGATTTTTAAGGTTGCTATCCACAGAAATACCCAAATATTTGAAACCCATATGTGACCACTTAAAAGGGAACTTATGTTTGACACTATTATAATCAAATACAGACAGTGGCAGAATTTCACTTTTGTTAAAATTGACCTTATATCCAGAAAAAGAACTGTATGATTTTAATACATTCTGTAGATGGGAAAGGGAGCTTTCAGGTTTAGTTAGATATAGGATAATGTCATCAGCGAAAAGTGATATCTTCTGCATGTCGGGGCCAACCTCAAAGCCACTTATATTAGGGTTGCCTCTAATGGCCTCAGCCAATGGTTCGATGGCGAGCACGAAAAGGGGGGGACTAGCCGGGCATCCCTGTTTATTGCCCCTATAAAGATGGAAAGGATTAGAGGTAATCCCATTAGTAATAATCCTAGTTTTGGGAGATTTATAAAGTGATTTATCAAATCAATAAACAGAGTGCCGAAACCAAATTTACCCAGAACACAAAATAGATATGGCCATTCGACCATCTCAAAAGCCTTTTCGGCATCGATCAAAACTGCCAGACTTGGTATTTTATTTTTATGGTGGTGCGAGAAGATCTTTAAATTCTTTGTAAAATTCCGAGGGGAAGCCATCTTCCCCCGGAGATTTATTGGTAGATAGAGATCTGATAGCTTCTATCAACTCAGAGATAGAAAATGGTTCTTCCAGACTCTCTCTTTCTTCATCTGATAAGCATGGTAAGTTAATTGAGGAGAGAAATTAGTCTGTTTTTGATATATCCCATTTGACTGTGAGGTATAAAGGTCCATATAGTATTTTTTAAATGCATCATTAATTTTGGTGAGATTATAGGATACCTCATTGGAGGGTGTTTCTATGGCATTAATTGTTCGCTTGTTTTCCTCAGCTTTAAGTTGCCATGCCAGCACTTAATGCGTTTTCTCTCTGAGTTCGCAGTATCGTTGTTTTGACCTAGTAATTGCTCTCTCTGCTTGGTATGTATTCATAGAATTGTATTTTAATTTTAGATTGACCAATTCTCTGTACAAGTCTTTAGTTGGAGCTCTTTGATATGTTTTCTCAAGTGTAAGAATTTCAGATTCAAGAACGTTAAGTTCAGTGCTGTGTTTTCTCTTCAAACCTTTTGTATAGGAGATGATTTGTCCCCTCAGGTAGGCCTTTAGTGCGTCCCAAAAAATGAAATTGCTAGGAGCAGAGGGTTTGTTTGCTAAGGTGAAAAGGTTAATCTGTTCTCTGATGAATGTACAGAATTCAGGTTGTTTTAGAAGTGTATGATTACGTCTCCATCTGTATGCTCCATTTACCTTGCCAGGAATGGAGACCGATAGCACCAAAGGAGAGTGATCGCTTAGTAATCTTGAAAGATATTCAGTATCTAACACTATGAAATAGTTGAGTAGATATCAAAAAATTATCTATGTGGGTATGTGTGTCATGTGGGTGCGAATAAAACGAGTAGTCCCAGTCTTGTGGGTGCATCTGTCTCCAAGCAACAGTCAAATTTAGGTCCCTCATGAAAGAGATTTTGGATTTGGCCGCTTTGGCAAGAGGGGAGGGCTTATCCAAGGATCTATCAAGCACTGTATCCAAACAAAAATTAAAATCCCCTCCCACCAGAAGCCATCCTGGTGCTTGAGTAATCTGGAGAAAAACATTTTGGATAAATAAGTGGTCATCAAAATTGGGTGCATAAATATTCATTAAAGTCCAGTATTCCAAATACATATATCCTTGCACCAAAACAAACCTGCCCGAGGGGTTACATACGGTTTTAGTAACATTGAACGGGATATTTTTACTTATTAAAATTGCTGTTCCTCTTGCTTTGGAACTAAAAGATTAGGCAAAAACGTGACCTATCCATTCTCTTTTAAATTTTTTATGCTCGCTGTCTGTCAAATGTGTTTCTTGTAAATAGATAATGTCCGCTTTAAGTTTCTTGAGGTAAGTATAGACTCTTTTCCTCTTGATTGGGCTGTTCACGCCTTTTGTATTAAATGTTACAAATTTCAATGGACTTATCATGGGCTTGATTTCCAATGACTAGTAGCCAGACAATTATCTCCTTCATGTAAATAATCAAGTAAGATGCTATTATTTGAAAAAATGTAGTAATCTCAAAAAGGAAAACAACACATAGAATAAAAAACAGAACAAAAACAACAAAAATCATGAACACCGCCCTTCCCGACTGTCAGTCTACAAGCCAGACAATCAAACATGAATACACTGTAGAGAAACTTAGTTGCTCGCTCTTCTTTCTTCTTTAACTCAGACTTTAAACAGAACCTCCGAGCTCTCATATAGTTGAAAACAAATGCTATTATATTCTGATTGGCGAAAATATTTACAGCCAAGTCAAAGGTGTTACATTTTGGCTCAAATGAATAGGTGAATATAGCCTACATATAAAAAATAATAACAATAAAAATATGTGATTGAGTAAGATTCAAAGTTAACTGTCTCACAGAGTATTCGGAACTACTGAAATTCTAGGCCTTATTCAAATGTAGAACAGAGAAATAAACGTATTTCACTTGAGGCCATAAAATATTTACCAACAATTCCTGGGGACTTAGCTACATCCAGCTTAGTTGCATATTGAAAGTAAAATAAAATAAATTAAATTAACAAGATGGGAGAGTCATAGGGGGAAAAAAGTAGGCCTAAATACATGTAGGCTATATAACACGGACTTGCCATTCAAGTTCATTTGGTAATAATGTTCGTATCACTCTGACTCTAATTAGTCAATCACTTTCCTGCAAATCAATCATGATAAAAAAGGGGGGAAAACAGATTATAGGCGCTCTCATCCGTCTTCACACTGGACCTTCAATCGTGCAGGGTAAATCAGGCAGCAGGTGATGTTTTTCTCCTTCATAGCTTTTAAGGCTGGGATGAGCTGTTTGCGACCCCTGGCTAGCTCGGGGCTCATATCGGGGGAAAAGCTGATTTTCTTGCCAACAACAGTGATGTTTCCTTTCGCTTTTGCAAGTCGCAGAATTTTTTCTCGGTCCTGAAATCGAAGCAGACAGATCAAGACAGGTCTAGGAGGCTCGGTTGGTGTGGGCTTCGGATTCAGGGTTCTGTGGGCGCATTCGATGTCCACCGGTCCGGTGAGGTCTGTGCCCAAGACGTTGGGTATCCATTCAGTGAAGAACTTGACAGGCCCTTGCTATCTTCCTTTAGTCCCACCACACATACATTGTATGTGACTTTGAATCGATTTCCTGTGAGAGAGTCTTGTTTCCCTCTTGAATTTCCTTGATTAGAACAGCAAGCATGCCAACAGAATCCTCTGTTTCGGAGAGTGTTTGGTTAATGTCACCCATGATGTGAGCAGCCTCGTGGGGGCTAATGTTAGTTGTAGCATCATTAGCAAGAGATTCATCGTCGCTTTGACCATCTTTTTTGTTTCTGTTTTTGTTTTTCTGTCGATGATCCATTCCTCATGAGTTAGTTAAGCACTTTAAAGATTAAATTGGCCCAGCTCGAAAGTTTAATTCAGCGTTGTTTTAAATTAGATAAGCAGATATGTTAGAGAGCTCAGTTCGTTCATGTCTGCTCAGCTCCGCAGCATCCTTTTAACTTTCTAACGTAAAGAACTTAGTTTATAATAGACTACAGTTAACGTTAGCACTTAGCTAACACTGGAGGCAGCTAGGATTTGCTTCCAAGAGGGCGAACAACCCCCCCAAAAAAACCTTGTTAGCTCGAGTGTGCCAAATGTACTAACCGGCTTGCTAGCCGAGTGCTAATGAAGGGGGAAAAGCGGGGTAAAAGTCTCTTTTTGTTCCTTTAACGGCAACAAAGGTTTTCACCTTAGGAGCAAATCTCGCTTATAATAATGTGTTTCAAAAACGTGAACTAATATCAGAACTCCAAACTCCACAGAAAAACAGAAAAACTCTACTCCAAACTCCACAGAACTCCAACTCCAATCCAAATATCTTCCTGCCAAGGGACCGCAGATGTAAATTAGCTATATAGCTAACTCTGGCCCAAGGGTTGTGTTGTGCATGGCCCTGTTCAATAAATTAATAAATAAAATAAAAATAAAACGAGCAAAGACCCAAAAACAAATAAATCAAACACACAGCACCCAACACCCAACAAACAATTTGCTAGCACCACTCGTTCATCTCGATCCAACTCCAATCCAAACAAGCAAACACCCAAAACAAATAAATCAAACACATAACACCCAACACCCAACAAACACTTAGCTTGCACCATGCGTCCGTCTCGGTCCCACAACAGGAAGTGGGTATCCGGTTTGTAATCAGTAGAGCACAGCATGCGTGTGATGAAAAGCAAGTATGTGTTGAATTTCACATGCTGGAGCACATGAGAGCAAGAAATGTGTTTAAGGGACTGAAAAGGGGGGTAAGGTTTTCTCAGCCTGCGCTTTCCAGCTCACACCTGTCCAGAGAGGAACAATGGCAACATCACAGAAACAAACGCTTTGCATTTCAGTCACTTTTGTAGAATCGGGGTTAAGTGCCTGCATGTTTCATCAGCAAATCCACGGCACTACCTCTCTGGTGAGCCACACAGTAAGCTAACCAGGAAGGGGATTTACCAAGATTAGAGATGCTTCGGACACATTGCCCTGTGCACCACCCACAAGCGTTCACACACCTCCACTTGTTTGATACTCTTGAGCAAATAAGAAAAAAACCTAAAGGTTTTTTTTGGCCTTTGCTAGATGTCTGTGAGAAACAGACATCCAGCAATGGCCAAATCATGAAAGACTACACATAGTGCAGACTATCACTGGAGAGAGTTTTCTTTTCAGTAAATTCATCTGGATAGGGCCCGAATATCCACTGCAGACCAGCAAGGCATTCTGCTCCATCAACCACCTGTGCGACCACATAGCTGGAAAATGCTCCCAGCCATGAAGTGCTTCACCTGTGTCACAACACAGCCATGAAGTGCTTCACCTGTGTCATAGCACAGCTTCATACAACTCATCTACATCGTAGTACAGCCAAGCCCATTCAGTGCACTCCGAAGTTAAGAAAACTGAAATGCAGAAGAGGTGTGATTGTGTTCTATGTAGAGATCTGAGTGGAGGTGTGGCAGAGTTGCTCTGAGGGCTGTAAATGCAGTCCCAGGAGAGGAAGCGACCTTGTTCACTTGAGAAAAATACACTTAACCTGAACAACTTCAGTAAATGTGTCAATCTGTGCGGTCCGAACGGGGCATCTGCTATGCAAACAAAGAATGTGATGAGTAATTGTGTCAATAAATCTTCACCACGGAGCATGTGCAGCATATGCAGGAAGAATGTCCTCTCCAACACCACCACCAGTGATCACAAGAGTTCCCTTTCTTTGGCACACTTAGGTGGCCTTATCTTGGAGACTAGGAGAAATCTATTTACCTCAATCAATTTGTAAAAATCTTACTTTTGCCCAGCGCTGTTCCACCTCAAACAGTTTGTCATAGCCATCCCCTTCTAGCTTTCAGGTGGACTTTGGCTCCTCTGACTGAGGCATTACTTTCTAATGGGCAGGGCTCCAGGGACTTACCCATTGGCCTGCAGGCTGGGGGTGGGGCCACCACAGATTGTACTATCCTTTGAAAACAGGCATAATTTTCATATCCAAAATACTGTATAAGCAGTGAGGTCTCAAATGGCTTACAGAAGATTTATTGGAAACCTGTTTTAGATGGTTTAATTTCAGAGTCTGGCTGGCCGCTCAGGTCACACGGATGAGGACAGGGGTTCAGACGGCACTCTGCTGCTTCCACTGTGTCACCTAGTCCACTGCAATTGTTCTGGTGGTTCTGTGTCTTCCTGGCCCAAAGTCTGCTGCCAGATCTGGCATGTTGTTTTTCTCAGTACAGGAAGCATCCTCCTCCATCAGAATTGACTTTGATTCACCTCATCCAGCCAGGATGCTGGACTGGCCGGGAAATCTGGGTAATCCCCGCTACTGCCCGTGGACAAGTCTGACCTGGGTCCATTACCCCCCACAATACCCTGGCCACCCTGGGTCACCCTGCCAGCCCCAACCTGTGTCATAAGGAGACAGCACTGAGTCAGGGTACACCATGCCAGAGATGAGGTTTGGGTTTCCGGCCAGGTTTGGGATGGAGTTTGGGGAGCGGGGCAGGGTGTAAGGGCTGCTTGAGCCGACATCCTGGTATTGGTCCTGTGCTTGGATGAAGCGGGTGTGGTCAGCTCCCTTCCTGCTCAATGCAGGGGACACCTCACACAGACTATGGTAAATCCCATTAGAGTGGCCCATCTTCACCATGGATGACTCATCTGGGCATGTACAAACAGGAAGTGTGTGGTTAAACTGTTTATTTTTTAACAGAACAGCGAATCTTCAAATGAATTGTCAGATATTGAATTACAGTTTCCTTAAAATGAATCCATTGAACTATGGATGCTTTGCAGACATGCACAAGATCAGAGTGTATTTAGCACTAACATGTTCAGAGGAGAGCAGTGCCTCCATGCAGTTGGCTTGACTCAAACATGTTTCCAACAGGAGCATCTCCTAGGCAGTTGCAGTTACTGCACTCCTGCTGTAATGCGCCCCTGCCTTTATGTATTACTGTGCTCTTGCTCTAATTCATTACCACCCTTCTGCTCTTATAATTACTGTAAACCTGCTCTGACATATTCCTTCACATCTGCTCTTATATTTGCGGTAAACCTAATATATTACTGCATTTCTCCTCTTATAATTACTCTGCTCTTGCTGTTATGCATTATTGCCCTTTTGCTTTTATGCTTACTATACTCCTGCTGTTATTCATTACTGCACTCCTGCTCTTAAGCATTTACTGTGCTCTTGCTCTAAAGTGCTAAGCTACTACCTGCAAAGGAAACCTCAGCGTCACTGTCCAAGCCTTCGTCCAGAACTCCATGTTTGTTTTTGCCACTGCCCCTGGACCTCTTCATGCGGAAATATTGCCCCCATCGCTGCTGCCCAGAATCCGTCTTTAGCTTTTTTTCCTTTGCCCTCCTGTTCTGGAACCACACCTAAAGTTACATCAACATGTAAGCCTCCTCTAAAAGACACACATGCCACAACACAGTATCTTGCTAACATATCCCTGTGTCTAAGAAAAACTTCAATATGGTCCCCCTCCCTAGCACACGACAGATGAAACAGTAAAAAGCAAACTGTTTCTGTTCATTCATTTATGAATACATTATCTTCAGTAGAATATACATTTTTAATCATTGCACAAAACAAAACTTTGAAAAGACAAAGTTTTGATTTTCATGATTGAATTGGCACAGCGAAATCAACACATTCTTAAATCAAAAAGTAATTTAAATGAAAAGTCATGAATCTATTGAGTAAGTAATAACGTTTTAGTTAAAAGCCTATTCCAAAAAAGAACACAAAATCTACAGTAAGTGTTGTCATTGTCCATGTTAGCTGGTCCAAAAGACAGACCTGAGTTTTATTTAGCTTCTGTTGTAATAATAATGACAATGACAACAACAACAGCAATAATAATAATAATAATAATAATAATAATAATAATAATATAATATCAACTGCACAGTAAAGCTTTAAAGTTATTGTGAATGTGATATAATAACATGAAACGATCATTCTGTAAAAGTTCTGGTGTACTTACATTAAGGGCGAGGTTGGAGCAGAGGGACAGAGCATTAACGTTAGAATTACCATGACCTGTGCCTCTTGGATAAGATTTATTTCTGGTTTAATTGACTTGCAATCAAGCTAGAAGTTGTCCTTAACCTGTAGTTTAGACGGGTTACCTCTGGTGACGGGATTACATGCTCGGTGGAGTGCGCCAGGTGACACTTTTTAACGCGCTGTAAATCATTTATTAGAGAGCTATTTAGATTGTATGACTGCACCAGCTCTAAAACCTGAAATAATGTTAGGCTACACCTGAAATATCAAAGGCCTTCCATTCAAAATTACGTTTGTTGTCTTAAAATAGTTACGGCTCAATTTTGTATGCCTATATTATATGGGCACGTGTCTCGCTTTTTACAGGTTTATGGAGGGGGGGGGGTTACAGATAAAAGGTGATTAGAGGTAGGCTACAGTAGACTACGTTGCATGATGGATTTAAATCAAAGCGTCCTCCCCTCCCTCCTGTTGCCCTTGTGAATACAAATGCATAAAACAATATATATGACCACAGCTGGCCAGGATGCCCGAAGCACCGCGCTAACTAGTAGAAGTGTTAATGAGCTTGTCTCAGGCTTGTCCTTACCACCTGACTTTGAGTTGAGGACTTTATTTGACCTTAACCGACCGTAAATATCTGTAGCCATATATGTAGCCAAAGTACATTTTATAGATAAAAGTGCGTTACCTGCACAACCCTCATATCCAGGCCGGTTTCCGATGAGAGCTGCTCCCTCACGTGCCTCGCAGGTTTTGGGGAGTTATTGTAGGCGATTTTCAGTGTCTCAAGCTGTTTGGCGGTGATGGTCGTGCGTGGCCTCTTCACTGTGGAGTCCGCTTCTGAATATACAGGACGTGAAAATAAAGACAATTTACCAATATTTGTTCTGCATTCAAAATATTCACATGATCAGGCCTGGCGTCTGGGGGGGACAATTGGGGAAATTTTTCCCGGGCCCAGGCATGATAGTTCAGGTCAACATAAACTAAATTTTTTTTTCCCAATTAAATGTCAACGTGCAGTGCTTACGATTGGTGAAATAATATTGTTTTTATTAATTTATGAGGATCTGACGGCTTGCCCTAATACAGCGTTTTCAGTAGTGGATTACTAACTCTCAAGTATATATAGAATATCCTTACATTTATATAGCACTTTTCCGAATGCTCAAAGTGCTTTACAGTGAAGGGGAACTCACCTCACCCACCACCAATGTGTATCACCCACCTGGGTGATGCACAGCAGCTCTTTTACGCCAGAAAGCTCACCACACATTAGCGAAGGTGGAGAGGGAGAGAACATTTATTTAGCCAATTAAATCTGGGGATGGTTTTTGGTGGCAAGTTTGCAAGAGCCAGATCTAGGATTTAGCCAGGACACCGGGGAACCCCCAACTCTTAGCGATAAGTGTCACAGGACCTTTAAGGACCACAGTGAGTCAGGACCTTGGTTTAACATCTCATCCGAAAGATGGCATCTCCTATAGCACAGTGTCCCCGTCACTGCACTGGGGCATTGGGGTTTATTTGACCAGAGGAAAGATTGCCCCCTGCTGGCCCACCAACACCACTTCCAGCAGCAACTCAGTATTCCCTGGTTGTCTCCTATCCAGGTACTAACCAAACCCACACCTGCTTAGCTTCAGCCATTCGGCAGGAGCAGAGCGCATGGATGTATGGCTGCTGGCTTAAAGTACAAGTACAGCATGTTGTAAGCACTGGCACCATCTTACTTAATGAGAACAAATGAGCATATGTTGCATGCAACAGAACATTAAAGCGGGAGGGTAACATTAGCCTACATTTAAAAAGCCTAAATGACCAACTGTTAAGTTCATAATATTTCAAAATTACCATTTAATTCTGAACCGCTACCGTTCTTTGGCTGGACCTGAAATGTTTTGACTAAAATAAGTGGCGTAAACATACAAAACTATGACATCTCAATTAACAAACTGTTCCCTTCCCCTTTATGTTTTAATTGTTCATTTAAGCATTGTTGTCTGTATATGTGTTTAGATTGCTATCCAACCACAATAAATTCATGGACGAAAATCAGCCATTCCATATCTGCCCAGGCTCTTAATGGATATTCTCTCTAATAGGCTATTTAAATTAGCCTAGTTAATTTCAACAATTAGTTCTAACATGTCTGCAAGTGTCAAAACAAAAGTCATCTAAAACAGTGGTTCCCAACCTCAGTCCTGGAGCAGGCTACTCTTGTTTTCGTTCTAACCACAATTGCAATACCAGAATTTTAACAAGTGGTTCATTTTTCTTAATTAGGTGCTTTTCATGTTTAGAGGGATTATTAATCCACATCATGTAAAAAATAGCCATCAACAATTAAGTTACCATGTTCATATTGTGCTTATTCTGCTTTATTGCAAACAATTATATAGAAGAGGTAACAAACTTTTTGGACCAATTGAAAGACTGAGATTAATCAATAGACCCCTGAACATTTAGCGGAAACATGTTTAATTTCCTGAAATTTATTGACACAATGCAGGTTTGGCTTGTTATCATTTGCTTTGTCTTTGAAATCTTCATTATCTTCCAGATGGTTAGTTTTAGTGGCCAGGTGTCTACGCTCTGATCAATTAGAAGCCTATTGACTCTGTTCACACCTATACTTTGTATCCGGATATATCCAGATTGTGTCCAGATTCAGTCGAGACAGATGTCAGTTCACATCTGGCATTAGAATGTGTCTCCACGGCTGCGTCCGAATAGTCTTTTTTGCTTAGGAGGGTTCCTAACTAAGTGAAGTGACCTGGAAGAATCTAAGTGGCAGCCATGATAAGACCTGTTCGAATTCACTAAATGCTAAGGAAAGGTGCTTCAATGCTTCCTTTCTCATCTCTTTTAGCATAGGGGACACTGGACCATCCTTTACGAAAAGAAAGGAGATAATGCTGTCCCACAATTCCTTGCAGCAGCAACATTTAAAGCGACGCACCATTCGGCCATTCACTAAAACAAATGATCAACATGACTGAGTTGTGTGGTGGTTCTTAAGATATTATATGCATAGGCTTATAATCAGATCATAATCAGCATATTAACCATAACACAGAAATCTGTCTTTCAAGAAAAAGGGATATGAGACATTTTTAGCCAGATGATGTTTTTAATTCAACATGTTTGAAACTTAAGAACATGATATGTACAGTAGTAGATTTGTAGATCTAACATGTTATGCCTATCTTGCATACATTTAACAATTATTTTCATACAATCATACTAATTGGGATTCATGTCGATAAATATGAGTGGACAGGAGGGTGAGCATGAGCAACCATTCTCAATGTGACAACCATTTCGTTTCACTTTTGTGACTGGTAGCCTATATTCCTTTTTTATTTCAATTCCAACCTTGGTAATGAAGTAATATTTTTTACCGGGTTGTCTACATTTATATAGCCTACATGAAACAACATGGTAAGAACACAGGGGGCAAAGTATCTAAGATGCGCTTTTAGTAGTCCATCTTCGGAACATTGTAGTTTCACCACGGCAGACGCACGTCAGTAACATTCGCCGTCGCATAATTACGTAGCCTAGTGTAAGTGCAGTCGGATTCTCTTAGCACCGCAGTTGTCTTTTCCTAAGTCCTTATGAATTCTCCTTCACATCTTTCCTTGACCTCATGACGTTTTCCATCAAGGTCAAGGAAAAGTGGTTAGGAAAAGACATAGGACGTAATTTTTTTGACTATTCGGACGCAGCCCACATGTGTCTCAACTGACCACTTGTGATCGGATCTCACTTCCCCACTCAATATGCAAATAAACACGTACATCATTTCCGTTTGCAAACATCAAATGCGTTGTTGTTTTTAACCATATATATGTCTAAGTTTTTAACCAGCGGGAGGTTAAAAACAACCGGTATATATATGTTTTAACCGGTATATTTTTATACAGTCTATGGCAGCAATACACTACCTGTACCTAGTCTGTCGGAAATTAAAAGAAGAAGTTTGCAAAGACCTTAGCGCGCAGAAAAAATCAAAACAAAAACAGACTGGGTCTATTCCTTGGCATGATCCAGGCAAACCAAATCGCCCAAGATGTTCGACGCACTCGTAATATGTCTCTTTGCGCTTTTCAAATTTTTCATTTAATGTAGGCCTAATTGTTTGCAATGTAGCACAATAAGCACAGTATGAACATGGAAATTTTATTCTTCATGGAATGCTTAGCTATTTCTGACATAATATGGTTGAAGAGGGCAAATAATCCCTCTAAACACGAAGAGCACCTAATTAAAGTATCTTGAAGATCTCCGTTTCGTTGTCATTGGTAAATGGTAAATGGACTGCATTTATATAGCTTTTTTTTAAAAATTATCCTAAGCACTTTACAGTTGATATATATATATATGTCTATGTTTTTAACCGGCAGGTTTTAACCGATATATTTTCATTGGCGGCATCTATGGTGATAAGCGGTAATTGCAGGTGTGTTTTTGGACCTCACTTCCCAACTTCCAAACAGTGTCGCCTGTATGACGTCAGTCAGTTGGCACCTGGGCCACGGTAACTATAACATTTAGCCTACTATTTACTGAATACAAAATGGCTGTTATAAAAGTAACGTTATGTACATAGGGCCTACTCATTCATTGCCTAACATTAGGCTAACTTAAGCTTTCTTTACACTGCCGAGCAGGGTGAAAATGCTGTTGCAGACCTGGGGTAGAATTAGTGATGATCAATTTCCACAGACGTTCTTTATCCACCTTTTGCCCAGTATGAACATCTTTACACTGCAGAGAAGAATCCGCGGCTCGTGCAGTTATGTATCTCGTGCACAATAAACATTGTCTTTCTCGTGAATGATTGTTGTGTGATATTTTGTAAACTGCCGCCTTGCAAACTGTTACCCCTCGTGTTTCTGGTTTTGCTAGCTAAACTGTTTGAGAATAAAGCTGAGCTGGGTGTTAAATTAGCAATCAGAACAAGAAGAATAAAACAAAAACAAAGGATATTTCATCAAAAAAGGGCATCAAGGCTGAAGGAACATATGAGGAAGCGTAGCCTAATAAAATAATAACAACGCTAATCCATACTGCCATATTTTTTTTAATTTAGTTTTCTCCGACTTGACATCTTTACACACTTTGCTCCACTATACCCCGGGGTTAATGCTCTGTGTAAAGACAGCTTTATTCCGATCATTATAAGATATTGATGAACTTGATGGAAATGTAATGATGGTAACAAGACCAAGCGGTTTTAGAATGTTGCAGAGAAAACTGCAGCGGTGTGAACTGGTTTGTTGCAGAGCATCTGAAGCCGTTGCCTGGGGTCTCAAAAGACCCACCTTGTCAAATCGCCAAGTGCAGTTTTAGAACGTTTACAGTTAGACATCTTGGAATTTTGCAAGTTGCATCCAGTCTAATTGCGAATCATTGATCTGAACTGGCCTTTAGTTAGCTACATTGCAACGTTGCAACAAGGTAGCATTGCATTCGAGAGACGGTTTGTGAGGTCGGTACCGGGCGGTGGCGTTGGCTAGTGTTTTTTCTAATTGTTAGCTGACATTATATAATGTTAATTACATTAGCTAGCTAACGCAACGTTACCTGATATGAGAGATGGCTACTGTGCGCAACATTGTCTAAACTAATGTTGCCTTTCTTGACATGGTCCGGTAGCTAGCGTTAGCTGTGCAAATAGCAATGCAATTTAGTCACGTTACATTGTCATCAAATGTAATACAAAATCTACATCAACAAATAACATGACTTCTCATGTTATACAAAAACTTTTTAGGGTTCCATAACCCCCCTCCTCCCCTCTCTGTTATTGTATCGCTAGCAGACACCGGAAAAAAACAGTACGCCGCTCACACAAGTGAGTTGAAGAGCAAGCCTGTTGCGTTAGCTCTGCCTACTCTGTCTGGCGGACCAACCACTGATGGGTGATGGAAAACGTGGCATTAACTGCGCGTTGCTTGTAATTTTTCCCAGGAATGTCGCCACAGACACCCAGTTCATAATAATAAATTAATACAATAATAATATAAATTAATATAAGAGGCTCAATCACCATTATGTTACCTAATTTGGCGATAGAACAGACATTTATTTAAATGAAAATCTTCGAGATTATTACTTTAAGAAAAATTTACACCTTGTTATAATTCTGAAATTTAATTTGTGGTTGGAACGAAAACCAGTATACACAGGGGTACTCCAGGACCGAGGCTGGGACCCACTGATCTAACACACAAGTCACCCAAACAGAAATAAGTTAGTAAATTAGTTCTTGCCAGCTAATTCCCAAATTGTACACTATAGAGTGCGCCAACACTGTTTAATCAGAGTGTGGAATGTGCTGACACCGGGCAGAGCTCGGTATTAGGCAGGAAAATTATCATTTTTCTTCTACAGTGCCCTTGGATTTGCAATATACACTCATCGACCACTTCATTAGGTACAACTGTTCAACTGCAAACTGCACCTGTTAACGCAAATATCTAATCAGCCAATCACATGGCAGCAACTCAATGCATTTAGGCATGTAGTCATGGTCAAGACGATCTGCTGAAGTTCAAACCAAGCATCAGAATGGGGAAGAAAGGTTATTTAAGTGACTTTGAACGTAGCAAGGCTGTTGGTGCCAGACGGGCTGGTTTGAGTATTTCAGAAAATGCTGATCTATTGGGATTTTCACGCACAACCATCTCTAGGGTTTACAGAGAATGGTCCGAAAAAGAGAAAATATCCAGTGAGCGGCAGTTCTCTGGGCGAAAATGCCTTTTTGCTGGCAGAGGTCAGAGGAGAATGGCCAGACTGGTTCAAGCTGATAGAAAGGCAACAGTAACTCAAATAACCACTCGTTACAACCGATGTATGCAGAAGAGCATCTCTGAACGCACACCACGTCAAACCTTGAAGCAGATGGGGTACAGCAGCAGAAGACCACACCGGGTGCCACTCCTGTCACCTAATGAAGTGGCCGGTGAGTGTATATAAAGAGCGATATTGATCTGTAGGCAAGCCGCAGCATTATTAGCGCAGGTGGGTCAAATGTTTATGGATGACTTGCTGACCTCTGTGGTGAAGTTCACATTTTGAAGCAGTAAGTAAGAAAGATTATTGAGGAAAAATAGAGACGATACCAAGGCTAGCACAATTCAGTGACCAATCCCTCATTCCAAGATACCGTGGAACGCGTTTGGAGTGGAGGTCGTTCTGTACTGTGAAATGTTCATAACATTGAAAGTAGAGTAAAAATAAACAAGCAGCTACTGAATCTTGCCTCGTCGTTATAAATATTAGTTAAAATTATAAAACGTTTAGATTGGCGTCATCGCAAACTTGTTAGTATTATTGGTAAATCTCAGGTTCTGATTCAGTGCTGCAAAATATGTGCTAAAGGACATGTTAGTGGGTTCAGCATTCCAGAGTTTTTCCTTAGGGGTAAACCTGCTGTAGAAGACGCATGACCAATCACATAGGCATTTGTTTAGCTACGTTTGGCTACATTTAACTACGCCTTAAAAATAGGCAAAGGTAGGCCTGAACTATCGCTGGGATAAAATTCAGTAGAGAGAAGAAATGTTATATAAACTAAATATTTGTATATAGTATGACATTGTATTCAAATATGTAGCCTACATTTTAGTTGAATACAGTGACAGTGCTAAAGAGGTGAAAATTAACATGTTTAATTAACACTTTAAATGCATTTTGGTTACTTTTGTCACTTTCACCAATAGGCTACTACCTCTACTACTATTACTGCTAGCCTACTACTACTGCAATAATGATAATAATAATAATTGTTATTCTTATTATTATTATTATACAATTGTCTGATTTGGATTTTCTTTTTATTTCTTTTTGTTGTCACACACTTGCCACTTACACTAAGAAAAGCAAAACAGAAAACCTTTGTTCAGGGCAAAGCTCATTAGTTTTTTTTAAATCGGGGCACGATTAATGTCATGACAGGAGCATAGTTATAAGTCATGTGTGAAATGACATCTGTAGCTACAGTTCATGAGCTGTAAAAGTCGCTCTCGGATTATCACCTCTTTGCTTGGTGATCTCATAGTCAGCCTTGCACACTAGCCTGCTGTCCTCCATCAGGAAGAACTCGTCGCCCGTGGCCAGCTGCCTCTTGCAGACTATGCACGCGAAACGGTGCAGGTGATATACAAATTCCTGTGCCCTCCGTATCACTTGGGAAGGTGGAATGCCTTGCTGGCAGGTCGCACATTTAGTTCCAAACCATCTTTTGGAAACAAGCACATGAACACTGAACATTTGTCACTAAATGCATTTAATAGCAAGGCACTACATAAGCTGTTTTCATAACATGCCCTTTCTGTTTGCAATGTTAGGCCTACTTAGGCTACTGTACAAGGGTATATTCTATAGGTCCTACTTTTAAATATTCAATACTCTGCGCCCACATTCAGGCCTACTGCAAATGGCATAACACTATCACACTCTTACTAGGGAAAACAACGTTCTTAATTCCATTTTTTAAGGTATATATTTTCAAAATAATTTCACCCTGTGCTCGATGAGTGGACCAAAATTTTTTATTGCTCAATTTGATAAATAGGTTATATTAAATACCTTACACCAGCTTAAAAATAGTCATACCACACCATACTGTGTGTATTTGGTTTAGATTGTATCCTACTCTATTAAGTTACAAATGTAATTGAAACGGCTAATGATTACTGACATGTCAAAGCTGTTTGAAGTAAAATTTCAAAATGCTATGGTAAATTCTGAATAAATCATTAAAATCCCATAATTTATATTTATGGCGACTCTCCCTTCATTAATAAAAATCAGTTAATACAGTTCATGTTTGAATTTGCATGATTCGCTTAATTCTTCCCGCAAAAACATCTATCGGAGAATACTTACTTGAAGAAGTCATCCTTACAGTAGACGCTATCGCCTCTGCTGAAACACTTGTCCGCGAGCTGGCCTTGGCAATTACTGCATTTGAAGCACGTGCTGTGCCAGTGGCGGTCCAGCACCTTGAGAACGAAGCGGTCTACAATGTGCTGATTACAGCCCGCGCATACCGGAATCTCTGCCAGTAAAATAAGACATATACAGTAAATACGCAGTGCAGATGAGATCTTATAGCGTAAAAATTTCCTGTGTTAATTCAACTCTAACAGAGTACAGATGAGTACAATAGGGACCATACGTAAGCTACAAAGAACTGATTTAACACTGAATATTTTACTGTGTAGGCTCGCAATCCAGGAGCCCCAGGGTGGTCTCATTCATTCCTCAGAAAATACTGAACAGTATATAAACATGTCCATTCTTTTCTAAGCGTCGGAGGGCACGGTGGCGTGGATGTAAAACTTTCAGGATTTTCTTACTGTTCTTGGATAATACTCTGCTGTCAAGCTCTGATGGCATAAGTGACCATCAAGCTGTAATTAATAGAGTAGCCATTTAATTTTAATGATTTCAAAATCAGCAATAACAACGTAATAACAAATAGCCAACAATAGCACATCAGTCTACGAAATTCGTGTTCTAACGTCAGTAATGGTGCTGTAACACATGAAAACTAATTTCTAGACTAATCTTTCAGCGCGAGTTTATGTCCTGGAAGAAATAAACAATTACACACCTTTCACTGAACTCTTCACTTACTGCACATTGTTGTGCTGTAACATTAACGCCATACGATAAGAAATTTTACTATCATCATGTAAAACTTCAGAAGCCTAATGCAGGATCTCAAAAAGAGAAACGAAAAACCTTCGTCAAATATATTGTTTTATATATATATATATATATATATATATATATATATATATTGTTGTTGATGACTATTGTTATTATTATTATTATTATTATTATTATTATTATTATTATTATTATTGTCATTGTCATTGTTGTTGTGGTGGTTCAAATTTTATCAAGACGCTGCAACTATTCTGCAAACGTCACGTATCTACAACTTCAAAAATGTATTAGAAAATCCGTTCACACCATGGAAGTAGGTACGACCCAGGGAAAATTTACAGAATTATTAAAATCTTGCGTGTTGATTACGCAGAGACATTATTTTGGGTGATCTCCAGTACATTTATTTTAGAAATAAAGCCAAAAGTCGTAACAACAAGCAGAAAAATCCCGTGACCTTATTAGTAAAAAAAGAATATCGCACACCATAAAACGCGTCTCTATGAAAAAAACTAAACGAATTAGGCTATTTCCTCAACCGAGAGGTGTCCCTTATTATAACCTTTTTGCTCATTTGCTCATTGCTCATTTACTCAAAAATATTTAGCCTAGCACTACGAAATTTTATTTCAAACAACTTTGATATGTCAGTTGTCATTATCCTACTCGCTTTAATTACGTTCATAACTTAATTGAGTCAGACACTATTTAAATCATGATGCTACCAGTCTGATGTTACATTCATACGACTTAGTCGGTATAATTTTAACAGAGGGGTGGAATAAATGTAACAGTGAATGAAAACGCCTTATAATGTGTTTTTTTTTTTAATTTTCTTTTTTTGCAAATACTAATGTTAATCAAATAAACACATTAACAATGGTAACGTGAGACCACCGACGTCCTCAGACTATGAAGCATGGGGCTTTATGAAAAAAAGAAAACTGCGCAAACATTAAACGGTAAATCATAACTTACAGTGAAGCGAGTTGTGCCGTTCCAAGCGATGAAGGAAGCGGCTTTTGTTTATTTCTTAACCCATGTAACCCATGTAAGCTTTTACAAAGCAAATAGCCTACAATACAGACCAAGCTGATGTGTGCTTATAAATTCATGTGACCAGGTGGCTGGTTTATTTATCACTTGGAGAATCCAGAAGACCGGGTAATGTCAACAAAGCAAGCAAATTAGTTGAACACATTAACTTTAAACGCTAAACTAACTTTAAAAGTTAAACAAGTTAATAAGTAGGGGGGAGTCCATATAAATATAATGCACATATGTAACACGGTCAATAACTTATTCTGCAGGCTGCTACAGTAGCCACTTCAGGCTTGGGCACGCGCAATTCTGTCCTCAACCAATTTCCAAAAAAAAAAACGCAGCAATTCGATAATGTTCGTGGGAAATATTTCTATCATATGAAACTGTTTTTGAGTGAGGTCAGTAAAAAAATCTGTTACATTAAAATGTTACTGAATTTAGACGTCATGTGACTGATTATTGCTCAGAAGGTAGGGCCTATTGGCAGATGGTTGTTTTTATCACTGAGTTCCCCGCGCTCGACCAAATAACAGCGTGCGTGGGAACAGATCCCGCGCGTCCGGTCCACGCTCTTGAGCGAAAGGTGCCCGACTGCAATCCCAGTGTGGGTTTTTCGGACCTGGTGTTAAATGCTATATTAGTTACTATGTAAAGTAAGCGGTGTCTTCATTGCATCTGATAGATGTAGGTTAATAGAGGAAGGAAAAACTGCCAGGGAATTTCTGACACTGATGTCTTTGGTGCTGATGTACGTATCAAATTTTCTTGGGTGATCGGATTAGTCCTTGACTGGTTTGTTTTTTCTGTGGATAAAACGCGATTCTCCAGCATCACACAGGAGTCTTACGACTTACTTGATGATGTATCACTTAGTAAATATTGTGTCCCAGTTCTTGCCCTTAGAAGTATTTTTACCAAAAAAGTCAGTGTTACATTCTGGTATTTTTAGGGGTCCAAGCAGCGAAGCTGGTGGAACCATATTGTATTTGTTAGGATTATTATTATTAGGGGTCCAAGCAGCGAAGCTGGTGGAACCCTATTGTATCTGTTCGGATTATTAGGGGTCCAAGCAGCGAAGCTGGTGGAACCCTATTGTATCTGTTCGGATTATTAGGGGTCCAAGCAGCGAAGCTGGTGGAACCCTATTGTATCTATTAGGATTATTATTATTAGGGGTCCAAGCAGCGAAGCTGGTGGAACCCTATTGTATTTGTTAGGATTATTATTAGGGGTCCAAGCAGCGAAGCTGGTGGAACCCTATTGTTTTTGTTAGGATTATTATTAGGGGTCCAAGCAGCGAAGCTGGTGGAACCCTATTGTATCTGTTAGGATTATTATTAGGGGTCCAAGCAGCAAAGCTGGTGGAACCCTATTGTTTTTGTTAGGATTATTAGGGGTCCAAGCAGCGAAGCTGGTGGAACCCTATTGTATTTGTTAGGATTATTATTATTATTCTTATTTTTTTCTGCTTAAAGTGTCTGAGGCTCAGCAGCCATAAGTCCTTGAGCAACCAAATTTGGCAGGTGGGTTCCTATGCCCCCCCACTACTCAGGCACAAAAATCACCTTTGTTGGCCAGATGGTGGCGCTATAACAAAAGGGTCATGTTTAAAAGGTCATAACTCCCACACCGTAAGTCAGATCAACACAAAACTCCATCGGCCGCTGCATCTGAATGTGCTCTACAACTTTGCCATTGAGACCACCTATGTTCGCCATATTGTTTGCCCGCCATTTGGACTTTTTTATTAGTTGGGGTGCGGAAGAGCTGGAGCTCCAAATCTAAGTGTTACGACATCTAGTAAACTTCTTTACGGCAAGCGACATCCATGGCGACGCAAGTAATCCGACACCGTAGGGTCTAGTTTTTATCAGCGAGGGGAGGGTCTGAACATTGGGGAAGCAGTGGAAGACAGTGCCAGATATTATTTGAAGACAGTATCGGGTGAGTTCGTTTAGTCTTTGAATCTGTCATTATGCTGAGAAATAGCTAAACCATTTTATTGATAGGTTCTGAGTCTCTGTGCAAACGCGCGAAAACACGCTGGTATAATGAAACAATGACGGCAGCCTAATACATATATAGTCCGCTTCGTTCCGTTGCTACCACAACATAACGACCTACAGCTGCAGTTTCTCGCTGCAATTACTAATATTGAATATAAACAAAAGACGCAATTTATGCTGTAAATCGTATTCTCAATTTAATCTCTACATCGACTGTAAGCTTAGGGTTGTAACTAGGTAGTTGTTTCGTATGTGACTTAACTCGTCTTAACTATTGCTTGTATTTTTTCATAGACTGCGTTGTTGCTGTACTTGTTTGTGTTAGTGTCAATCAGTTTAACCTACAGGGTCCAAGTTGAACTATGCGGTTGTTCCCTGCACTTAGAACGGTAGGCTACTGCCCTCTAGGGTTTTCGACACACTTGTTCCTGATTATGGTTATACATTTTGTTGTACGTCGCTCTGGATAAGAGCGTCTGCCAAATGCCTGTAATGTAATGTAATGCAATATTCCGTAGCAACAAGATAAACCCGACATTGGCCCTAAAATATGCCAATACAGCAGTGAAAACGCTGCTCGCTGAATAACGAAATAAACGAGACAACGTTTTTTAAAAAAAATTATACCATGTCATTCTACAGTCAATATCTGGACTAAACATTGAATAAATATACAATCTTACGATTGGTTTTACGCGTAGAGATGTTCCTTTAGCGACTGAGTGGTCATATATTGTCTTGGACAATCCGTTTGTGAAATATACGCGCATTTTTGATCACTGGGTAGGCTACCTTCCAAAATAGCTGTGCGTAATACCACACCTGTTGCTTACGGCATTATCGCCCTTTTTAGTGCAATTTGGCTTGATTGACAATTCATTTGTTCCGTAGGTGAGAGTATAAGATTTCTAACGATGTATAACATGTCTGATTTTGCTTTTGGAATAGCGTTTTATCGGTCAGCGTAACCGAAAATTTTCTTATATGCCAATGTCTAAATAAATAATATGGTAGGCTATTCTGCGAGCACTACGCAGGTCGCGAGTTGATATTTCGTCTATGGTTTCGTTTTTTCTCAATGTCGTCTTTATTATTTGAAATGCGTATTTATGTGTTATTATTCTGTCTCTGAGGCGCTTTGAAATGTGCATTCTCTGCTAAACTGAGCAATGGATTGGAACATGTGTCTGACGTAGTGTTGCACGGTATTCCGTAACTTCAGCACTTTTTCGGTACTTAAAAAAAAAAAAAAGAAACGGTTAGGTATTAGAATTTTATGACGTTCGGTAGTTTTGTGTCAAATGTAAAACCCAGGGAAATGTGTCTCCCGCATTACTGATTGAGAGGATGAAAAGTGTAATTTGTCAGAATCTTCGCTAGATGGCAGTAGCAACTAAGGTTGCCAAGTGAGGTGACGTTGCGCTTGTGCACTCACTCGTTGATACAGCGTAAGCTTCCACTCAGTTCACTTCAGTAGCAATAGGTGTTCTAATTTGTAAATATTTTATTATAGGAAGATGCTGTATTGTTATTAAAATATGCTGTTTTCTAGATCTGTTTAAAGGTGAAAGACCTGTTTTAAATATTATTTAGTTTACAACTGTTTAATTTTTGAAATATATTTCACATATTTTTCTATTGTTCAGTGTTGTAACACTATAGGCCTATGCATATTAATATGTTGAAGAGGCTTCAACTTAAAGGTTGTTAATGAACCAGGTTGTTAATAAACCATGAATTTAAAAATGAGGTCAACCCCTGTGGAAATTACATTTCTGGGCTGCGTTTCCCAGAGTCTCCTTAGCGCTACGTGCGTCGTAAGGTATCCCTTAAGCTCTTCCTTTAGCTCTCGAGCTGTTTCCCAGCGTCTCCTTAGCTAAGGTATACCTTAATTAAGGTATACCTTTAAAAGGGTGGTCTGAGGCACTCGTAAGCTGTCCCTTAGCAATGCGCTCCGCGGTTTCAGCCTTATTATGCCAACATTTTGCTTTTCAAATCGACAGTTGTACTACAGTGCGCATCTAGTAGCACATCGGCATGCGAAAATGAGTTTAATATTTACTTTACGAAAAGTAATTATCCAAGCAACGTTTCTGTGCATAGCAGGTCATGAGAATGTTGTCGTTTTACCTGTCTATCCCCTTCATGATGGTAATTAAGTATAGGGCCTATCCATGATACTAAACTAAACTTTGTGAAAAGAAAAAAAAAAGTTTTTTTAATTTATACTTGGTGGCGCTAACTGAGGATATGGCTTTCCCGACTGCATAACCTGTAGAAATTAGTTCGTTTGTGTGTGAGTCAATGATCACACTGACTTGAAACAAACCGCCGGTTTATTAAGAATATAAAACCTATGTGTGCAAAGCCAAAGTTGAGTGAGTCTACTTGCATAACCGATCTAGAGCACGTTGATTGGCCTAGCCATAAACACACATACAGGTATGGTGGCTCATAATGAACAAACATAGCCAAATGATCTACATCCCCTTCCTTTAGCTTACACCTCCTATATAAAACAAAATAGCACTGGGTAAATATCAACATTACGGAACATTTTTCTTACCATGTTGTTTTACGATTTTCGGTAAACAACCCAATAATGATATTCTTGGTTAAACTTAAGATTATCCAACAGCAAATTAAGGTGGATGTGCAAATCACTTTAACAGGTAGACCTATTCATAAGGCACCCGGTATAGAATTCATCATGACCAATTTCCACAGATGCGCTTTTGCCTTTCATCTACGATCATTTTTGCATTGCAGAGAAAAGTTCGCGGGAATCAGTGGATATGCTGCTACAGTTGCCTATGTATTGTGTGACAAAAATAAATTAACATTACACCTTTGTTTCAATAAGAACAAAATAATTCACCCATATGTAGCTTATATCCTTTTCCCTGGGCTTCCACGAAGTCCCAGACTGTGGCTTATAGCCTATGTCCCGATTGATGCTTTTTAATTTATCCTTTGTAGTCTATATGTACGTATTTATTGAAACTATCACAAGGTCTCGTCTTAACTGACTATTAAAGAGATTAACAGATGATCTCTATTAGGCATAGCTTCCTCTTCTACAATATTAGATTGATGTAAAATGATTATGGCAACATTTGTTATATTAAAACGTCATTCACAAGTGAGACAATCGATTCCCTTGGCATCGATTGATAAACTTTTCAGCACCACAGTGAAGGCCAGCTCCAACTTACGATGTACCTTTGAGGTGTTCCCTAAGGCAACTGTTAAGGTATAGTTTGGGAAACACTCGTAAAAAATAGGTTTCCCTTTGAAAGGTATACCTTAGGAGCCTTCGTAAAACGTTACATCGAAACTCGGAAACGCAGCCCAGAAGTGTTTGTTGATATGCAAATCAACAGTAGAAATATAGGCCTGTTATACCAGGAAGCAATTATAATTGGGGGGAAATAAAATGTATCAATTAAATCCCAGCAATTCAAATTCTGGTCTTGAGCTGAATTGATTTTATTCACTTTTTATTTTAGTCTCTGCTGACATAGGTTCCCTGGTTAATGGAAAACCACAAGACCACTGAACAGTGCAAACTGCCTCTACGCAGCTAGACTGACAACCAGTCCTGACATTGTCTATCCGTGTTAAGACGTGGTTCAAACGTTTGCTAAGGTTATTTCGTTGGTATAGGTTGCTTTAACCTATCGGTATTAAGCTCGTTTTGCTCGTGTTTTAGGATACATTCAAGACGCAAAACATACATTGCACTGCACGCTACATTTACGACACAGATTGAAAAGTCTTGCAACAGTCTTTTAGATGTTTTTGTTCCCCTTTCAGTGGGCATAACAGGGCTAATCGCCTACTTTGACGTATTTAAGAATCGGTGTCAAACCATTCGCAATCGCCAGACGTCACAGGCTAGTAAATCTGCAACCAGCGCCGTTTTTTTCTCATCCTGAACGCAGCTCTGGCAAGGATCTGTGGGTTTCACATTATGAGAGCGGGACAAGTTCAAATAGTAGTAAATTAACAGTAGTCTAAGTAGAGAGAAACAGGTTAGTCCAATTTATGTAAATAGTCGTTGAGCACAACACATACATAGGCGCATTACTTAGGCCGATTCATCTATCATGGACACGATCCCACAAAAAAAAATACTCTTTATTATTATTATTGTTGTTGTTGTTTTTACCTCGACTCCTTCAACGTGTTTCAAAAATACTTCTCGTGAAAGTCAATAAGGCATTGAAATGAAATAAAGCCTGGCGAAGACACGCAGAACCAATTAACTTATTAATTCTAATTTAAGCCAGTTGCAACAAGAGTATAGACAAAGTGTTTTGTTGTCTTGTACATGAATGTAAAATAATAGTTCAGTACCATACACCTTAAGAAAGACTTTCTTATGCCACAACAATGTAACCCACATGCATGATTTGTCCATTAATCGTCCGTAGAGCGTAGAGCGTCCATATAATGCCCTAGTAAACAACTATATGAAAACAACTGGAAGAGGTTACGATTTAGGTCGCTCTTGCCAGGAAGAGATGATGGTATTAAGCTATTTCCTTATGGTATGTCTATTAGACTTAATAAGTCCGCCGCTTTTCACCGTACCTTAGTGGAGAACTTGCTTTATCATTGTGTGATTTGTCGGCGCGCGATAAAAAAATGAATTGGCAGTTTTTGTTGCTGCTCTACAGACCGACTACAAATACCAACTAGGGCTACGTCAGAAGCAGGTGCACTGAAGCCGTATTATTTATTCTGGGAGCCTGTTAAAATTGATTGTAATGGTCCAGCGGCAGAAAACTTTCCGCCACATTTCTTTGCTTTGCTTATTTTATGTCCATTCCTTTCCTTTCAAATTCTGGTAATCTAATATTAACCAAAGAAAACGACGTTAGTATAGACGTTAGTTTCTGAGCAAGTCATTGAACCCTAAAAGTCAAATGGTTGTTATATCATATATTGTTGTAGTTGTGTGTTGTAGGTTCCCTGTTTATTATGATACATAAATCTGGTGAAATCTAAACCAAAATATAAATGTAGCCTGACCTATTTTATTACAACTTCGTTTTATCAGGAATGTTTTAGGCACCCGTTCTCTAAAGCACTCTGTCTCGATTTAAACATGTTTAAAATTAGTAGCTGTGATCAAATGTACTATGTAGTCAATTACAAGACCAGCAACAGCCTGATCTGTTTTAAGAATTAAAAGTTGCTTTGAAATGTTGAAGAATAATAAAATGGCATCCATCCATCTATTTAGATAATCGTTCAATGCACCACAACGTTCTGACATTGCTTGCTAATATTAATCTAAATTGTCCGGTTTCAAAGCAGACTCACAAATTATAGCACAGATTAGAGTGACATGACATGATTAGCATCATTCCTTATAATCAGCACATCGAAGACATGTATAATGACCCAACAAGTGATTTGCTAAATAAATAAATGGAAATGATGCTTACCGTTCAGCTTAATAAAATAAAAAGGATTTATTTTCAGGGATATTCGCCTTATGGGGGAGAGAATTAAGGGTTAATTGACAACAAATCCCGTGACATGGATATAATGGATGTAATATGAATTGAAACATGTATATACCTTTGCGTAGATGGTCATTCTGTGGCAGCGAAGCAAACAGCATGTTCACCTTGCCCGCTTCTTTTGGCGCAATCAGTTCGTCAGTACCATCCATGTCGCATAATTCCCCTTCCTGTTTAATACAACTCAACCAGATAACTGAGGAAAACGTCTGTGAAAATAACTATCCTCTTTTTCAACGAAGGTAATTTCTGCCAGAGCGGCGTTCGAGATATCCAGGAGACAAATACGAATGTTTAAGTTTCGGAGAGTAGTTGTTATAGGCTGGCCGCATGGTCTTTGCCCCCTGGTTACCGTAGCGACTGGACAGTTAATGCAAGACTTCGCGTACAGCTTCGCCTGCAGGCGGCGAGAAGTGCACAGGTATTGAGACTCTTGGCATCAGGAGGGGGCAGTGGGTTGCTCTGACGGTGCATCTCTTTGGGTGACCAGCAGACTGTTTTCCGTATTTGCTGCAAATCAAGAGATTAAAACTAGCTTTTGTCCCGACACTCACGTGCTCCTCGAAAGATTTATATAGTCTACCGATTACCAAGTTTTATTTTAGAACATATTTCCACGATCATGCATATTTACTGATTGAAGAATTAATAATTTGTTTAATTAATTCATTTTGATGTATTTATAGTGGACATGTTTATTCTACATATTACCCCTCATTTGGGTCTGATGGTTTAACAACATTAAAGTGGTTGTTTCAATGTTTAGTAAACTAATTTTTGTCTGAAATGCTATAGGGCCTACTGAGTTTCGTGTATGAATGTGCTACAGGGATTTAATGTGCATATTTGTTTTCATTTTGTACTTTGTCTGATTTACATAATTATGCTGCAAATAATTTACCCGCTACAGACAATAAATGTGTATCGAATTGAATTAACACGACTAAATTTGACGGGGGCGAACTGAACTGAAATAAATTGAAACAAATTGACTTGCAATGAAACGTGATCACTTCAGCGCGTCGGCGAAGAAATACGAACACTGGGACGTACAGGGATCAGCTTAGACTCAGATTTATCATAAAATGTTCTTTTCTGTTAAGAAAATACTTACATTTCATTTAAATTTATTTAAAATGTAATATTTTAAAATGTACCTTTGGTTTGGACATGAACTCCCTGTGTTCTTTTGTTTATGCAGAAACACATTTTTCATTATGTGGAATGTTCAGACCATGGAAAATTCATTTTTTGGTTCAAGGTATCAGATTCAGAGGGCCTAGAAGAAAATCCATGCTTTGCTACGTGGCTAAAAGATTAAGCATTTCCAAATAGACTATTGAGAAACAATGTTGGCTATTACTTTATGAAGTGTATAGACTGTAATTTCCGATTATAGAAAAACGAAAGTATGTTGAATTTAAGCATGTTTGACATCATTACAACAATAATTCCATAAACAAATGAAATAAGGGTTAATCAAAAACAGTGCTGTCACCAGAATCAGACTTTTCATGAATATATGCTTTGTGAATCCTATTATAAACGTTAATATCTGATCCTGTCGAATATCGGGGAAAAATACTGACTGGTCACTAATTGGCACGGGCTCACCAAAATTGGACAATAGAAGATTGGAAAAACGTTGCCTGGTCTGATGAGTCTCCATTTCTGCTGCGACATTCAGGTGGTAGGGTCAGAATTTGGCGTAAACAACACGCATGGATCCATCCTGCCTTGTATCAACAGTTCAGGCTGGTGGTGGTGTAATGGTGTGGGGGATATTTTCTTGGCAGACTTTGGGCCCCTTAGTCCCAATTGAGCATTGTTGAAATGCCACAGCCTACCTGAGTATTGTTGCTGACCATGTCCATCCCTTTATGACCACAGTGTACCCATCTTCTAATGGCTACTTCCAGAAGGATAATGTGCCATGTCACAAAACTCAAATCATCTCAAACTGATTTCTTGAACATGACAATGAGTTCACTGCACTTCGCATCATGGATGTGCAGCCGACAAATCTGCAGCAACTGCGTGATGCTATCATGTCGATATGGACCAAAATCTCTGAGGAATGTTTCCAGCAACTTGTCGAATCTATGCCACTAATAATTAATGCAGTTCTGAAATTTCATAAGAAAATCGGCTGGTAGGTTTTTCCAAGCATTTTGGAGAACTTGCCACAATTCTTCTGCAGATTTTGGCTGTTTCGCTTGCTTCTGGCTCTCCGGGTAATCCCAGAGACCCTTGATCACGTTATTATCTGAAAAGTAGTCTATTACTTAAAATATTACTTTATTTAACAAAATACAAAAATGTATCTGTAAAATGTCATTTTTTGGAAAATTCATTTTTGGAAATCTCAAATTTGCTCTTTTCTATTGACACACTAATGCAAATAAATAAATAAATAAATAAATAAATAAAAATAAGACCAAATATATACTAGGCTATATATTATATTTAAAAATCTAGGGTGCCTAATACTTTTGCTCAGTACTATATATATATATATATATATATATATATATATATATATGAGCCCGTTTCACCGTCCGTTCTTTATTTTACATTTATGGAACTGTTTTAGTTTAAAAATCAAATTCATTCCGAAATAAATTATGATTCGTTTCGTTACAAATCTTACCTAAAATGTTTCAGTCCGGTAAAAACCTTGAAACCAAACATTATCAAAGTAGAATGTGAATATAGCGCTGTGTGCGAATGGGGGATTTGTGTGCATGAAGTGCTGCGCAAACTTTAAAGATTTTTTCCTTTGAAGGCTGAACGCGTGTTGGTCTACATTAGACATAGCATTTTGTTTCAACATGTTTGTTGTCGAATTCCATAAAATTCCAAACGATAAATAGCTTAATTTAAAAAGTAGCAATTATTTGACGACGCTGAAGTTGGCTCCCGATTCGCAGCTCCCGATTCGAAATTTCAGGTCCACCTTAAATCGGTTGCGTTATATGATTGGACGGTTTCGCGGTCTTCCTTACGTATTTGCAAAGGTTATAATTTGCTTCAAGAGCCATTCTGTCATAATTAAATGTCAAATTTTCAGACTTTTAAATTTTGATGAGAAATGGCCTTCTAATATGTCAATTTTTCAATAGGATTTTATTCATATATTTGTTTATATAGACAGTTTGGAGTTTTATTTGACTATAGTGCAGTGATTTTTCGTCCACAACATTTCAGATGTGCATTATTTCCTGTTCTCTCATACACACCTGATGCAATGGTGAGACTATTAGATTTTGAGGAGAAAACAAAATGCGTGACACTGATTTGTCCATAGTACAGTCTTAAAAGACATGTGAAGTGAACGTAACATAATTAAAAATATATTTTTTTAAATTCTCATTACCACCTTCGTTCAATTTCTCTCTTGATCCTTATCCCTCTTTTAGAAACAAATTATAACTTTTGCAAATAAGTAAGGAAGACCGCGAAACCGTCCAATCATATAACGCAACCGATTTAAGGTGGACCTGAAATTTCGAATCGGGAGCTGTATATATATATATACCTATACAGCACCGAGAGTTTGGCACTTTTCAGGGTTCCCCACAGAATTAACCACAACAGCCACAGACACTCAGCCCTTAAAAACATTAAATTCTGTACATTCTGACCCCATTTCAACAGACAGATTTCATAAACAACTTCACATGTCCACACAATAAAGCCCCAAACTAAGGGGATTTTGCGTTTTCTCCTTCTTCTTCTCTTTCTTCTTCTTCTTTTTCTTCTTCTCATTCTTCTTCTCATTCTTATTTTTCCTGCCGCCTATCCCACTAATAACATGTCTCCCCATTGGACATTTTACCGACACCCGCCAAATCTTCACCTACACGACCCAATGAAAAACTCGCATACACACGCAAAATACCCATACCTTTTTACTCTGAAACATTTTCAGTACAAACAGCTAGTCCACCTGTGGCCTAGTGGGTAAGGTTACAGTCTTAGGAACACAGTGTCCGAGGTTCAAGCCCAGTTAGGAACGCATTTCTTTAACCTGCTTTTACCCTCACTAATAATTGTCTACTACTTCTCAATTATTGCTTTTGCACCATATCTACCCGCCGTTCACCGAACGTATACACTGAATTATGACGTACCGTCTGCACGTTCAGTTATTAACCGGCTACAATATTGCAAAGCCATATGGATTCAGCGGGAGCTCTTCTGTGCTTACTGGCCTGTGTTCTTTAAAACCACGGACAGGTTTGCTAATGCCATTTCACGCATTGCATACTATGTCATGGTGCTGCACTAACAAAGTCACAGACTGGTAAACCTCCGGTTGAAGGATTGAATCCCGCCTCGCCCTCAGGCAGATAATTCCCTCTTTTACACTAACGTTTTCTTACGCTTTTATATTTTCTTTACCAAAACTCACTCACGGCCACCCATATGCATTTCATCATGGCAAATGTATTCCTTTTATTAAAAAGTTACACCAGTTCACCACCCAATCAAAAACTCGCATACACAGGCAAAATACGCATACCTTCTTACTCTGAAACATTTCCAGTGTAAATTGCTAATCTGCTTGTGGCCTAGTGGGTAAGGTTACAGTCTAGGGAACACGGGGTCTTAGGTTCAAGCCCAGCTAGGGACATGTTTCTTTAACCTGCTTTTACCCTCACTAATAATTGTCTACTACTTCTCAATTATTGCTTTTGCACCATATCTACCCGCCGTTCATCGAACGTATACACTGAATTATGACATACCGCCTGCACGTTCAGTTATTAACCGGCTACAATATTGCAAAGCCATATGGATTCAACGGGAGCTCTTCTGTGCTTACTGGCCTGTGTTCTTTAAAACCACGGACAGGTTTACTAATGACATTTCACGCATTGCATAGCTATGTCATGGTGCTGCACTAACAAAGTCACAGACTGGTAAACCTCCGGTTGAAGGATTGAATCCCGCCTCGTCCTCAGGCAGATAATTTCCTCTTTTACACTAACGTTCTCTTACGCTTATATTTGCTTTACCAAAACTCACTCATGGCCACCCATATGCATTTCATGACGGCAAATGTATTCCTTTTATTAAAAAGTTACACCAGTTCACAGCTGCGCCATTTCTACTAACTACATTTCTTCACTTGGCTACTGTACAAAACCTTCTTATCAGCAAACGCCACGTTTCTACATTCATGTTACCTCGCCCTGTTCTCTATCTAGCCACATACAAACAATTACTACGTATGTACGTTCTGCAACTCCCCATTAAAACATTACATTTAAAAACATGATTCACTCATAATTATAACTACTAGTACTGAACATGAAAAAACACAGCAGTGCAATAGATTTTACACGTTACTTAACCCTCCACTTTAACAGCTGGCGCTTTATGGCGACTGTTATATATACCGTTCGATAAGGAATATAAGCTCGCTCATGGTCACTCCATTTACTTCGCACTATAATCCGTGATCATGTCAACCTTCACCTACATGCCTGTTCTGCTAAAAACATATTGTTTCAACTACGCAATTTCATAATTTCATCCTAATTTCTCTCACACTGTTGTTATTTTCTCATATGCAAAGCCTGCTGGGACATATGCGTCTGCTCCTATTCTCCTGTTTTCCGGTTCTAGTTTAGCAAAACAGCGAAGAGGATTCCTACCTGCAGATAAGCCTATCAATATGCCTTACAAACCTTACAAACACTAAAAGTGCATCTCCACGAAATAACAGACAACGGAGCAGGACAGAAGGCTACACAAGTTGCGACCTAGGGAGTTATAATTCAACGGGCTTGCTGATTCTTTTGTCAGTCAAGGCTCGTTGGATGGACGTCAAATCCGTGAGTACATACACTGGCCATATTTCATATGCGTTTCTGATGCGTTTCATATGCGTTCTTTCGTTTTACACTTATACGCCACCGCACCCTTTGTCACAGCCACTGTTTTACATATATAGCAAACCGAAACTGCTAAACAGTACACGCTCATCAGACTACAAATTCACACAAGGATAGCCATAATCCACAACCGTTTCTTACAGGGTCACTTCACATTTCTCACTCTCATAATAAAACGCTTTGCAAAAAGAAATGATATCTCATAAAAAAACACGTTTTCAACGTACAAAAATGCCAAGTTACTCAAAATTATTGATATCAAAATGACGCCAAGTTACGGTACTACAAACAATATAGGCTATCTTGCCTCACCAAAATGACATAAGATGTATTTCAAAGCAATGCTACCCGATATTTCCTCAATTCTTTCAAGTCACTTGGCCCTGTGTGTATAAGCATGCACTACATGGACAGGCCAAACATATGTGTGGATGGCTCTCTCACAGTCAAGATTGATTGAATAGGCGTGTATATGTACAATTTGTATTGGTATGTATGTATTTCGCTGCCCAGCCTTTCTGTTGCGTGAATGATTGTAGGTTTTTTGGTATAAGTGTGTGTTCGTAAATGTGAATGTAACATGCAGCGAGGGAAATGTCCCCATGGGGATAAAGAAGTTCTCTATGTATGTATGTACAATATGTATTTTACATGCAGTATTTATTGTACGTAGCAAATATACAACTTGCACATGTACTCAAATTCAGTTCAGAAGCAAGTACAAACATGTTTTCTGGAGAAATATGCTTCCTGTAGTTACTCAGCAGCAGTTTTGTCCATTAATTTCAATGTGTTCCATGAGGCAATTCGAAATATTTGACTCTTTCATCTGACACAAAGTTTGCATGATATTGTTAAATGGTAAGGTTACAAAACACAGGGCCAAGTGACTTGAAAGAATTGAGGAAATATTGGGTAGCATTGCTTTGAAATACATCTTATGTCATTTCGGTGAGGCAAGATAGCCTATATTGTTTGTAGTACCGTAACTTGGCGTCATTTTGATATCAATAATTTTGAGTAACTTGGCATTTTTGTACGTTGAAAACGTGTTTTTTATGAGATGTAGTTTTACTGATCTGATCTTTTTTTGTAAAAAAACAGTTTGTTTTCATCCACCAGAAGCATGTTTTGTGTCTGAGTACACCTCGGAGTAAAATTCTTCCTTTTTAGTTTGTAATCTTTGCTTAGCTTGTTTGCCATGACCAACATTTCAGGTGTAGCACCTGTCGTGGAACTCGATACTCGTTGACCGGGGCAAAGGGAGGACTTTGGGCAGATTGCCTGTCGCAAGAGGCGAGGCAGTGCACGTGGCCCTTGGGGATTTAAGAGTGTCCTGGTGGTCTCCCGGCAGTGTTGAGTGATGGTGTGAAATGACAGCACGCGCATAACATCTGTTCATATAATTTACTAACAATACTGCCCATTACATATTCATAACGTCTCTCGCGGGGCACAATGCTTGATAAATGTTTTCAGCGTGGACTGGAACATAGCAGGGCTATACTGGCTTTACAATTCTGCGGTATGGTCCTGCGTAATTAAAATAAAACAGATATACGCCTATTAATATTAATGTTTTATATGTGTTAAATGGCCATATTACTTTGTCTTTAATGAAATGCTTAGCATTTCGATTCAGCATTTTTTGACAGCTCTTTTCTGTGATGTATTGTAACCAGAGGAAAGCATCCCAGGATCCATACATGCAAATATTTCATTACTTGCGCAGTGCCAATACACGTAAAACGAAAATATTTTCAGTTTCACGCAAAAATATACCTTAGACTAGAATATATCTTTTGAAAAATTGACATGGATTCATAGACGCACCACACATTTGATAACGTTTCTCAGCGGACAAAGAAAACAACGTAGTTCCTATGAAAACATCCAGACAATATCACCATCTGGAACACATTTAAGAAGGACCTCTGCTCGAATGAATTTATTTCCTTGACACGTATTGCTTTTGAATACATTTCCGTGGTTCTGGCAATTCGATCCTTTATGTATTAATAACATTCTGTACAAGCATTAGGTTGTGGTATATATCGTATAGCTTACAGTAATAGCGAAAAGTTTTAGGTTTAGGTTATAAGAAAGGAAATTTTCATTTGGTGGTAATCAGACAATTAATGATTTATATTACAGACTGCTTTATGTATCGGCACTCTGCGATAAATTGCCGAAACATATTTGTAGCCACCTGAAAATGCAACTGTCATTAAAAAGAAATAGTTTTAAGCAAAATGAATGAATTAACTGTCTTCTTGTTCACAACCTTGCTCGTAGGACAACTTTAAAACCGCAGCCACTACTTGGCTGGTGCCGTCGGTAGTTATAAAAGGAGGGGGTGGGGGATTGCTGTTGACAATTAATAACAGCGTTAGCCTATATGATCTCGTTCTGGACTCTGTTTTAGCATAACAAAAGTGAAGAGCTACGCGTGACGCTACGCAGTGAAAGGTCTTCGCTGTCCAGGGTTCTGAAGGGAGATTTCAGACGCTGTGCCTGGGCCTTTGCGCGATGTCATCTTCCTCGTGTTCAATAGCGGGACACGTGTCCATCCTTAATTGTACATAATGGGACTCTCAGCAATACTGCGCCCGGCCATTGTCTTCACGCCAGGGAAAAAAAAAACCTTTTTTTAGGACAGACGCAATTGTTGGGGCTTTTGTGCAGTTTTCGTTTTTTCCAACAGGAGCTAAATCCTTTTCACTTCTAAAACATATATTACCCACCATATTAACCCGCCCAAACATGCTTACTGTATAAATAAGGATCAATGCTATTTCTACAAAAAAAAACAAACAAAAAAAAACAGTTCCAATATGTTTTTCCAGTTTTGTTGTGATTGCTTGAAATACATTGGTCTTTTGCTGCCGTCTTCTCTTTTACTCACATATACAAAGTATACCTTTTGTAAATATGTAAAAAAAAAAAAAAAACAACAACAATTTCTACAAATATTTCTGCAAAACAAATAACAAAACATATCTGAGATTTCCTACTATCTGGGAAGCGAGGATTAAATAAAATGTTTAATTTTAAATTCCAGCTGTTCTAGCAATCCATGCCCTTGTTTAAATGTTCAGCATTCAGCTGTATTGTGTGCTAAAACCCCTCACTTAACCCACCTTTAAAATATACTGTAACTTGGTGAAAACAACCAACAAATCAAAACAAACTCTATATCATGTCCAAATATTCAATTATATTAAATGAAAAACAGTCAAATGGAATAATGAATTGAAATCATACTCTCATTAATGAATGTAGTCTGACTGCTTACAATTTACAGAACAGAAGACATTGAACTAGATGTTAGTTTGAAATAGCAGTAAATAGAGAGAGACCAATAAGCCAGAATTTTCCAGAGTATTACCCGCTTCCGGTTTCAGAGCAACAGTAACAAAAAGAAATAAGTAAAAATACACAACCAAGGATCCACCACAAAAAAAGGAAAATTGCTTTTTCACCAAGGCTGCAAAAACCAACTGGCTAAAACCAAACCAAACGAAAATCAACTATAGCCAATCCAGTAACCCAGCCCAAAAACCTTTTTGCAGCCAGATTAAATATCTTACTCAGCAGGGCTTGAGGGTGCTTGCCCTGATTGGGTGACATCAAGTTAAGGTTGCTTTTAACAACAGTGGTGATAGTTGTAGACTATAACTGTTAAAGTTGGACTGAAATTTGAAATAATGTATCATTATTTATGTAAGCAGGCTGACAGGTGTGGATCCAAGTGTAGAAAAAACTGGCAGGATGCAGATGAATGTAAACCCAATTCAGGGGTATTTACTGTACAACAGCAGAAGGCAGGCAGGTACAGATGAGAACTGAAAAAGTGTTCTCTGGCTTACTCTAACGAAAAACCAACAAGCAGAAGTTTAACTATGACAAGTAGCGGCTCAGAAGAAAACAGACTAGGCAGACTGACAACTAAGCACTGACTGAATGGGGGAAACAGACCTAAATAAAAAAAGGGGTGATGACTGCTTGCAGACAGCCGGTGACACACAGGGAGATAGGACTGCACCTGAGGGAAACAATCAAACAATTGATTAATCAATCATTGCATTAATTTAGCAATTATACACCTGGATAGAACACCAGAGGGAGAGACACTAGGGAGGAGAGAGGGAGACAGGGTTAGTAGAAGAGCTGGGCGTCACAGCCGTGACAGGACCCCTCCCCCCCCCCCCCTCTAGGGACGGCTCCCGACGTCCCACCAAGCCGACCAGGATGACGATGATGGAAGTCAGTGATCAGTGCTGGGTCCAAGATGTCCCTGATGAGCCGATGAACTTGGAAGCCAGCTTCCGAGACTCCACCCTAAGCGGTAGGTCGTGGATGGAGAGCCACACCTTCTTGCCCGCGCAGTACCGAGGGGCAGGAACACGGCGACGGTCCGCCTGTGGCTGGTACCTGGAGGCCATGCGAAGCAAGGTGGAGCGTGCTTTCCTCCAGGTTCGACGACAGCGCCAAACAAACTCCTTGGCTGAGGGTACACTGACCTCCTTCTCCTGGTCAGAGAAGAGAGGGGGTTGGTATCCGTACGCACACTGGAAAGGGGGCAGGCTGGTAGCAGAGCAGGGGGGTGTATTATGGGCATATTCGACCCAGATCAACTGCCAACTCCAGGTGGTTGGGTTGGATGAGACGAGGCAACGCAGGGTGGTCTCCAGGTCCTGGTTGACCCGCTCGGACTGGACATTGGCCTGGGGGTGGAATCCGGATGAGAGACTGACTGTGGCACCGAGGAGCAGACAGAAGGCCCTCCAGAACTGGGAGATGAACTGAGGGCCTCGATCTGAGACAATGTCGGTGGGGAGACCATGGGGACGAAACACATGTTGAACCATGAGCTGGGCTGTTTCCTTGGCTGACGGCAGTTTGGGCGAGGGAATGAAGTGAGCAGATTTGGAAGACCGGTCGACAACAGTGAGGATAGTGGTGTTACCATCAGAGGGGGACAGGCCAGTGACAAAGTCCAGGGAAATATGGTACCAGGGACGATGAGGGGCCGGTAGGGGCTGCAGGAGTCCCGAGAGGGCATGACGGGGGGTCTTGTTTAAAGCACAGACCGGACAGGCAGAGACGAAGGACCGGGTGTCTTTTAACATGGTGGGCCACCAGAACCGTTGGCGCAGAAATGACAGGGTGTGGCTGATACCAGGATGACAGGTGAGGTTGGATGAGTGACCCCACTGGAGGACTTGGGAACGGGCGGAATCAGGCACAAACTGGCGACCAACAGGTCCATTACCGGTGTCAGGTTGAGAGTGCTGGGCCTCCCTGACCACATTCTCCACAGCCCAAAACACAGCAGCCACCACACAGCAGGCAGGCATGATGGTTTCAGGAACATTGTTGTCCTCAGCTGCACAAAACTGGTGAGAGAGTGCATCAGGCTTAGCATTTTTTGAACCAGGGCAGTATGACAATGTGAAATTGAAACGGTTAAAGAATAGAGCCCCCCTGGCTTGACGGGAGTTCAGTCGCTTCGCTGTCTGGATGTAGGCCAGGTTTTTGTGGTCTGTCCAAACCAAGAATGGCTGCTCAGCCCCCTCCAACCAATGTCTCCACTCCTCCAAGGCCAATTTGACAGCGAGTAACTCTCTGTTACCGATGTCATAATTCGACGTGAGAAGAAGGCGCATGGATGAATTTTCTGGCCTCTGGGTGAGCGCTGAGACAAGATGGCCCCTACTCCCACATCTGACGTGTCAACTTCCACTATGAACGAAAGAGATGGGTCAGGGTGAACCAGAATGGGGGCAGAGGTGAACCGACATTTAAGCTTGAGAAAGGCCTTCTCTGCTTCAGGGGTCCAGATGAAGGAGAGAGAACGGGAAGTCAGCGGGGCTGCAATGGAGCTGTAGTTGCGGATGAAGCTTCTGTAAAAATTAGCGAATCCCTGAAAACGCTGTAACTGTTTCAGAGAAGATGGGACGGGCCAATCCACCACCGCTTTGATTTTGGCTGGGTCCACGTGCACATGACCGTCAGACACTACAAATCCCAGGAAACATGGAACTCACATTTCTCTGCCTTCACAAACAGCTGGTTCTCCAGCAGCTGGTGGAGAACTTTCTTAACGTGCTGCACATGCTCTTGCTGGGACTGAAAAGATCAGAATGTCGTCCAAGTAGACAAACACAAACCTGTTGAGCATGTCACAGAGAACATCATTGACAAGGGCCTGGAACACTGCTGGGCTTGGTGAGACCAAACAGCATGACCAGGTACTCGTAGTGGCCACTGGGGGTGTTGAAAACCGTCTTCCACTCATGTCCTTCTCGGATGCGCACTAGGTGGTAAGCGTTGCGCAGGTCAAGCTTGGTAAAGATGGTATAGCTCCCTGGAGAAGGTTGAATGCAGAGGAGATGAGGGGAAGGGGATACCGGTTCTTGATAGTGATGTCGTTGAGACCACGGTAGTCGATGCAGGGTCTGCATAAACAGAGGGAACAGAAGATAGGTCTGGGAACTCACCAGGGCACAAAGGAGCAGGGGGGGGCAGATGGTTGGGGTGGTGACGGCTGATATGAGACAATGCTGATGGCAGAATGAACTCCAACTCGTGACTGTGCCGGTGGTCCAGTTGATTTGCGGGTTGTGCTTCTCTAACCAGGGCAGACCCAGAATGACAGCAGTGAACGGGGAATCCAACAGATAGAACTGGATGTACTCATGATGGTTACCAGAGACACAGAGGTTTAGTGGAACCGTGAGGTGAGTGACAGACCCGATGACCCTCCCATCCAGAGCACTGACCTCGAGTGGGGACTTCATGGGCATGGTGGAAATAGCCAGCCGACGCACCAGGGCTGAATCAATGAAGCTTTCATCGGCTCAATTTATATTCTATACCATTGCAAAATTGTTTTAAATTGTTTTGTTTTTTTTAATGATAAAAAATGTATACTTTTGGACATATCACAAAAATGTTACTATCATGTTACTATGGAGGTCGGATACTGCGTGGGCAGGGTCGAGGGCATACTCCTTGCGTTTTGAGCGACAGCTAGTGGGTAGACCCTCTGATGCTGAGAATACAGCTAGAGTGACCGCCGTTTTTTTCCCACGGCGCGCAGAAAAATACTTTAAAAATACATTTTAAAATGACAGAAAAGTAGACAGCTAAAGTCAGCATTCTCTCCCAGTAGGCTAGTACAATGAACTCGGGCGAATTCAAATTATGATGGCGGGAAAAAAATAAAAGTGCGGATGGTGGGAAAATGTGACAGCCATCAAGATAAAATAATAGGGTGACACAGGCTACATTTCAAGAGATAGGTAAAGCAGGGTTTTCCCTAGGTTTTCAGAGGGCTTAGGCACTCTCAACTATATTTTGTAACAGAGTTGTTTACATTTTGGACAGATGTGGCTCCTTGGTAAATCTATCGCTGTTTCCGTCGCAGCACTTTCGACACAAGCAAAATCAGAAGCGCTATCCTAAAATTTCTTCTTACCGTGAAGAATGCCTGACCCGCAAATACCATATTTGGTACGCTATATTCTGTAAATGCATTTAGATCAAAACTACCATGCATAAAAACGCTCTTCAATCACCCACTTCTATTTATAATGTCATCATAGCGTGGAGTGTTTAAAACCATAAAGCCACCTCTCTGTTTATTTATTTATTTAGTTTTTTTTTGGTCAGCGCATAGAACTCTCACAGTTGTTTTTACATTCATTCTGAATCTGATGTGTTTTTACGTTCATTCGGCTTAAGGCACTGCGGAAAACCCTGTAAAGCTAAATGAGTTGTCATATTGCACAAAGTCAACAAATCTTCGTAGCTAGTTAGATAAATAATATTCGGCTTTCCTGAATTGTTGCTTTATATTTTGTGTGATAATTACGTTGATGCTAAGATTGCTTTTCAGCTATGCCAGCTAGCGTCGTAAAATTTTCCCCAACCTGGAAGAATGCTTTACTTGTTTACATTTTGAACAGATGTGGCTCCTGGGTAAATCTATCATTGTTTCCGACGCAGCACTTTCGACACAAGCAATATCGGAAGTGCTATCCTAGAATTTCTTCTTACCATGAAGAGTGCCTGACCCGCAACCGTAGTAATGTGTTAACACGGCGGCACAATTATATTGAGAAATACCATCTTTGGGAGAAAAACCCTATATTCTGTAAATGCATTGTGTTCTGGTGTCACTTCGGCAACAATTAAACAGGAGAGGAGACACCATAGACTGCATGCAAAAATTAAGCATGACTTAATCATCCAAGGACGTTTCTTAGATGTTTGTGGGGCTGAGAGTGAGAGAGAGAACAGGCAGCATTTTTACTTAGTAACAATATAATATGGTATGGACCATGAATAAGTTTGCCCTATCCGATTATATTGTCTCTCTCTCTCTCGAAGACCATAATCTAAACACTTGATATCCAACACTACATTTGTGTTTAAACTAAATTGGGACTATGTTTTTCATCTTACAGTGTTTGGCGCCTCAAAGACTCAGGTCTCAAAGTTGCAGTGTGGTTAAAAATAGGAAACCTAATGAAGCACCTAACACCAGGAGGTTTAGAGAAAGACTAGAGATGGCTCTTCTCTGGCTGCAGTAAACTGTACTTGCTCCCTCCCACAGCCAGGAAGACTTCCAGGACCTTGGACAGCAGCAGCTTCACATGCTGGCAGACTCACTAGAGACTGATGAGAAATCAGTATGTGTGATACCTTAAGCATGTTACAAAGGAATTATCTGCTATGTCTTAAGGAGAGACACCTTTGGAACATTCCTACTATGTGGTTTTTCTCTGTTCAGCCCTCGGGACTCCCAGAGCGGCTATGTTCTCCGCCTTCATGAGAGGTTATTCCTTTTCTTTGTTTACTGATTTTTATTTTGTTGAACCACATTAGACCATTTCTATTTCCTTTTTTGGTGTGTACTTGCCTAGTCTCTAACATACACTGAGCCACAGTGTCCGATGTTGTGTAAAGTCCCAAAACGTTACTTTCAAGAATTAACACATTTATAGGATGAAAGTTTAAAGAAGTACACACAAATAAGGGTATTATTATTATAATTTGTTCCAAACTGTATTCAACTACTGAACTAATTAGTATTTTTATTGTTAGCAGTATTACATTTACAGACACTAAACAAATTATATGTGCATTGTGCTTTGATCTGCTGTTATCACATTTCAGTTCACAAACAGTTGTGCCATACAGCCACTACAGATGATTCGGAATGCTGCAACCCAACTTGTCTTCAATATTCCTAAGTACTCACGTTACTTCCTTTGGTATACACTTCCTGTACGTCGCTTTGGATAAAAGTATCTGCCAAATAAAAGTAATGTAATGCAGTTATCGGTCCTTCATTAATATGCAGTACAGAGGGGGTATGGAAAATGCTCTTGCATCTTTTCTCATAATACACATTGTGTGTACTTCATGAGGAGAAACCACTTAAGATGTTGAAAGAACAGCCTCCAACTTTTACAAGCGCTTCATCAGACCTTCATAGCAGATGCTTTCAGCAGACACTAGCCCTGACAGATTATTAGGAATTGCATTTTTTACAGGTTTATATAATGTAAATGTATGTGAATAACCTGGCCTTTTTGTACATTGAAAACATTGGTTGAGCTATCAGTTCTTTTTTATAGTTTCATGCAAGGGATGAATCAATACAAATATCACAAATGAAAGGAGAGTTGATGATCATCTCACTTCATAAATAATGAAGGCATAAGGTGTAGCTTTTAAACAATTAATAAAGCAATTTAACTGGTGAACTGTCACCTAGACTGATGAGCAGAAAGCAAGATAAGATGACACCGGTAGCAATTAGCATATGGAAATGGCTATGTAATCATAAAAGAATCCAGAAGGCAAGAGGACAGAAAACCATATAGAACACATGTATCAGTAGTTCAGATGGTCACAACAAGTAGAGCAGATTCTAAGAAGAGCGAACACAGCCTCAAACCTACATCTAGTTCTGGCCATGTTGAGATTAAAAGAACTGGGCCCCAAAAAAACAAAAAAATCACTAAAACATGGGCCTCCGTTAGGAAAAGGTAGCAAATGAGAGGCTAGGCCTTGCCCTTTAAAACAGGTACCAGACCCTACAGAATATTGAGGAAGATCTAAATCAACAAAATCCCTGGGCAATAAGCTAAACCAGCATGGACTGGTACCTGTGACGGAATACTGAGGAGGAGGAGCTCCCAGCTGGAGTGGATCTCCAGCGAGGAGGACCCAAGAAAGGAATGAGCTAAGAACAAGATCCAAACCCATAAAGAAAAAGCAACACCACAGGAAAAGCATGCAGAAGCACACAGAATAGCATGGAGACTTGTCAGAACAGGAGATTTAGCAATGTATTTCCCAGAGAGGCAAGGGGAGGCAACAAACAGGTAAAACACAATAAAAGTTATACCAGATTACAAAAAAATGTCAAGGAAATACCAGCCCCAGCAGGGTAAGCCAATCAAAGACAAACACAAATGATCACTTGAAACATGGCTTAAAAGATGGCCTAAGCACTTTGATGAACTTCCTAAACAGGCCAAATCTTCAAAACTTTAGTATCTGTTTTAATACTTCACTGAGCATGCCTAAAATTACAGCCACTAGTCACTTTGCTCCCTATTATTTTCGTAATTATGACACTGTTCTTAATCAAATAAAAGTTCCTGCAAGCTACAGCCACAATTTTAAACAGCACTGAGGCTGCCATTTTCCACTGCTGTGGAGTAGATTATAGATTAAAAAATGTTGGTTTTGGGAGCACATCTCCATAGAGCTGAAGGCTCCTTTGGCATATGTTATATTTGTGCTTTTCGTATCGAGACTTTTTTGTGCATGACCATGAGTACAATGGGATGTCAACTGCATAATTAAGCCAAGAACTACATCTATATGGAAGCATCTGCTTTCTATATACTTTGCCAACCTCATTTACCCAAGTGCCTTCACCTTTTTGCCCACTATCTGCATTTGGTGTACAGCTGAATTACTCATAAATGGATGAGATATAAAGATGTGCAATATCAGAAAGTTAAATAAGTTAATAAAACTACCGTAAAAGGATAATTTGACAAAATAAAGTTGCCAAGGAAACAGTATACCACCGCTGCTTCAAAAATATACTTTCCTCAGTCACCACATTATGAAGGAATATACATATATGTACAGAAAGAATGAATTGACACATTTCCGTATTTAATTTTCAAGACAAATTGCAGCAATCACACATCATTTTAAAAGAAAAAAAGGCAAACATTTGTCAAAAATAAGTAAGAAATTTACACAAACACAATGCTAACATAGCATTCTTGAGTAGGTAAAATTTACACAAAGATACAACAGATGTGATTTAAAGCAATGACTCAGCAGCTGGAAAAAGGCCATTTGAGTGTGACCAGCACACACCTCCTCCTCCACCACCTGTGCTACTCAGTTCCAAACACAGTTCCCACATGAGATGTCGGTCTGCTCCATATATTAATAATAATTCAGTTAACATTGTTCCAAATGTCACATGCCTCAAATCCATATACAAATACAGGACATACCGACTGATCTGAACAAATAATTCACATGAAACATTCTGAAATCACAATAACCCATTTTAAAATGTTTCAAAATCTTTTTTTTTTTTTTTACATAAGCCTGTTTTGCTATGTTAAACCATCTGTTGCGTTCAATCCAAAATAATTAAAAACAAAACTTTAAATAGTCTCATATACTGAGAAGGTTATGAGATGCATAAGCCTCTGCCTGCTTCAAGTATCTGACCTTAGATGAAGTACAATCGCGAAGAACATTTGGGAGTGGGTTTGCTAAAAACTGTGAAAGTGACTGAATTCAAAAATAGATACATTTTAATTTAAATCCGTTGTTGGAATGGTTATTCACATTATTCAACCCCTGCATTTTAAACAGATTACCATACATCTTTGTTTAATAACTAAGGCTGCTACCCTATAAAAAGTTGTTGGTAATCGTTTCCTCATTAGCTGAATTAATTCATCAGTACATTATTCAGGACACTTTAAACCTGTTTATTAATGAATAAATATTCCTCGGAATGCAGTGCTAGCTGTTGGATCACTTGCCATTCAAACTACCAGTGAGTTTGCAAGTGATTTCAGTCGGTAAGTGATTTTTTTTTTTTGATCCAGTGTGCTGTTGATGACTTGACAACCATTTCATTGACAATCATTTGCTGTACACTACATGCCAGCAGTCGAGTCGGATAGGCCATTGGATGTTTCCCCATTGCCATTTTATTTATGACAAATCAGGCTCTCAGTTTGCAGCAAGGATGCTTTGTTTGCAGGTGATATTGTAAAAGAGTCAAATTACCCTGAGAAGCTGTTTACAATGCAGACAGTGAATTTTTGTTTTTTTATGGACCCCTCTGTCCCCTCTGCATCTAACTTGGAACCAAAATGTCTATGTAAATCCTCAAGAGGTTGGTATCGCCAATGATGCTAGCAGATTTAATGACCTGACTGGTTATGATTTTATGCTGCCTCCTTTTGCCCGGGTAACAGTAACTGCATAAAAAGTTAAAATTTAACAATAAAGAACAATTCATTTTTTATCTGAAATTAGCTGCCAATTAAAAAGCATTAGTTGATTGATCAGACCTATTAATACATTAATCGGTACAATCCTAATAATAGCCAATAATCAATCCATCCCAAGAAGGATCTTGATAAAACTTTACAAAAAACAGCCAACATCTTTGTTTCTGTGTGTGTGTGATATTTAATGTAGGCAGGCTTCGATAGAAAAACCAGCCTGTAGTTGACACCTGGAGAACTAGAAAGATCAGAATCTGGAGGAAACTACATCCACAAGAGATCTGAGATGTACAAGGCTCAGTCTGGCAGATTTCAATGGACTCAGTTTTTCCCTAAGTGAGTGATCATTCTGTCATTTGTGTCTACCCCAAGAGGAAACAAATCAGAAAAAAACTGATAAAATAAAATGCATTAAATCACTAGAAAAATAAAATGGCAAATTTGCCTGAACTGTATAGGGCATTAAAAATGAATAGTTAAGAAAATATCCATATTCATGTAGTCAATTCAGCTGCCTGACACTCAACAGGCCCAAGCGGAGGAGAAAAAAAACTCATAAACCAGCAAACTGCAGAAATTACAATTACAGTAGACTTAATTTTTACAAACGTGTGTAAGCCAAAGCTCTACAGCACAATCCATTTAAACATTTCCCCAAAATGTGCATTTTCAAGCGTATAAAAATACAAAGCAATTTTATATCCTCATCTTAAGTGAAGAACTCACAAGAGAATTATCAATAACACGGTGATTTCCTCCAAAACAGTCCACTTTACTAGAATTTGAACAGTATCACACTGGCAAAATGGTAATGTTAAATCCAATGGTCAGGCTTTCTCTGAAGTTCCTTGGAGCACCTGATATTCTTCACCGTCTTAAATACCAACTTTCAGAATTTTCTTCAGGCTTCAGGATAGTTAAAAAATCACAGTAAAAGCTGCCATATAGATACGCAAACGAGCGACGTGTCGCAAACATTGGTGACTGAGCTTTGGATCGGTGAAATGGAAGTAAGTCATTTAACCTATTAAAAGAGGAGGCTGGTGTGGCAGTGCACTTGGTTCTGACTTCATGGTTGTACATAAAATAGATTAAATTGACTGAGCTAAATCACCACTGAATGCACGAAAGCCACCAGAAAAAGAGCCCGGGAGGGGCATCTGCGTTTGCGACCAATACGGCTTCACTTTCACAGTAAAATGTACAAAACAAACAGAACACACTGCAGTCCTGTTGCAGTCATGTAATGTCCCCGCTTTAGGTCAGGCTCCCGCCAAAAGTCCAGTCAGCTGGTCCCTCTTCTGGCCCCCCGTTTGACTGCTTGATCCGTGCCCTACAGCTTTCGGTCCACAACACCGCAGTCACATAACACAAGCATTCCTGATGTCACAGCTGGGCAAGACATTTTACAGCTTGCGCACATGTCAGGAACCCCCCCCACCCCCTGGCCGCTGTATGGTGATTGCCCCTAGCTCGTGAGCAGGGCTGGGGGGGGTGGTCTCTTCATATTCTAACGCACCTCAAATCGTAGCACTAAAGGACAAAGGAACGAGACCAAAAGCCAGGGGCTTCTTCAGAATGGAAGAGATTCAGTCTGAGAACTGTCCTCTGGGGCACTGGGTGTCGCCAGCCTGCTATACGTATGGGCGGCTGTGCCGTACCTTCCAGCGCTTGGAGCGCATGCGGAAGAAGAAGAACATGAGCATGAGGAAGAGGCAGGAGGAGGCGTAGAGGAGCACACACAGGCTCATGTCCACGCTGGAGAAGCCCAGGCCCAGGAAGGTGACGCCTGGCCGTGCCTCGGCCCCGCCGCCCCCACCTATCTCCCCCGCCCTCCCCTGGACCCACTGCTGCTTCTCCCGGGAGGGCAGTGCGTTCGAGGAGAGGGCGTGGCCCGGGAGGGTTCGGTCACGGTTTCTGGCGGGGGGTGGGCCCCGGTCGCCCTGGGCGGCGGGCTCAGCAGCGCCCCCCGTCTCCGGGACGGTGCTGCTGGCGTATTTTGGGGAGATGTTGGCTCCAGTGTAGTGCTGTTTGAGGAAGGACAGCACATTCTCCTCATTCCACACATGCAGGCCATCCCTCTCCTCATGACACGCCGGGCACAGGTCGGGGGTCGGCCACTGTGCCTTTGGAAAGCGGGGGTCCTCGCTCAGTGTACCTGTGGTGGGGGGAGGGTTAAATGTGTTAAACATGAGGGTTCAAGTGCACATGCAAATGTATGCGTGAGTGAGAAAGTGAGCGAGTGAGGGATTGAGAGACTGAGTGATTGAGTGAGTGGGTATGTATGTGTGTGTGTGAGGAGTCTGTCTGGGCCACACCCCCTGCTGCCTCTGCAGTGCCGCCCCTCCATCTGTCAGCTTCCTTCGGCTGGTTACTGCTACCCTGACTCCTCCTCCTCCTAACCAAAAAACACCCCTTGCTATAGCAGCAGTGCTCTTCATGATGAAGTATGTTACGTACGTATGTATGTATGTCAAGATTAAGGGCACACACTTTTACAGCACCTTTCTGTTTGTATAGCACCTTTTATGCATAATCAAACTATATGGTATTTCTGACATATCTAAACTTGACTGTAACACAACAGGAAGGTTAAAAATCTCAATATGACAAGGCCGCTTTCAGTTTAATGTCTAGACGTCGATCTCAGGGGACACAGAGGTGAGACGGCCTACTTTATGGCCCCTGTCGCACTTGTCATTTGTTTCAAGGCGAGACAATGAGGATCGGCTAGCCAAAGGTCCCATTTTATACCATTTGGTTTTAAGGTTTTATCCCACCCAAACCTCACACCCATCCTCCACCACCAACTGCCGTCAAGACCCCCCGCCCCCACACGGTGGCCCTTGAGTTCTGTTGGTTTGGCTTTGTTTCCTGTTTCTGTTCTGTGATGCTTTCTTGAAATGTGGCAGTGTTTGAGAAACAGCCACAAAGTTCAAAGTTCAAATCCATCTTGATGGGTATCCACCAGAGCAAGGTCTGTGGATGGACTAGGGATGGGCAAAAATTGAAAAATCGTTGAAGCCAACGTGCAACTCAAACTATAACCAAGATGTGCTTTTAAATACAGAGCTGCCAAAGCAGCCACAGAGCGGACTTGAAAAGCAAGTACCATGGCCTAAATCAAAGCACAAATCATGGAAAAGTGCCATCTGATGAGTAGTGCAGAGTGGACAACTTCAAACGCCTTGAGAGGATGCAACAGTAATAAGGTCTTGGACTTACTGAATCTTTAAAAAATATAAACACATATATTCCACAAAATATTAAAAGCATGTTTTAAGTAACAACAAAGAAAAAGTCAAGAGAGCTTTCCTATAATAAGGACAGGAACACCGCTGGTCACATTTTCTTTCCTATTTTTGTCATACCTTTGCAAAATGAAAGCTCTCCCAGTGCTGTTTGCTGAGAATTAGATTCGGTCAGGCTCAAGCTGCTAAACAGCTGGTCACACAGAGTCAAGCGTTTATATCTTACATGAATTTGCATCCCCCCAGTGCTGCTCGAGTATGCTAACTCAATGCCACAAAGTTTATATTTGACTTTATTTTTAAAAATCTGCTAAGTGAGAGTAAATGGCACTTTTTCCTCTTCCATTCTTTGCAAAGGATTTGGTGGGATGTCAGTCATTTTCAATAAGCAGACACCTACGTTATCACTAGAGAGCTGAACGAGGAACATATTTCCCATGTCCATATCACAATCTCACTTGGCTGTCAAAACCAACTCCAGGTAAGCACTAATAATTTTCAAACATGAGCCTATTGACAATCGCAGTGGGAATAGGATGCTATAAAAGGGAACGATTATAAATTATTTTAATAACCGAGGCGCTTAAAAATGCACTTGGAGATGATCCGAAATAGTTGCCATTTTTGTAACCTTTCTCGATTAAACGTTTAGAAGTCACAACCGCTAGGGTGGATAGTCAGTTTCCACAGTGGAGGAGCTAATTCTAATTGAAGAGGAATCAGTGAGGGTGTAGGTGTGCATGTATGACTCGTTTCAGATAAATTTGTTTGTGTGTGTGTGTTGCTTGCCTGTCTGTTGCTGTGCGTGTGTGTATGTAACACGTGCGTGTCCAGTGGATGAGAAGTCCATGCTTGCACTTGTGTGTGCTACATGCTGATAAATGAGATCACAGTGCCCCCTACCTGCCAGCCTGCTGTTGACCTGGTTGTGCTTCCTCCAGAGCCAGAGCACAGCCTGGTCCAGGGACTGCACCTGAGACAGGGACTCCTTCGCCATCTCTTCAAAGTTCTGTCCGCACTCCTGGCAGCCGAAAAACATGCCGATGTACCGCCGCATGGTCTGCAGCACCGCCAGGGGGTCCTCCTCTAGGCCTGCCATTGGTCAGGGTGCAGAGGTGAGCAGGGAGGATGGGTACTGCAGTTTTGTCATTATGACATCACATAAGGTCATCACTATGCTCTTTCCAGTAAGGGGGCAGCAAGGTCTGGTACTGAGACAGAGTAAAGGGTGTAGGCAACAGTCAGTCAAGTACATACCAGTGTACTGAGACAGAGTAAAGGGTATAGGCAATAGTCAGTCAAATACACACTAGTGTACTAAGACAGAGTAAAGGTGTAGGTAACAGTCAGTCAAGCACACACCGGTGTACTGAGACGCAGTAGAGAGCGTAGATAGCACACGGTCAGGTACGCACCAGTGTTGGCCAGGGCGTCGGGCCGCTGCGCTGCCTGCACGGTGAGCGTGTGGAACAAGGTCCACAGAGAGCAGGGGTACCCCCTCAACTCAGGAAGACTGCCCTGGCACCCCACCCACTGGAGCCGGTCGCTCAGGAACAGCCCCGAGATCTGGAAAAGGATTTTAACAAAACTGCCTCAGCACATTTGAGCTGCACACCAAGTCTGGAAAACTAAAGGGGAATCAGGGAAGAAGTCTCCACATAGTAAAAAATAAAAATAAAAAATAAAAAATTCCCTCAAGTTCAAGAAAATGAACTTATGATTATTGCGCTCTGTAACAATCAGCAATTGACATTATATAAATAAACTCTCGTTTTGTATAAATAGTCGTGTCGGTAATAACATAAAAACAGGGACCCATCTCGCTGTGTTAGGGTGTGGATTTCTGGGCGTGGCACTTACCCTCATCTTGTTGTTGACAAGGTCCAGGATAGCATTGTAGGGAATTCTCTCCAGAGGCAAACTGACCAGCCACTCCAGTAGGGTCTCTAACAGCTTCACCACAGATGGTCGGCCTGGAAACAGCTGGGGATTTTTTTTGGGGGGGGGGGGGGTACAGACCACTGTAATAGGCTTAGGCCCGAATTTAATTATCACCATGCGTGAAACGGACCTTCTTTCGCTCTGCCCAGTACAGCGCACGTATGCACACAATTTCCCAGTATGCCATTTGCACATGTAGGTGGGTTCTTCCACAGAACCAGTTGATGCCAAAGTTGGCACTGAACTTCACTGCCAGGAAAGGAAGCTTTCACAAGTAAACTAATGAGCTGGCACAGCAACTGCTAATTTTATACAAATTCAGACAAAAAAACAGGTTTAGTTCTTATTTAGCAGCATAAAAAAAGACTTTTCTGAGGCATGCATGTAGCTGCACAGCAGAGACTAAAAACTGCAGCTGCTTCAAGCAAAGGTGTAGTATTTGGCATCTCTCTACACACCTACACACCAAACAATAAACCATTCAAAACTAGATGGGAATTGCAGCCGTTTCGCTGTTTTATGTTTGTTTCTGTGTCTTCGTCAGTGTGTATGTGCAGGTGAGTCTGAGCTCAGATGTTACCTTGGCAACAACTGTAACAAAATCCTTGAAGGTCTTGAGCTCCTCTCCCTCTAGGGTCTGGTGGCTGGCCAGCTCCACACGTAGCAGGTAATGCAACCCGGATTCCAGGTCTGCCATGTACACCTTAGACCTGTGGCACACAAATGCACATACGCACACACACGCCAGCCAACAAAAATGCACATATCCACACACAAAACTGGCCATCAGATAGGCAACCGTACCACAACAGCTCAACCCCTTTCCACAGCTGAGACAGAACTGAAAGTGTCCAAACTGTGGGACGTGGCATTCACACACACACACACACAAAGAAAGTCAGTGCTGCTACAGTATTCACTCTTAAAGATGCATGCCGTGGATGCCCCCTGCTGGTGCCTTTGACAATGACAAGACACTATCTGTCAAGAGGGGATGGCTGTTCTAAACAGGGACTGGAATGCAACATTCAATTTTATTGTAATGTAATGAAATGGAAAGGAAAAAACATATTTTCATGTATCACAATAATTCCCCCCCCCCAAAAAAACTATACTAAACACAACAGAAGCCACTAAACTTGATAACTCTCTTTTGAGAGCCAGTGGACTACAAGGGCTGCACCTGTAATAGCTCTCAATATAAAATGTATGGGGAAGAAGCTCAGGAAATAAAAGCAGCTGTGAAGGACAGCTACTGACCAACAGGTGGCAGCAGAGAACCAAATCTGTCTGAGAGACAATATTTTAATATATTTCTCCAAACATAGACACAGACACACACTTACTTGTCAAACTCCTTCCACACCTCAGCTACCCCGGGCCCAGCATGCACCAGGTCATGGGCAGACTTGGCCTGTTTCCTGTGCACCGCAGGAAGCAGCTTCAGGTATGAAGAAAAGAAAAAACGCAAACGTTTCTGCCTGCAAGAGAGAGAGACTTTAATCACACTTCATCACATTGTTTCCACACTCGTATGCTGGACCCAGGCACTGACTGCTGCCATGTGGCACTTTCCGAGAGTGTTTGAGTGTTTAGGCTGGGGTTGGGCCCCCAAGCTGAACCAGACTGGCAGGTGATAGGGGTCACTCACACATCCACGAGGGAGTGGCTTCCATTGGGGTGGAGCAGGTAGACAGAAGGTAGGGCCTTGACCCCCAGGTTTTCCAGGAACGCTCTGTCTGAACTCAGCGCCCTGGTCACCCTCAGCCCTTCGTACACCATCAAGTCCAAAATCACCTGGGTCACAAAGGGCAAAGGGTAAGCAGAATTTTATCCTGAAGCTCAGCTGCTATAAACACCTGTCGGCATTTATCAATGTCAATAACAGCGTTAATACCTACATATAGCTCCTAAAGTCATTATAAGTGGTAATAAGTAAACTATCAGCACCAACAGCTCAACAACTGACAGCCCAATCATCAGCACTGATAACTACACACAACATCCAAAACCACTATGACATTTATCAGCGCTCATAACCGGACCCCCGGCTACTGATCCAAGAGAGCTGAAACAAGTAGCTACAACCAATTCGACCATTTATATACCCTTATGGTTTAAGATCACAAATCTGTAATTAGAATGTTCTAAACTGAACATTGAATGCTGATGTCACAATCACTACTAGTAACTGAATGCAATGAAGTTCTAGAACACTGACTTAGAATTTTGAAAAAGCATTTTGAAAAAAGGGTTACACAGCACTGTAAGGGTCCAAGTTAAACTACCCAGTCACTCCCTGCGCTTGGAACTGTACTTCCCTCTAGGGTTTTCAACACATTTGTCCCTGGTTACGGTTATATACTTTGTTGTACGTCGCTCTGGATAAGAGTGCCAGCCAAATGCCTGTAATGTAATGTAAGCCACTTAAGCCACACAAAAAAAAGCATTTCTAACGGTTAGAAATAGGTGCAACATAAACACTATGCAATCTTGTAATAGCGCACTCAAAGGCGTGGTGTAGGCTTAAGGCATTCCGGCCGGCTCATCTGCATACCTCTCGGCCCACGTACGAGTCCTCATCCTCGATGATGATTGCAGTGTACAGCTCTGACTTCTGGCCCAGCAGGGACAGGATGTTTTCAGACCTGCCGACGGGGAGAAGCCATGTAAGGTTATGGGGGCCTGTGCCCACGCCCTGGTAAGGCAGTGCGGTGGGGATCAACAATTAGATGTCACCACTTGACATGCTGTGATCGGAACATTGACCAACACAAAAAATTATTTAAATAAAGCACAAATCATGTGGAGCCCAACAGAACATGCGAGTAGTTTTTCTGTGTTCCAAAGAATGCTGCAATACCCTTGGGGAAGGCAGTTAACCTCACCTGCCCCTGTAAATACCTTCCAAAAAAAATGCACTAAAAAGTGCACTATTCTCTTGATAAAGCGGTTTCCAAGGCGCAGAAATACCAAAGCTCCATCAGATAAAGGAGGGAATATGACTGCCTAAGTTCTGCCCTATTCTAAAACACAGAGAGCAATACCTGGTGGGCTCCAGTGGGGGGCACCCTACAGGCCAGTCCTCTCTGGTGTGGTTCTGGAGGAAGTTCACCATCAGCTGGCGCACCGTCTGCAACTCCCGGTCAGGCCCTGTTATGAATGACAGTTTATACGCATGTAAACATTAATAAGAGTCCCCCTTCACTCACCACATATTGTAACACGAGCTCACAAGGTCAAGGGAGCTCATATTCAGTCATCAATTTTCTGACAGGAAATCATAACATATTGAATTTCATATCCTGTCACTGAATATTGAGTTTACAATTACTGTTAACGGGCAAGTACTGTTAATTTTGTTATGACAAAATAAATAAAGCTGACTGCATCCTATGTACATATTTTCAGAGCTGCAGCCTGAAAATCCACTCTTGCTGGAAACATCCCAGCTCCTTGCCAGCGTTTCAGAGTAGTCTCACCTCTGTATGTTTTGCCCACATCAAAGGTGCTGCTGAGTGCTTTGAAGTACTGGGGGGGGGGGGGGGAGAGAATGTGGGCGGGTGTTAGAACACAAACAGAGCATTACAGCAGACACCCAGAAATAGCAGCCTCTACAGACAAACCTCATAGGCCAGCCTTGACTGTAAACAGGGGACATTCAGTGGAACCAACAGGCTATCCTGCCAGGTTTTTATTGGAATATTTTTTTATATTTTGAGTCTGTGTGGTAATATTGGAAAGGTCATCACAAGATGTAATTAATACATTTAACAAAAACAGTCTCACTCTAAAGATGCAGAATACATATTTAATCAGAATTGCATATATACAGCATGTGCGCACCGTGTGTATGTGTGTGTGTGCATGTATGAGTGTGTGTATTCTCTATAACTTCTGCGGATAAATAATAATGGAATGCTAAATTCCATAAACCTAATAAATATAATTTCAAAGGAAAATACGAGTCGAGTAAAGGACATGGAAATGATTGCTATTTGAAGACATAAAAAGTACCGTTACAAGCCATACTATGGTTCTAGGTGCATAATGTCACATAACTGGGCCTACTCAAGGGAATAAACCTTGAAGCTTTGCAGTGTGATATGCACTGCCTGGCCAAAAAAAAAGTCGCCGTTTGGATTTTTTTGGACAGTGCCCACTGTACAAGCCTCTGGAGGCAGTGTTATGACCTGGGGTTGCTTCAATTGGTCATGTCTAGGCTCAGCAACGTTATGCGACAATAAAATGAAGTCAGCCGAGTACCTGAATGTACTGAATGACCAGGTTATCCCATCAATGGATTTTTTCTTCCCTGACGGCACGGGCATATTCCAGGACGACAATGATTCACCGGGCTCAAATTGTGAAAGAGTGGTTCTGGGAGCATGAGGAATCATTTTCACACATGAATTGGCCACCACAGAGTCTTGACCTTAACCCCATTGAAAGTCTTTGGGATGTGCTGGAAAAGACTTTACGGAGTGGTTTGACTCTTCCGTCGTCAATACAAGATAATGCAATTCTGGACATTGCATAAGGTTGTTGAAACAATGCCACGACGAATGCATGCCGTAATCAAAGCTAAAGGCGGTCCAAAGAAATATTAGTGTGTGCGACTTTTTTTTGGCCAGGCAGTGTAGTTTATCATGGCATGCAGGCCGTGAGGGATCACGGTCAGCAAGTACCCGGAACGTGGGGTAGAAGTGAATTCCAAACTCCCTGCAGATGTCAAAGTTCTTCTCGTGGGCGCAGTCCAGCACCCCGATGCGTATGGCCTGCTCCCAATCTGAGAGAAAACGGGAGAGCAGAAAGAAAGTTAGGAACAAGGGAGAGAGAAAGGGAGCAAGAGAAAGCGATAGCAGAGAAGAGGAGGAGGAGGAGAGGTTGAGGGATAAGACAGGCTGAGGGAAAATGGATGTTCAGAGATGAGGGAGAGGGACCCTACCCCTTTCTTTCTAAAGAGACTTTGAAAGTTGCTATGCAAATGATGAAATCCATCATCATCATTACCATCATCAATAATCTCTACTCGCAGTGACAATGCAGCCTAGTTGTTTACAGTTGGAAACATTTTCCAAATATTTTCTTTATGTTCCACCCATCCATTTTCCAAACCGTTCCTGGTCAGGGTCGCAGGGGGCTGGAGCCAATCCCAGCATGCATTGGGCAAGAGGCAGCAATACACCCTGGACAGGTCGCCAGTCCATTGCAGGAAGCATGCATCATTCACTCACTGACTGGGTTTACATGATGTTTCAAAAAAATCGATTTATTGTTTTAGTCCAGCTAAAACTGGACTTTTAAAAATCATGTAAACATTGTAGTCTGACTGAAATCGTACAAAGTCGATTTTTTCAGAGTCGGACTAACATACCTAGATCAGTGGTTCTCAAACACGGTCCTGGGGGACCCCTGTCACTGACGCATGAAGCCCAAACTAGGGTGCAGCCATTGCCTATTGCAACCAACACAAGCGCAGTGGAGCAAAAGAGTGGAGTCCACGACTACAGGAAAATCCACCCCGACTACCTTACATGGTAATTAGACACATCCACGTCTGGACAACAAGCGTGTCCGTACAACCACAGAACCGTACTGTCATAACATTTCGAAAAAGTTAATTAAAGTGCAAGATACGTTTAGTGTTTAGATATTTACGTAGATAGATAGATAAAATACATCACTAGCTAGCTAGCTTACTAGCTAGCTAGTTATATAGACAGATAGATAACAGATCTCTAGATAACTAGACAGATATCACGAGATAACAAGCTAGCTAGCAAATTAGCTAGATAAACAGATAGATCGATAGCAAGACAGTAAGCTTTAAAATACCCCCTAGCTTGTCTTCTTAAAGAAGCTTAATAACTGCTTACAAATCTGATTTCACCAACAACATATATACAAATTATAAAAGACGAGACTATGAGAATCAACTGAAACCCAGAAATGGGCAAAAATCGTGTTTTGACATAGAATCTTGTTTATCTGAAAATATCTCAAATGTATTAAACTGAAAGAACTGGAGGGAAGAATCCTTAGAATAGTGGTTAGTACAGTTGAATGCAACCCGGATCAAAATCAGCGAGTACCAAATGGGACAGTTACAGAGTTTAATTATTTTTGGCTGGACCGCAACAGCGGAGCCAGCTCTATAAATGCGAATGTCTGTGACTGAGTGAGTGATGAAGTTACACCATCGTTCCAGCCATATACTAGGTTTTGACCTGGTTTTGGTTTCCTCTTCACGGGGTAATGGCCCTGGACCCCCCTACAAAAATTGGTTGCTGTAATTGTATTCCGTTCCCCCCCCCCCCCCCCTCTCAAAATAAAGCTATGCCCTTGTTTACATACCCTATTTAGGAAAAGCAACATTTTTGTTGTTGCCCACCCAAATAATCCAAAATGCCCACCCAAAGATGACATCCTAGTAACACCTCTGGTGCACCCACATTGGCCCTTTCTGGATAAGACTGGGGATCCCAGCTCTAAAACATGAAAAGCACCTGATTAAGAAAAATTAACAGCTTGTTAAAATTCTGGGATTTCTGTTGAGGTTGGAATGAAAACCAGCATACACAGGGGTCCTCCCAGGACCGAGTTTGAGAACCACTGACCTGGATAATGCGGTTGGGGGTCGATTTACTAACTACGGCAGGTATACGCTTCAATAGGCCAAAAATTGGCCTAGGCGTTCTGCGCATGTTCCGTAATTTACATACCAGTTATACGCTCACAGTGGCCAAGCGGAATCGATAACGTTTCAGAAAATATTAAACTTTAAAAGACTTAATTCAATCCTCTACTGGGACTTTTGCCTTTTATTGAGGGTGTGACAGAAAATTTCAGTGCCGCTGACTATAAGCGAATGTTTTTCACATGTACCGTTCGATTGAGCAAGTACCATTCAAAGTACATTTTTAAGGGTTAGTGCTGTCCGATTGTGCTAGCTACTTCACGTTAACCTTGTACGGCGATCAATAAAGGCTAACAGCATAGTACCGCTTAATTATTATCACTTCTATCACCACTGTAATGATCTAAAAAAGGCGACAAATGACCTTTTCTGTGAGAAATGCATTTTCGAGCTCATGCGAATACACTGCTGGCGACATTCTATGGGCGTGGTCACACGTGCAAATGCAGGTGAATGGCCATCGCCTACCGAGGCGAAATTCATATCTTGTCGTGCTGAATGTGGGCAGTGCAGGAGGTGACGCACACGGAAATCAGTTTGCTGGTTTGTAGTCAAGTCAAGATAGCTAACAAATACCGCAAAATATGAATCGATGTTATTGATAAATTTTCCATTTATTTACCTTCAATGCCAGTCTCCCGACTCACTGCCAGCCAGGCAGCATCTCTCTTGTGGGGCAGTTTGTAGTTTTCATGGGCAATATCGTACAATATCGACTTGTTCGACACAGCAACAATCAAATTTCCTCCATCCTGGCTCACTAAGAAAACTACAGCCAGTTACAGCCAAGTGGGGTTAACCACACACACTTCTTTGCTATTGGTTCAGGCTGCGAATTCGCCGGACAAAGTTCACCAAAGTTGAACTCCACACGAATCAAAGATGCGAATTTGCTTCGCCACCAGAAGCGAATGTTTTATTCGCCTCATCGCCTGAATAGAACGGAAGGGAACGGGAGGCAAATATTCTCCAATGTTAATTCGCATATGTGTGACCGCGCCCTAAAGCTCCGTTTTGCCCTCCCTAGTATCATGGCAAAAAAACACATTTCTGGACAGATAAGGAGACCAACTTCATGCTATCGCAACTAAAGGAGTTAAATATTGGGATGGCAGGTATGCGGGCATGCCCCATACCTATACAGCACCAAGAGTTTGGCACTTTTCAGGGTTCCCCACAGAAATAATCACAACAGCCACAGACACTCAGCCCTTAAAAACATTAAATTTGTACATTCTGACCCCATTTCAACAGACAGATTTCATAAACAACTTCACATGTCCACACAATAAAGCCCCAAACTAAGGGGATTTTGCGTTTTCGCCTTCATCATCATCTTCTCTTTCTTCTTCTTCTTCTTCTCATTCTTATTTTTCCTGCCGCCTATCCCGCTAACAACATGTCTCCCCATTGGACATTTTACCGACACCAGCCAAATATTCACCTACACGACCCAATCAAAAACTCGCATACACACGCAAAATACCCATACCTTTTTACTCTGAAACATTTCTAGTTTAAACAGCTAGTCTGCCTGTGGCCTACTTGGCAAGGTTACAGTCTTGGGAACATGGGGTCGTAGGTTCAAGCCCAGCTAGGAACACGTTTCTTTGACCTGCTTTTACCCTCACTAATAATTGTTTACTACTTCTTAATTATTGCTTTTGCACCATATCTACCCGCCGTTCACCGAATCCCGCCTCGCCCTCAGGCAGATAATTTCCTCTTCTACACTAACGTTTTCTTGCGCTTACATTTGCTTTACCAAAAATCACTCACGGCCACCCATATGCATGTCATGACAGCAAATGTATTCCTTTTATTAAAAAGTTACACCAGTTCACCACTGTGCCATTTCTACTAACTATATTTCTTCACTTGGCTACCGTACACAACCTTATCAGCAAACGCCACGTTTCTACATTCATGGTACCTCGCCCTGTTCTCTATCTAGCCACATACAAACAATTACTACGTATGTACGTTCTGCAACTTCCCATTAAAACATTACATTTAAAATCATGACTCACTCATAATTATAACTACTACTACTGAACATGAGAAAAGCACATCAGTGCAAAACATTCCACACGTTACTTATCCCTCCACTTTACCGACTAATGCTTTATACAGACGGTTATATATAGCCTACCGTTCGATAAGGAAACTAAGCTCGCTCATGGTAATTTAATTTACTTCGCACTATAGTCTGTGAGCATGTCAACCTTCACCTACATGCCCATTCTGCTAAAAACATATTGTTTCAACTGCACAATTTTATCACTTCTCCTAATTTCTCTCACACTGTTGTTATTTTCTCATATGCAAAGCCTGCTGGGACATAGGCCTGTGTCTGCTCCTATTCTCCACTATCAAGTTTTCCGGTTCTAGCTTAGCAAAACAGCGAAGAGGATTCCTACCTGCAGAAAGCCTATCAAAATGCCTTATAAACCTTATAAACACTAAAAGTGCATCTCCACGAAAGAACAGACAACGGAGCAGGACAGAAGGGTACACAAGTTGCAACCTAGGGCATTCTAATTCTACAGGCTTGTTGATTCTTTTGTCAATCAAGGCTCATTGGATGGCCGTCAAATCCGTGAGTACATACACTGGCCATATTTCACCTGTGTTTCTGATGCGTTTACACTTACGCCACCCTTTGTCACAGCCACTGTTTTAACATATATGGCAAACCAAAACTGCTAAACGGTACACGCTCATCACACTGTACAAATTCACACGAGGATAGCCATAATCCACAACCGTTTCTTACAGGGTCACTTCGCATTTCTCACTCTCATAATAAAACGCTTTGAAAAAAGAAATGATATCTCATAAAAAACACGTTTTCAACGTACAAAAATGCCAAGTTACTCACACATACAAGACATACACACCGTCTATAACTCATTCATTCAGACTGCCAAAATCCAGGCCTGCCATTAAATATCAAATATGATATCAAAATGACGCCAACTTCCCTCGCAGCATGTTACATTCACATTTACGAACAGACATTTATACCAAGAAACATACAATCATTCACGCAACAGAAAGGCTGGGCAGCGAAATACATAGGCTACATACCAATACAAATTGGACATACAGACGCCTATTCATCAATCTTGACTGTGAGAAAGCCATCCACACATATGTTTGGCCTGTCCATGTACTGCATGCTTATACACACAGGGCCAAGTGACTTGAAAGAATTGAGGAAATATTGGGTAGCATTGTTTGGAATACATCTTATTTAATTTTGGTGAGGCAAGATAGCCTACATTGTTTGTAGTACCGTAAGCTTTTGATATCAATACTTTTAATGGCAGGCCTGGATTTTGGCAGTCTGAATGAATGAGTTATAGACGGTGTATGTTTTGTATGTGTGAGTAACTTGGCATTTTTGTACGTTGAAAATGTGTTTTTTATGAGATCCTAAAATACACGGATGGAAGTAAAACGCGGAATGGCAAACCTGTGAAAAACGCGGAATGGCGAAAGTTGTTATAAATCCTGCTTCCTCTAATTTTGTAAGAAGCCTTCGTCAGACACACCTCGGTCAATAAATCGATTCTTTCTGTATATTGGGACAATGACAATAATCCAATTAAATCTCATCTTTGGCCAAATCGAGCTGTTAATATAGATCGATTTCAACTGTGCATGTAAACGCACTGACTCATTCATACCTACGGGCAACGCAGAATCTTCAATGATGTTCCTTACGTTTGACAAATGACACCCGTCTCACTAGTAAATTTAACCTGGCACATGTATTGTTTTTAACAAAGAATGTTTGTATTTTAAAGAATACATATTTACAGTTATTGTGGTTTTGTTTCTGGAACATGTATTTGATGTTTATTCATTTAAAGAATGGGTTTCCTTTTTCTTTGTTGTGATGTAATTTTTGATGACATTTTAGTTTTTTTCTTTTATGACTTTTAAAAGATATCTTTTTAACTGCAAAGAATTTGTAAACCAATAAAGACACATTTTGTTCTTCAAATGAATTTCTCCCAAACATTTAGCATTTTTTCACACACAGACAGCCTCCCAAAGTACATGTAATTTCTCTCCTGTTAAAGTGAATTGGTAAGATAAGGAGTTAGCTGCTAACTGTGCTATATGCTTATTGCACTCCCAGGCTATAGGAAACAGGTAAACAGCTCAGCGTGCTGTAGGCTTAAAGATTCACAAAGCAGATATTGTGCAGTGATCATCCTCTTCAATCAGGCCCTTCAGCATGATGACCGTGGCCTTTCACTGCGTTTGTGGTCCTACCTAAGGTGCACAAACCCTTTATAAGTGAAATGTTAATTTCTGTTTTTCTTTGTTGAATTTGAGCACCTCATTAATGTCCAATGGTAGATCATAGTTATTATTTACATTGTATATCAGGTTTGTTTCTGAAATATTCAGCATGACTTTAGCCGCGTTTCCACCGCAGGAACTATACCCCGGAACTAGGAACCTTTTGAGGAACTCAGTGCGTTTCCACCGCAGGAACTAGGGTCTAAATTTAGTTCTGGGGGCTTTGTTTTACCCCCCAAAACGTTCCTGCTCGGGGGGTAGTACTTTCCGAAAGTACAGGAACCTTTTGGGTGGAGCTTGCAGCGCTGAACATTTCTGATTGGTCGAGTACTCGTAGCGTTTGTGTTGTATTTATTTTCCGCCATTACCCGCCATGTTTGAAAATATGCAGCGGCAAACCAATTTATTTTCATAATAACTTCAAATCAAACTTGTATGTTATGCGGCGCAGTAGCCTACTTTTGTTTATAGCCTATCAACGTCTTGGAATTATAACGTGTGCTCTTCTGTTCTTTTCTTGCTTTTGTATTCGTTTTATAAAATGCTAAGCATTCGTGCTGGGACAGCATATTACGTAGGCTACCAAAACATTCAAACGGATTCATTCGGTTGCTGAATATTTTCTTCCGGATTTTCTTTGTTAGCCCGTCGTAATTGACTCAAAACGTTTGATACAGTTATGTGAGGTATGCGGTAGTTCTGCATAATTAACATTGGTGATACAGTACAAGCAAACTGGAAATCACCTTCCGCACTTTTTGTCCGGGTAAAATAACAGGTTAATTCTAGTAATCTTCCCTTTAGCTTTTTCAGACTGCCGTAATTTTACTCAATTTTACTGCCATTTTTCAATTCCATGAAAAGACCAGGAAGACTATGGACTCATTTATGGTGCATGGTTCGCATCTGGAGGGCACACTTCGCTGCTCGGCTAGCAGTAACTTCGAAGGAAAGCAAACGGTGGCTGTACCACTACTAATTTACATTTTCACGCAAGTCCGAGTTTTCGTTCTATTCTTGTCATTTTGCGATTAGCCTATATGGAATTGACGACGAGAAAGTAATAAAACAGCTAATTGTTTACAACGTGTGCATGTTTTCTGCTGTTAATGAATGTGTTTGAGAGGATATATGAAAATCAATAAATACAAAAGTAACCATATATAGTCATTGTTGGTAACCCGTTGTATATAAGTGGAATAAACCCCTCCGGGCTGTCCCGGTTATTAGAAAATAATGTAGGCTACTTCGGTGGTAGTATGGGGTTACAGAAGAAATCATATGACAGATGGACCGACGACAACGTCAGTGGGCTAATTTGCCTAATCTTCGCGGTACTTTAGACCCCGGTGGAAACGCAGACAACCATTGGCTTAAGGAACCTTTTAGTTCCTGGTAAAGTAGTTCCTGGGACTGAAAGTTCCGGGTAATTTCGGTGGAAACGCGGCTTTTGTCAGGCAGTTCACAGAAGTCTGCTTCTTATCAGACCCTCAAAGTAAAACAGACCGTTTACGTGCTGACAGGGAGTCAGCAATTGTGATTAAGAGACATTTCTCATTTGCAAACATCCGATTGGATCAGCATTATGTGAACTTTAGGACCTCCATAATACAGTGTAATGATGTGTTGTATTGTCGAAAAACAGTGTTGTCATGGGGAACAAGTTGGTGGGGTGCTGACTAAAGATCTAGATACCTATGGGTCAGCACCCAGCCAGATACAAGAGTTAACCTGGTGTGATATCTATACTGTTTTGTCAGGATTATGATTTTACTTGATGACTTGGTGTTTTGCTTTAATCTTTTTGTATATAAGGAGAGAAGTGCAATGGCTTGGGGAAACTTGTCAACATGGTCTTCTACGCATCACATGTGTATAGCCATTTCACCACTCACATTTAGCACCATTGTATAGTGTCATTATTACTAAACACACTGAGCAATAAACAGCATTCATTTTAACCTGACATTCCTCTTTGAATCTTACCACCGCATATCTAGCAGTTTTAAGGTCCTTCACATAGAACTTAGAATATCTGCACCCTGTAGTCACTCACCTATACACTAGTGTCGTAGCAGGATACACAACTGTATTTATGCAGGCTACACAAGACAAAGACATGTCTGCATCTGCCAAGCTAGACAGCGATTCCTATAGAGCCACACTACTGGCAGACAAAAGTTTCCTCCGTCTCTGCATAACTGTTATCACAGAGGAAAGGACGCTTCCGCTGTCTGATTTTTGGGTTTCTTACAGTTGGTGACTTCAACGTGACTTCAAAGTTTTGGTTTCATGCTGTTGGTGGCCTAGATGCACCATTTGGTATATCTGAGGAGTTTCTTACAACTTCACCGGTTGTGTCATGACAACTAGTTGTATTTTAATTTGGCTACATCATTTCTTGCACTACTGATATGATTCCAAAGAAACAGAAAACAAGTGTTAGACTACATGGTAAAGTAACCGAATAATATTGGTACCAATACTTCAAACTGAACTGAAGAACCAAATAGTTACAGTATAAATATGAAATTTACACATAGGCTAATATGAGCAGATTTGTTATATCGCTAGTCCCTAAATGAAGAGGACATCACACACAGACACACCAAGACACACAAACACACACCAATCACAAAAGCAACAGATTGGTGGCTTTTCAGGGAAGGAAAAGGCTGGCCCACAATGCACCCTGAGGCAGTGTGAGGGAATGCTTGCTGGGGTCAGGGAAGGACAATGCCGCCACTGACCCCCATTGAGCAGCTGAACAGCTGGCAGGCGGTCCCCCACGAGCTCGCTGGCTGACACTGCTTGTGCCTACAGAGCACAGACAAAGGGGGCAACCCCAGACAATCCTCCCCAGCCTCCCCGCCCCCCCCTTTTGCCTTCTGCTGTCTCTCTGCTTTAGGGAGGGAGGGATGACTGGGCATTTCTGCCAAACGCTGCAACCTGTAGCTGTGAACGGCACGTTCATGCACATTGTAGCAGGCTGAACAGCTCGCGCCTCAGGAGTTTAGTGCTTTTACGAGATGCCCATTTCAGGCTCCACTGGCTGCTAACATGCAGGCCCTGGCAGCTTGCTGTTAATACATGAATGAGAGACAGAGGGGAAAAAACAGGACAGATAGACAGGGAGGGAATGAAAGAGGGAAGGAGAGGAAAAGAAAAGACTAAATACAATTTGATTAAATACATGAATGAGGGACAGAGGGGGAAAAAACAGGACAGATAGAGAGAGAGAGAATGAAAGAGGGAAGGAGAGAAAAAGCAAAGATTAAATAAAATTTCATTTGATTAGGCCTATTTCTTGGCACTGTACATTTCTGCTTACATTTCCATTTTCCTTTTATTTTCTAAGGGATATCCACTGAAACCTGATTAAAACTTTCTTTGAATGGTAACTTTGTACTACAGGAGATATATTATTTACCTTCGTCAGCATTAGCGACCTAGTTGGCTTGCTGTCTGAGCTAGCTCACCAGAAAGCTACTTTGTAATTCATTACATTTATTACAGTTGTACTGAATTTCAGATGAGGCATAAGACAATGGGAGTAGTAGCCTACCCGACCACTCAATCTCCATCTCAGCTGCTGACCGATCCTTCCAGCTAAGCTAGCCGAAGCTACAGAGAGTGACTGCTGTCGGAGCACATCTTAACATCGAGGATGGATATTGGTTAGCTTTACATAATCAGTGTGCCTTCTAGCCTAAATACAGGGCCCTCCATAATGTTTGGGACAAAGACACCTTTTGCAAGGTTCAAGATTATATTATATTATAAGATTATAATAATACTAATAATAATAATAATATGTCACACTAGATTGTGTGATTATTTCACTGCGTAGTATTTTATTGTGGTTTTCTGCTAGATGTCTATATTTAGTCAGTGCAAGTCGGTACAGAGGGAAAGTGTGGGCTGACAGAGAAAAAGAAAGGGGGTTGAAGAGTGAATGATCATGGCAGAGAGAGTGTACAACAGATGGAGAGTGAGTGTGACAAACTGGTAGAGCGTGAGATTGGAGAGATAAAGAACGACAGCTCTGGTCTGACAGTTTTAGCTGCTCCTCTGAGGAGTGAGGAGGTTTCGCGCATGCAGGAGCTCTGGCAGGAACACAAGGTTAGCAAACCCCAGAGCACAGAGCCATGACCACAGGGGCCCTGCTGAGGGAGCACCAGTCTTTAAAAACATGTCAGAGTTCTCCCCTTGTGTCACACGGTAGGACACTAGTTCTCAAACGCAGTCCTGGGGACGCCCTGTGTATGCTGGTTTTCGTTTCAACTACTGCAATCCCAGAATTTCAACAACCAGCTTGTTTTTTTATTTATTTATTTAATTTTCATGTTTTGAGGGATTATTTACCCTCTTAAACCACATTATGTCAGAAATAGCTATGCATGCTAGCAAGAATAAAAAACCATATTCACATTCACAACAGCTTATTGTGCTATATTGAAAACAGGCTTACATAAAATGTGGTTAAAAAAACCTTCTGAAATTAAACACTGCGGTGAATCAATAGGCCGCCAATTGGTCAAAATATATACGTGGACAATAAAACTAGAGAGAAGAAAGAATTCAAAGACAAACCAACTTGAATTGTCTGAATGAGTTTAAGCAATACAATAGAAAGAACTAAAACACATAGGGTAGGTGCAGCTCACATACAGGGGATAAACCAGCCCCTTTCTGCTGATGGCTGAAGCTGGCTGAAACTGACTGAAGGGGTTAGTCCCAGCGGACCGTTCGGTTCTGATAGGAATTCAGTGGTCTAACCATAGAAAGCCCTGGCCACTGCATCTGGCCCACATAGTGCAGTTTCATCATGTGGACGCATCACTGCAGTATGGGTTAATGTGGTATGAACGACGCCTTAGGCCGAACACAAGCGCCAAAGCACAGACTTGTTTAAAGGTTGCAGACGTCGTTCACTTGGCAAAAGAGGGATTTATGGGTAGGGACTTCAGCTTCCAGCCAACCGGGAAGAATATGCACTCAGTCTCTAAGGATTGCATGGTTGTTATGTACTCAGTCCTAGCACTGCGTGCGCTGAGTGCAGAACCGTTTTCAGCATCTGCTGAGGTTTATTCATGGTACCAGGCACACAGCTCACACTAATGTATTAGATAATAGCACATAAGATGGTAAGCAGGCTGGCTACTTACAAATAAGATCAAAACTGAATCAGTCAGCTGTATCAATAAATAAATAAATACATAAATAAATTACACTGGAACTGCTCAACTAATGGCACTGCAGAAATGCATAGTGCGTGTCTAAGTTGTATATATGTCTGTGTGTGTGTGAGAGAGTCCCCGTGTGCATGTATGTGTAAATGTGTATGTCCCTGTATTGTGTATCTATACTATGTGTTTGCAATGGCTGCATGGCAGGTCCAGCGTAGAGTAGGGTGGGGTGGGATGTCAGAGCCATTGTCACCGCACGGAGCCACGTACACCCACACATCTGAGTGTTTCAAATTGACTAAACAAAATGAAAGAGATTAAAGGGGAATTTCACTTTATAACACTTCTGGGGTCATTTTCACACCTACTCGGGCTTTTGTGTGCACCCCAGACAGTTTTTAGGTTGCTTGCTTCAATATTTAGATATTTGACACCCGTGTAAGCAAACCCCCCCCCCCCATCCAAGAGAAGCCTATTCAACATCAAACTCCACGTTAGACTCATTGTAAACACACGTCCCTGCTTCTCATGACTGATATTGTCCTTCTAATGAATGTGTCGCCCTTCATTTTTCGATTATTTCATTATGTTAATATTTTACGCTGTTTTGTTGCTTTCCTTTACAAATGCAGGAAGTAGACCCAGGCAGTTTAGTGTCGAACTCGAGGATGCATATCATTGCGCAACTTCTGATGTGGGCGTACCTGCAGACAACAACATTAGGTTGGTCGCAGAAATAGTGTTGTATTACTACTAGCTAGCGAAACCGAAAATGTCTGAGGAAGACTTTGTTTTTGATCATGGGATTACACTTGGACAACTCAATAATAAATAAACTCAATGCAAACTTCTTTGGCTGTTATGTTGGGGTGTCTGATTACATCCAGCCATGTCTGGCACAAATATCCCTTTTCCACCAAGGCATTTCAAGGGCTGGTTCGAAGCCGGTGCCTAATCATGAACCAGTTCTTCACTTTTCGACAGCAAAAGAACCGGCTCTCGGCCAGGAAAACTGGTTCCAAACACCAACACTTGGCTGGTCTAGAACCAAGAACCGCTTACGTCAGGGGCTGGGGGCGGGATTATCATGACCAACCAAGACCAACTAAAACTTTGTGGCCGCCAGGTAGAGTGAGAGCACCTATTATCGACCACCTTCGTTCGACAGACAGGAAAATGTAAACTGATTTGCAACTCTATATCAAATAAGCAATATATCAGTAACAACCTGTACCTAGTTATGTAGGAAAAAATGTCCATGTTACCCTCCAGTGGTTATTTTGTCAGTACTTTCGCGATTTTGTTCTGTGCCGGCAAAAAAGTCAGAGGTGGACCAGCGCTAGCTTTTGGTTGCTAAGGGGACGTGTACCGATCACCCCATGTAAATGAATGGAATGTGACATAAATTTGATAGCATATAGCCTAAGTGTCCTGTCTTGCGAATTTGAGGTTAATATGCGAAAGGGTGGTCACTATCAGCACATCTAAGAAACCATACATATTCACTGTTGTAACCCAAGTCGCAGGACGCAAAATACTTGTTCGGAAAGCAGTTTGAAATTTTGAAGCAACGTCTGCGACACTGGAATTAATGGGTTGCGATGAGATAATTCAGAGCGCGTTGCTTGTCTTAAAGTTGACATAGTGAATAAGGCTGTATTAATATGGACTGCATTAATATAACTAAATGTATATGCATGAAGTTAGTTTTTTACATTTAGACAGTTTATTATGTGTATTTTTACAGGACTTACATTTTAATAGGTAACGATGTCCAGGTCTCTCTGATAAATACGAAGTAAATACACTAGCGGTTAAGGTGGTCGATACACATCCCTTCCCCCTTGGGTGGTCGATAACAGGTGCTCTCACTCTAGTTAGCTAGCTAGCTAATGTTAATGTTAAAGGCCATGTTACTTCATGTTACTAGCTGTAATGTTTTCTATTTTGAAATACATTTTCTCTTGATCAATTAATTGTTAATGGCGTTGAACATACGGAGTAGCAAATAATAACCTATTATTTACAACGATCGTGTTCACATTCCAAATGTGCCCTACCTTTACAATCTTAAACGCTATTGCACCGTTGTCATGGCGACGTTTACAGCTGGAGAATGTGTTGTTGCCGAGTGCACAAGTTTAGAGAACACCGGAAAATTTGATACTTTCTAAATCGCAAAGAATTCTACAACGACGGGGCGACATAGCTCAGGAGGTAAGACCGATTGTCTGGCAGTCGGAAGGTTGCCGGTTCAAACCCTGCCTTGGGCATGTCGAAGTGTCCTTGAGCAAGACACCTAACCCCTAACTGCTCTGGTGAATGAGAGGCATCAATTGTAAAGCGCTTTGGATAAAAGCGCTATATAAATGCAGTCCATTTACCATTTACAACTCCTGTCTATGCGTGCGTGCCCAATGTGGTTTGCATTCAAATTAATTCTAACGATTTATGGGTTTGTTTGGTATCTCGTTCGAACTTAATTTTTGGAAAAAAGTGACAGCCCTAATAACTCACATCTCCATTTGTCGTGAAACTGGACATATAGAGGGGCAACATTTATTTAGAACACATTTCAATGTGTATTTCGATGTCTACACAGGATTCTAGAATCAAGAACAAAAACACTTGCCCTCTTGTTTATTTCTTTTAAATTTAGATGGATTGTTTGATTTATTTGATTAAGGGAAAATTGCTGTAGTTTTGTTATATTTTATTGCTGCTACTTTGCTTATCCTTGGTTTTAAATTTTGACAGAAAAAATTGATTAGATATTATTTATCTTTTGTATCAGCAGGAGAGTTCATTAAAAGACGTATTTTTATATGAAGTATTCATCTATATTTTCTTTATTGTTAGTTAGCACATGCCTAAAACAACCTCAAGCTAAATTTAAAAGCTGATAGCTAAATAAGAGCCATTGAGTAACTGTGCGATTCATAATCCGAAGTCGAATATTCGTTTCAATAATTGATAGATTATTCGACTATAAAAATAGTCGTTAGTTGCAGCCCTAGTACAGAGTAATGTCAAGTTGGAATGTTTTGACCTGGTCGATGCTGAAACTCTCAGGAAAATAGTAACAGAACTGAAGTCCTCCACATGTTCCCTTGACCCAATTCCAACCTCCCTTTTTAAACTATTTTTAATTGTGTATCCAAAGACAGCCTTGCCATAGTGAATCACTCCTTACAGCTTGGTGTCTTCCCCACTGATTTTAAAACTGTTTTAGTAAAACCTCTTTTAAATAAAGCGAACTTGGACATTGAAACACGCGGCAATTTTAGACTCATTTCAAATCTCCCATTTTTAAGCAAAATTTTAGAGAAACCAGTTTTTAATCAGCGAAGTACATTTTTAAACTCAAACACTAAATTAGAAATGTTCCAATCAGGTTTTAGGACACATCACAGCACAGAGACAGCCCTGCTAAAAGTAATGAACGATATCAGAACAAATCTGGATAGCAAAAAGCCTTCAGTTCTGGCGCTACTTGACCTGAGCTCTGCCTTTGATACTGTGGACCACCAGATTCTTTTAGATAGATTAAGGGAGCATGTTGGTCTGTCTGGAATTGTTTTTAATTGGTTTACCTCATATCTTTGCAGAAGAAAATGTTTTGTATTTATAGATAACCACTCCTCCAAACATTATGAGGTTACCTGTGGGGTACCACAAGGATCAATCTTAGGTTCTAAATACACTAGCAGGGTATCCCCCAGAAAAGTTGTTATGCCCGGTGGCAAGTAGCTTTTGACGGGGGCCGATGGCCCGGAGCGGGCTGGCGGCCAAGTGCCTTTTTTGACGGGGGCCCGGCGCGGGCCAGCGACAGACTGATGGCAGCATTAAGGTAGGGCCCTATAGTTTCTGTGATAACAGAATCACGGACGGAATTGCGGAATTTAGAATTTTAAAAAGCTATAACACAGATTCCATAGGGCCCTACATTGTAATGTGAATGTTGTAATAAAATAAATAAATAAAGTCATTTATTCAACACACATTTAAAATAATCAACAACTATTTACAGCATAGCATAGTCTTTCAAAGAATCTGACAACAATGTAGTCTTGGAATGCTGTGTTTTCAACAACAACAAAATAAATTAAAGTAATAATCTCGAAGATTTTCATTAAAATGTCATTACGCCTAAAATGTCTGTTAAGTCACTATCTATCGCCAAATTAGGTAACACAATGGTGATTGAGCCTATTATATTATTATATTAATTTACATTATTATTTATGATTAAAGAACTGGGTGTCTGTGGCAACATTCCCAGGAAAAAATCACAAATGGCGTGTAGGCTAGTTAGTGACGCGTTTTCCATCACCCATCAGTGGTTGGTCCGCCAGAGAGGGTAGGCGGAGCTAACGCAACAGGCTCGCTCTTCAACTCACTTGTGTGTGAGCGGCGTACTGTTTTTTACGGTGTCTGCTAGCGTTACAATAACAGAGAAGGGGGGGGGGCGTTATGGAACCCTAAAAAATTTTTGTGTAACATGAGAGGTCATATTATTTGTTGATGTAGATTTCATATTACATTTGATGACAATGTAGCGTTACTAAATTACATACCTATTTTCACAGCTAACACTAGCTACCGGACCATATCAAGAAAGGCAACATTAGTTTAGACAACATTGCACACAATATCCATCTTTCATATCAGGTAACGTTGTGTTAGCTAGCTAGCTAATGTAATTAACACAATCTAATGTCGGCTAACAATTAGAAAAAACGCTAGCTAACGCTACCGACCGGTACCGACCTCACAAACCGTCTCTCAAATGCAATGCTACCTTGTTGCAACGTTGCAATGTAGCTAACTAAAGGCCAGTTCAGATCAATGATTCGCAACGAAACTGGATGCAACTTGCAAAATTCCAAGACACTGATTGTAAACGTTCTAAAACTGCACTTGGCGATTTGACAAGGTGGGTCTTTTGACACCCCAGGCAACGGCTTCAGACGCTCTGCAACTAACCAGTTCACACCGCTGCAATTTTCTCTGCAACATTTTAAAACCGTTTAGTCTCGTTGCGAATCATTGATCTGAACTGGCCTTAACGTTACCGTTATTTACATTGCCAAGTTCATCAATATATTGATCGGAAAAAAACTGGGGTATAGGTGGGGCAGGTGTAAAGATGTCAATCCGGAGAAAACTAAATAAAAGAATACTGCCGTCCAAAGGCTAACCGCAGTAACTACATTTTTGGCGAAATTGAGTTATAACTAAAATTGAACTTCTTGATATCTGTTTTATCTTGTGACAAAGTTTCAGAGTTCAATTTTGCTTTATTTTAGAGAAAAAACTGTATAAAAATTGCAGTAACTACAAAACCCGACTCAAAACCATGGCAGACCGCAGTAAGTTACTGCGGTCTGCTTTGGGATTCTACCGGCCGATTTCGCGCTCTACCCATCTAAGTTACCTCACGCGACTGTTTGGGATTCTACCACCAGCCGATTTCACCCATCTTACCTCACACAACAAAGCTGTTTAAGATGGCACTATCCAGGGGAAAGAGGATAGTGGAACTGGTGTTGAAAATAAAATACCCAGGTAGGCTAAGTAACGATGACATTAAGCGTTGAGAAACTAGCAATCACATTATAAAACACCGGTCAGCCTCGCTACATATGCTGACTGACAGGCGATGTTTAGTTAGCTAGCCTTAGTTTACCTGCTCCCTGAAAGCTGTACATTATCATCTGTAACTTCACATCATCGCCGATGCCATGTCATGCACTTCAAGATTGTTTACAGTCTAGCCTACGCATTGTGGATATTTGCCATGAATATGAGTGCGGAGAAAGAAGTGCATGTATCCGCAAATAATGTTGATTAAAAATGTGCACAATTTCATACTGCAAATGAAAATAAATGTAGGCTATAAGGCCTAGGCTACTCGCTAAAACTGCCTATTTGGGGAGAGCTGGCTATATATGATAGTATTGAGTAGCCTATTTTGTGGATTAATTGTATTGATACTTAAGGAAAATCAGGAAGTTTCTGCCACTGCTTAGTGATTAAAACGCGAAGACGCTGTGTCACTTTCCAATTGATTAGTCAGATCGTTTGCATGCTTGTTAATCACTGAAAATTAATTAAAACAGTTTGAGATCAATGATTAGTTTAAAGGAAAGTTTTGCGCCCCACCAATTTTCAGCTCACAAGTCACCGCTGTTTAAAACATGTAATATAATAAACAAATTTTACTGTGAATCAGTGTAGCCTTGTATTTATTCATTGTGTTAAATAGTAAAGACAAGGATAATGAAAATTATTAATGTGATTGTCATCAAGGCAACAACAGTGGTGGCGGTTACAACAATGGTGAAATTGAAGATGATGATGCAAAGTTTAATTGATAGGAAAGTAATTATCTAGATAGGTGAATAAGTAAAAAAGTGAAATGAAATGATATTAAGACTAAAATATGACGTCTAAAATTCTCAATTTGTCCAGACTTAATTAAACATGCACAAATCCATAAGTAGAATTACAATTAGTACAATTATAACAAAATCAGTGTCAAAATAGTTTTTGTTCACTGAAAACACAATATAAAAGCTGAGAACATTGTAGTTACTGGACTTTGCTTTTGCATTGCTCTTAGAACCATTTAAGGCAATGCAAAGGCAGAGTGCAGTAACTACATTTTTGGGGTCAAAGGTCAAATCAGCTGTCATGGTTTTTGGGCATAAAATTATCTCATGAATACATGTACAATTAGTGCAATATCACTGATATACCTATAACACATTTGGCTGGCCAGTTAAAATACTTTAAAGCCATTTTTCTCAGTTTCACCCTTTGCGTAGTTACTGTAGTTAGGCTTTGTAGGGCAGAATACAGCAGTATCGTTGTTATTATTTCATTACGCTTCCTCATATGTTTCTTCAGCCTTGATGCCCTTTTTTGATGAAATCTCCTTTGTTTTTGTTTTATTCTTCTTGTTCTGATTGCTAATTTAACACCCAGCTCAGCTTTATTCTTGAACAGTTTAGATAGCAGAACCAGAAACACCAGGGGTAACATTTTGCAAGGCAGTTGTTTCAAAAATATGACAACAATCATTCACGAAAAAGACTGTTTACCATGCACGAGATACATAATTGCACGAGCCACAGCAAATCCTGCAAATTCTTCTCTGCAGTGTAAAGATGTTCATACCGGGCAAAAGGTGGATAAAGAACGTTGTGGAAATTGATCATCACTAATTCTACTCAGGCCTGCTACAGCATTGTAACCCGGCTCGGCAGTGTAAAGACAGGTTAAGTTAGCCTAATGTTAGACAATGAATTAGTATGTACCTAACGTTACTTTTATAACAACCATTTTTTATTTAGTAAATAGTAAGTGTTATAGTTGGCGTGGCCCAGGTGCCAACTGACTGACGTCACACAGGCGACACTGGTTGGATCCGGATGGATCTATGGGAAGTGAGGTCCAAAAACACACCTGCAATTACCGCTTCTCGCCATTGGTACCGCCAAAGAGAACGAAACAGAAATCTTTGAGATTGTAACTTTAAATTAAATTAAACTAAATTAAAATAAATAATATCAAAGTTTTTGCATTCTACAAAAAGCTTGAAAAAAGTCCTGATTGGCTACTGATTCTTACAACAAGCCTTGGAATGCTGGGCACATTTAAACATTTAAAAAACTGTCTAAGGTTTTTTGGCTTTTACAGTACCTTTCCTTTTTGACATTACCCCTAAATATCACAAAGGAAGTATCTGTGTTACTGACTGTTTGGCTAGCTAGCTAAGTTAGCTAAATGACCACGTTGTCATACATTTTTTCTCGACCGTGAAAACTGCCTGACTTGTTTACATTTTGGACAGATGTGGCTACTGAGTAAATCTATCGTTGTTTCCGTCGCAGCACTTTCGACACAAGCAATATCGAAAAAATCCTGAAATGTCTTCTTACCGTGAAGAGTGCCTGACCCTCAACCGTAGCGTTTTTTCCCCAAAGATGGTATTTCTAGATATAGCCTAATTTTGCCGCTGTGTTAACAGATTTCTACGGTCACCGTCACAACAAATTTCATCCCCCCTATTCACTTCCGGGGTTACGTTGCACCGTTACATTGCGCCGATTGGTCAGATCTCTCTGTCCGAATATTCAAATTCAAATAAGCTTTACTGGCTTATTTATATATATATATATATATATATATATATATATATACACACACACATACATACATACACGTGTATATATATATACATATTGCAAAAACATGAGTCAGGGTTCATACACTTTTTCACCAATGATTTTCAATGACTTTTCCATGACTTCTCCACAACCTTTAACTGAATATCCATGACCAAAACAAATGACTTTATCTCAGCGGGACAATTTAAAATTATTTATTGTAACACTAAGTAAAATTAGGTCTGCATCTGAAACATATGGTGCCTCTCTAAAACAAATAAACACCAGACAGACACACTTAGATACATTCTCTCATATTTTAATTCGAATAGTTTAACATTTTTGTCAGTTTTTCCAGTCGAACGTCTTTCTCTGTAGGCTACATTCGCTAGTTAGTACACTCAGTATGTGCCTTGGGAGCTGACGGTAACCCTTCTAACCAATCGTGAGCTTGACATTCTTACCTTTAATGCTGATTTTAAATTGGTTAATATTAGCCTTCAATCACTCCCTTTCGCTGCACTCCACTGTCACGCGACACAAAGAGCTAACGCGTTAACTAATGTTACCTAAAGAAAAAAGTTTATGTTCAATTTATTAGCGTTATCGAAAGCTGAAAAGTTGAAGCGCACGCTTACGGCATTTTTTTAAACGTTAACTTAGTGTTTTGTGTAGCGACCCGTTTGAAACAGCTCATTTCTCCGATGCAGTTTACTGGCGGTTGATTTAATTAGCGGTATTAATGTGACGAGAAGCTCTTTGTCGTTTGAATGCATAACACGCAATTCCTTGAAGAGTCACATTTTATGCGTGACAGTTTAACTGTTACTTGTAAACCGTACTGTTATATTGTCGTTTATCAATAAAAAATCGATTGCACATATTGTTGGTGCTCCTTACATTTTGGTGGGTGCTCCTAACTTTTTAGGAGTTGGGAGCACCAGTGCTACGAAGTAAAAAAGTTAATTTCGAGCCCTGAGATATTATTGAAGCTGCACTTCCCTGGCATATTGTCGGCACAGTAGGGCCTACGTTTACCAACTGCTACATTAGCAGAAGCGTGCCTGTTGGGCGTGCCAGTAAACAGACTGAGCCAGACTGAATTAACTTCTCACACCACCAAAATACCGCGAAGGTTACGTGACAATTTACGTTTTATTACTATACATACTATTTTTACGATTGGATTAATTAGTAATTATGTTTGATGCAACTTTAGCTGTGTTTCCGTTACTTTTCCAAAACTTTTCAAAAAATATTATTTTCCATAACTTTTCCAGGGCCTGGAAATTGCATTTTAAATTTCAATGACTTCTCCAGGTTTTTCATGACCGTACGAACCCTGATGAGTACAACAAACAATGAACATATGAACAGAATACAAACTTGTGTGTATGTGTGTGGTTTTTCTGTATCTTAGCTTGTGTAATGGCGTGTGAAGATTAGGTGAAAGTGAGCACAATAATTAATATTTTAAAAAATCTCTCTCTCTAGCAAGATTCATAGATCGCTAGCTAACTAGCAAGAGAAATAAATAGATAGCCTGCGAGACAGATCACTCGCTAGCTAGCTGGAAGAGCTTCTCTTAGACTTTTATAAAAGCTTCTCTTCCTAGCTATCCAGCTAGCTAGCGGAAACAACGACAGATTTACTCAGTAGCCACATCTGTCCAAAATGTAAACAAGTCAGGCAATTTTCACGGTCGGGAAAAATTTTATGACAACGTTGTCGTGCACACAAATGACATCAAGCTAACGTTATTAATAAACAAGTGAAGTCATTATTTCGATGGCGATTAATAAATCATGTAATGTTACAATGTATCGAACGTTACATTCATGCTACTAGTTTAACGTTACCTACACACTGCTTAAGTTAATATAAAAAGAATGTACTTACCGACGAGATGAAGTGATAACGCAGTTTGTAACGAGGTTAGTTAGCCTACTAAATAAGAAATGGTGGCTTGCTAGGTAACGTAAGCTTGTGACAGTTGGAAGCGTCAAGTGTTGAACGTCACTACGCACAATGAGGGTAAAGAACACTGATCTCAGACCTGCTGTTTTCCTAGTGCGTTCACGTTTTAACCAATAGATGTCCCTGGTGAGCTTTCCAACCAAGCAGCCGCACTGTAACTGTAGTTTGAAAAACATCTTTAAAATACATTTTTTTAAAATTATAATTCCCCGATGCTTAGGCCCGACGGGGGGTCAACTTAGGCCCGGCGGGCCGTCGGGCTTGCAATACACTGGCGGAAACCTGCACTAGGACTTAACCCAAGCCAAGAAGTAAGAAATCTAGGAGTGATTTTTGACTGATTTTCACTTCAAGGCTCATGTGCGGGGTGTCACAAAAACAGCATTTTATCACTTGAAGAACATCTCCAAAGTGAGGTCATTTCTCTCTCTGAGCAACACAGAGAGACTGATGCATGCTTTTATAACTAGCAGGCTAGACTACTGTAACGCTCTCCTTTCCGGTCTACCGAAGGATACAATAAATCAGCTACAATTAATTTAAAATTCTGCTGCACGAGTGCTGACTAAGACCAAAAGGAGAGCACACATTACGCCTATTTTAAAGTCTTTACACTGGTTACCTGTTAGTTTTCGTATTGATTTTAAAATTATTTTATTAGTTTAGAAGGCACTACACGGCCTTGCACCAGACTACCTCTCAGAAATGCTTTTGGTTTATGAACCAAGAAGGCCCCTCAGATCCTCAGGTTCCTCTCTTTTAGCTGTTCCACAAAGCAGAACAAGAACATTGGGTGCTGCTGCCTTCAGCCATTACACTCCAAGCCGCTGGAACAGCCTTCCAGTGGATGTGAGAGAAGCTGAAAATACTGATATTTTTAAACGTAAACTAAAAACTCATCTATTCAGTCTGGCTTTTATGTGTTTTATAATTTTCTGGTCTTAGTATTTACACTTATTTTATTTATTATCATAATTATTATTTATTTTATTCTATTTTGTTTTAGCAACACAATACTGTTGATCATGCATTTTATTTTATTTTATTAACATTTCAGTTTCATAAAATTTACTTTGTGTAATATTTCGTAATTTTATTTCTTGTTATTTTTATTGTTTGTATTATATTTTATTATGTATGTTTTTATTATCTTAGTTACCCACCTTTTATTGTTGTCTTATTCAACTGGGTGTGCATTAGTCTCTAAATCCATTTTAACATTTTATGTTTTGTCAGTCGCTTGTAAAGCACTTTGAATTGCAATTTGATTTGTCTGAAAGGTGCTATATAAATAAAGTTTGATTGATTGGTTTGATTGAATGAGTCTAACGTGGAGTTTGATGTTGAATGGGGTTCTATTGGACGAGGGGGGTGGGGGTGTTGCTCACACGGGTACAAATATCTAAATATTGAAGCAAGCAACCTAAAAACTGTCTGGGGTGCACACAAAAGCCCGGGTAGGCGTGAAAATGATATATAATGAACCTGATCAGGATAAACTCCAGCATTTACCCCAGAGACTGTAAAAAATATGGACAAAGCTACTGTGACGTCACCCATTGACTCTCCGTGGGTCTCTAAAACACGTTTTGAAGCTCAATGGCAGATGCGGCCATGGTGTCGATTTGGAGCCAAAACCATAGAGTTAAGCGGTTCTGTGATTTTTACAATGTGATTTACAGTCCGGTGAGGAAAAGCCCATCAACCTGAACGAACGATTGCAGAACGAACTTGAGGCTAGCTGACTGTCTGCCGTTATGTTTTAAAATATATTATCAAATGTTTACGGAGTTTAATTTCCATCCGTGACTGTACTGTGTCATGTAATCACGTTATATGTATGACATTAATAATACAATTATGTTCAGTTATCTTCAATTTATGTTTCTCAGCAAAACGAATATGCTTAGCTAGCATATCAGATTGCCAGTGAGCTAGGTAGGCTATCCATGGTTAGCTCACGCATTAGCAATATGAACCACAGGGGAAGAACATCGACTACACTGATGGTCAATCAATCAGAGATGTGTAGGCTACTGGTGATTTGACTAAGCTAATTTTCATATAACTGTCTGGTAGACCTGCTGTTAACCGAGCAAGTTATCGTCGTAGGTTTTTCGCCACAGTCAGTTAATGAGCCAGTAACTGCTACTCCATCGCTGTTTGTGGTGTTCACTTGCTGGGTGACGGTAGCTGACCAATAGTTCGCAAGTCACTTTTTACCGAATAAAAATTAACACTGTCAGCGGTGATCAACAAATCTACCAAGTATTTTAATAACTGATCTGCAGGCGTGTAAATATGACAACGCACTTTGTACAGCAAGTTTTCCACCTGGTGCATGAAGACAAAAATAATGTACATTGAATGTCTAATTATTATTAGGCTATTTTTTTTTTTTTCTCTTAGATCATCAAAACCAATGGAGAAAAGCCAATATACGCAAGGAGCCCCCAGGACCGATTCTGAGAACCACTGTCTTAAATGCCCTTGTCGGTCTCTTAAATGCTAAAAACATTTTCCTTTCTAAATGCCAGTCTTACAAAGATGGTTAATTTCGTTAAATTCTGAGTGTGTGATTTCATTGTGTGTTGTAGCCTATGTTATCCAGCAAATAAACCTTAAGACTTTTAATTCGCTTCGTGAAACTGAAAATTTTGTAGTGTTTATCCGAAAATCGGGATTATAGTAGCTTTGTCACATGCGTGAAGCATGGCCCAGGTAGACATTTACGGAATGTACACGACTGACAAGCCGTCAAACATGTTTGACAGATTGAATATTTGCCGGTTAGGGTTAGTTAGCTAGCCAAATGGCTTGGTAGAGGCCAAGAGGCACCACCTCCCACCCCCAGTGACCATAGACTGTAGGCCCTACTGTAGCTTAGTCCTCTGAAGTAATCAGGAAGTGACGCAAACTGTACCTCATTGGTCCACAACAAATATTATAACAGTGCCCAAATGACACAATAAATCATGAAATCGACCCATGGACAGTCATAAGACGAATAAAATACACATATTGTGACTATTTGTTCTTGTGAGAAAAAATTATTTACTTATGTATTTTGACCGCATTTGTACCGTAGACTTACATGGAAACCGGATATGAAAACACCTATACTGGAGCCAACCGCAGTGGCGCTAGTGAGCAACCAGGATCAACAAAACCAGGAAATGAGCTTCAAAAACGAAGTCTGGTTTTGGCCGCTTGATTTACCCTCAGTGTGCTACTTGCCCTCATGAACAGGGTTTTCCCCCCAAACACAGAGTGCTTGCTGAGTACAGCTATGGTACACCCAATATATAAAATACAATACCATTGATGGTCAGTTTCATAATGACCCAAATACACTAAATTAGAACAATTAACAGATCTGCAGAATGAAGAGACTACACTGGGACATCCTAGCAACAAATCACTTCCTGCTTCCCAGAAAGCGAAACTGTTTTTAATGAGACGTTGTTGGCAGTAATCTGCATTATAAAAGCTGATATCAGCGGTTAAAGACAGGTGATATGCCCTTCACTGTACACAGTTCAGTCATCTGATTCACACCTGAGCCAGGAGTTGCTGCTTTATCAGCCCAGAACCATGATCAAGGACGGTTATATGAATCTGGGGGAACAAAAACATGAACCATACGTTTGCAATGAATATAAGCTTTAAGGAGATTTCACTCCGAAGGCTGGCAAATATGTGTCCAATGTCCTGGTAATTACAGTTAGACGTGTAAACGTAGCTAAGGATGTCAACATGCGAAAAAAGTAGCAGCGAGTAATTAAATGAAACGTTCATTTTATGTCCACCAAAAAGGCTCTAACCAGCGCAATCTACATAATCGGTATGTGGCCTCAACTGCTTAATTGGTACTGCTAGCATTACCAACAATATGGCTCTCTGTATCACAGCGTTAATGTTTCAATTATTTAGCAGGGCTGTATCAAAGATAGCAAGCCACTACTTTTAAAGCCACATATTTTAGATTGGCTCACAAGCGACGTAGTCGCTATCCCTAATATAATTAGCTAGTTTTGATTAGTTATTTTAGCAGCTAGCAAGCCAGGTTGGCACCAAAAAGAATGCAATATACACAGGACTGAACTTCATTCCTACAGATATGCTATCACCGCCACATATTCCACAAAATGACGAGTAACCTGCGCAGTTGATCTACAAGCGCAGAGGCTTTTAGTGACCTAGCTAAATTACCTTATATTATGAGAACTGTAGCTCGTTAATATAGCTAGCTACAGTAACAGTAAACAGCAAGTCAACATTATGGATCGTTTCAACGCTTTTGTAGCCGAGGTACGGTAACGTTGACCAGCCAGCCATATGCTGTGTCGCCAGCTTGTGAATAACCAGAGGGACCCCTAGACGTAACAGCTGTTCGGCCTCCGAAATCTCTGCCTTCCTTACCTTTCACATCCCCGGCCAGCGCTTTCCATGTCGGCGAGTACTGAATACAGTGACCACACCACGACGAATAAAACTGGACCAGCCAGGCAGACGAAGAGTTGTGCAAGGTTTCTTTCAGTGTGTGGCTGGTCAGTATTGTCAAGGGGTCCTCGCTGGAGTACAGCCGAGTGGCCTGAGTACGGCTGAAAAGTAACAGAACGAGAATGCTTTTTATAGACCATAAAACGGTCGACAAGCGCAGAGCTAAACGGAAGCCTAAAGCACAGTTCGCCATGTCTACGTGAATATGTGGGCACATTGTACAGCGCGTCAGCTTTAACGCTATTTTCTACACAGCCAGCCAGCTCGGCCATAACACGCCTGCGCAAAACAACGTCATATTAAACTGGACCCTAGCAACGGCCAATCCCCAGCGTGAACGCCAAGCGACTGATCTATAATCGGTTACACTTGTCCTATATCAGTCTGCAATCCTATTTCTTCAATGTCACCTGCCAAAAAATAACTGATCCAGAATCAGTGTTAGAGTTCAACATGTATCCTTAAGAAGCATGGACGGGACTCCCTGAAAACTTGCTATTTCACTCGGGGGGCGGTGCCTCCCTGGACGGGACTCCCTGAAAACTTGGTATTTCACCCGGGGGCGGTGCCTTAGGTCCTGCGTCACACAGAGTGTTGTGTGTCTGATGCGCGTTCTCGTCGGCTCGCATTGGGTCGTCTCGTAATTTTTTGGATATACTAGCAAAACCGTAACATAAAAAGGTGTTTATTAACCTAATCTTTGCCTTAACCCCAAGGTTAAACATACAGGAGACCTCACGCCTATTTGTAACTTCAAACAGAGATTTTTTTTTGTGATAATTTACGAAGATACACTTAGATTTTTGCTCCTTCTCCTTGTAGCTCTACTACTCGCACGGCTGCAACCGCGACTAGACTTCCCTGAAGATTTTCAAATTGGGATAGCAGGCATGTTGGGATGGCAGGCAAGCCCCATACTTATACAGCACCGAGAGTTTGGCACTTTTCGGGGTTCCCCACAGAAATAACTACAACAGCAACAGACACTCAGCCCTTAAAAACATTAAATTCTGTACATTCTGACCCCATTTCAACAGACAGATTTCATAAACAACTTCACATGTCCACACAATAAAGCCCCAAACTAAGGGGATTTTGCGTTTTCTCCTTCTTCTTCTTCTTCTTCTTCTTCTTCTTCTTCTTCTTCTTCTTCCTCTTCTCATTCTTATTTTTCCTGCCGCCTATCCCACTAACAACATGTCTCCCCATTGGACATTTTACCGACACCAGCCAAATATTCACCTACACGACCTAATCAAAAACTCGCATACACACGCAAAATACCCATACCTTTTTTCTCTGAAACATTTCCAGTTTAAACAGCTAGTCTGCCTGTGGCCTAGTGGGCAAGGTTACAGTCTTGGGAACATGGGGTCGTAAGTTCAATCAAGCCCAGCTAGGAACACGTTTCTTTGACCTGCTTTTACCCTCACTAATAATTGTCTACTACTTCTTAATTATTGCTTTTGCACCATATCTACCCGCCGTTCACTGAATCCCGCCTCGCCCTCAGGCAGATAATTTCCTCTTCTACACTAACGTTTTCTTACGCTTATATTTGCTTTACCAAAAATCACTCACAGCCTCCCATATGCATGTCATGACGGCAAATGTATTCCTTTTATTAAAAAGTTACACCAGTTCACCACTGTGCCATTTCTACTAACTATATTTCTTCACTTGGCTACCGTACAAAACCTTCTTATCAGCAAATGCCACGTTTCTACATTCATATTGGCTTGTTCTCTATCTAGCCACATACAAACAATTACTACGTATGTACGTTCTGCAACTCCCCATTAAAACATTACATTTAAAATCATGACTCACTCATAATTATAACTACTAGTACTGAACATGAGAAAAGCACATCAGTGCAAAACATTCCACACGTTACTTATCCCTCCACTTTGCCGACTAATGCTTTATACAGACAGTTATATATACCATTCAATAAGGAAACTAAGCTCGCTCATGGTCACTTCATTTACTTCGCACTATAGTCTGTGATCATGTCAACCTTCACCTACATGCCCATTCTGCTAAAAACATATTGTTTCAACTATGCAATTTCATCACTTCTCCTAATTTCTCTCACAATGTTCTTATTTTCTCATATGCAAAGCCTGCTGGGACATATGCGTCTGCTCCTATTCTCCACTATCAAGTTTTCCGGTTCTAGCTTAGCAAAACAGCGAAGAGGATTCCTACCTGCAGATAAGAAGGAATTGAGGAAATATTGGGTAGCATTGCTTTGGAATACATCTTATTTAATTTCGGTGAGGCAAGATAGCCTATATTGTTTGTAGTACCGTAACTTGGCGTCATTTTGATATCAATACTTTTAATGGCAGGCCTGGATTTTGGCAGTCTGAATGAATGAGTTATAGACGGTGTATGTCTTGTATGTGTGAGTAACTTGGCAGTTTTGTACATTGAAAACGTGTTTTTTATGAGATATGACTTTTACCTGACCTGTTGATATATTCTCAAATTGACCATCATAACGTTATACTGTAAAATATGTACAACTAAAATGCTAACCCAAAGAGCAAAGATTAACATTACTGTCCGATCACACTGTGATTTTACTTGACTCACTCTGACAATCACTCACACACAAAACTCAACTCTCATACACTCACTAGCAGATTGTAAATTGAACAGCTAACGATAAGGTGCGATTCACTTTAAATTTGTAAAGTGAAGAGTTGCAATTTGGTCCCATGTTATTTGGTCCCAAATTAAAAATACGTAAGAAATAATCCTGCCTCCTAAATGAACATGGGTGAACAATGTATAATGTAATTAAAATTAAGATTATCTACTACTTTTGCCAAGATTGACAATAGATAATATATTGATGTATGATTGTATTACTGTGAGACAAATTCAGAAATTGTGGCTTTTGCTGGGAATGGCGTGCCCTATGCCTTATTATGCACGTGCACGTCTTCTGCATACAGTCTCACGGCACACACGTTAACATCATGCTGAATGAAAATCTGTGCTCCTCAGCAGTATCAAACGAGTGCTTTTTGTACCTCAAAACCTTTGACCAACAAAATCTAGTTCTAATGTTTTTTAGGAAAACATGTTGGCTAAGCACAAGTCACACAGACACACACACACACACACACACACTGTCAAAATGCACAAAATTCCCCAGAAATGCTTATAGGATAAAGTAGACATAACTCATTTAAATGTCTTAAATCAGGTTTAAACTAATTTCATTGAAAAATACATTTCCTGGGGACAAAGAAGGTACTGGACATGTTTTATTTTTTTGAAGACAGAAACATGAACTTTAAAAATTACATTTTGGGAATCTGATGGCAGAGTAGTCATACGTATGAAATCTTGTGACTGGAAGTAGCATGTGGAAATTAGTTGAGAATTAGCAGAAGCACTTCTGCTCTCTGCATTGCAGGAGAAATTTTGACATTAATAAAAAGTTCACATAATATCAAGACAGTGGGGTGACTTTAAAGAGAGAGCCTCCACATCCTAAGACAGGGGTTCACAAACTACACTACATTTCCAAAATCATGTGGACACCTGAACATCACGCCCATATGTACTTGTTCAACATCTCATTCCAAAACCATGGACATTAATATGGAGCTGGACCGCCTTTACTGTTGTAACAGCCTCCGCTCTTCTGGGAAGATTTTCCAGTAGATTTTGGAACATGGCTGCAGGGATTCACTTCCATTCAGCTACTAGTGCATTAGTGAGGTTGGGCACTGGTCTTGGGCATAAGGCCTGGCTCACAGTCAGCATTCCAGTTCACTCCAAAAGTGTTTGATGGGGTAGAGGTCATAGCTCTGTGCATGCCAGTCAAGTTCTTCTTCACAAAAATCAGCAAACCATTTATTTATGGACCTTGATTTGTGCACGAGGGCATTGTCGTGCTGAAACAGGAAAGGGCCCCAAACTTTTGCCACGAAGTTGGATGCGCACAGTTCTCTAGAGTGTCATTTCCCTTCACTGGAACTAAGGGGAAACTAAACCATGAAAAACAGCTTCCACCAATCTTTACAGTTGTCACTATTCGGGCCAGTACAGTTGGCAATATGAATTCTGCCAAACCCAGATTTGTCAGTCAGACTGCCAGAAGCATTTTTCATCACTCCAGAGAATGTATTACTGCTTCTGAGTCCAATGGTGGTGTGCTTTACACCACTCCAGCTGACTCTTGGCATTGTATATGGTTATCTTAGGCTTCTGTACAGCTGCACAGCCATGGAAACCCATTCCATGAAGCTCTTGACAAACAGTTCTTCTGATGTTGTGTCCAGAGGTAGTTTGGAACTCTGTAGTGAGTGTTGCAAAAGAAGGGTAGATGATTTTTACATGCTACATGCTTCAGCACTTGGTGGTCACGTTCTGTCAGCTTGTGTAGCCTACCGCTTCACGGTTGAGCTGTTGTTGCTCCTATAAGTTTCAACTTCACAATAGCAGCACTCACTGTTGACTGAGGCAGGTCTAGTAGGGCAGAAACTGACTTGTTGGAAAGGTGGCATCCTATGACAATGCCATGTTAAAAGTCACTGAGCTCTTCCGTACGACCCATTCTATTTCCAATGTTTATCAATAGAGATTGTTTTGTTCAAACAATAACATGTCTTGGAGCTTTGAATGAAATGAGAGATGACAGCCTTCACAACAAGTGAGATCAGATGTCACTAAATTCCCTGTACATGGGTTATTGCGAGACTTGGGGTGGGTAAAGGCCTGGAGTGGGTTAAATAATTGTGAGCATCCGTCAATTTAAGGGTGGCTGTCATCAGCCGGTGATAGTGTATTAATGGACGATTTTACATGACATAGTTTTTACTCATTCAAGAGGATTCTGTGCTAAATGGGAGACAGTGAGGTCATGACATCATGATCACTTGCTATCTGTGTTCAAAGCCCAAATGAAAACAAGAGGATCATGACTTCAGGGTAGATGCGTTATTTCAATTTCAGGTTTAACTGATGGAATGTCAAATTCCTGAAATCCAAGTTAGGGTTTCCATACTCTTGCCCTTAAACTACAGCCAGTTGTGAAGTTGCACAGTTTAAATTATCTGATTGGCTGGTCCTGTTGACCTTATACTTCAACCAGTTCAGACATTATGGCGACCAATCACTCTGCAATATGACACCCAAAATTCTGATAACCATCTAAAGTGCTTTACTAAGAACTATCCAAACAACTTTTCAGCTTAAATCATATTTTTATTAGGTTTAATGTCTCAAAGTCCTGACATCTGAACATTAATAGAGTACAAAAATAGACTTACTTATAGTTAAATAACAAACAAACAAACAAAAAAAACGAATTATTTAATAAAATTCAGATGAAAAAAGCAATTTAATAAATGAAGTAAAAATAGATCCAATATCACCATTAATGCAACACTAACCAAAACCTTTATTAAATAAATCCTGGACATGAAAATAAATGAATAAATGAAAGGCTATTTAATATCTTTGATAGAGCTTCACCGCAACAATCATTGTACCATATATAATGAAATTTACTGACTCACACAAGATCAACAATGGTGTTATAGTTATGTAAATGTTTGGCAGAAGTTCACTCTTCCTAAACCATTTACCAAACACTTACATAAATTCACCAAAACCCAAAGTTCCTGTCTGCTGTATAGATATTGCCATTTGGGATAAATGGCTAAAACCAAACAGCTGGAAGTCTTGAGAGATGACAATGTGGCAATGTGTGATAAATGGTCACTTGGGGTGTTAATTGTTCATTTGAGCAGTGATTTAATTAAGCAGTGAGCACCAGAGAGATATATAATTCCTGAGAGTTTGACATATAGTAACTGATTATCAGGGTAAAATCAAAGGAGAATGCCAGAGTGTCAGGAAGATAAGAAAAACATTTTTTCTGAGTAGTTTTTATAAGCCAGCTACCATGACACTATTTACCCTGCTCTTGCCAACTGGCCAAAACTGTGCAGATGGGCTCTTGGTTAGTACTTGGATACCAGTAATTGCTGGAAGTGAAGTTGGTAGGCCAGTAGGAGGTGGACGTCCCCCTAGACAAAAAAAGCAAATATCCCAGTGCAGTGACAGGGCCACCAGTTTGTCTCCCCTTGATTTCTCCCATGTCCACGAGGGTCCGCACAGACACCTATGCGGACGTCCGCGTGCAGCCCAAAATTTGTGACCGTGCGGATGGTCAAAAATTTTAGCAAGCCCCGACTGTGCATGCTCCAGATAACAAAATGGATGCTTGTTTTGAAGAGAGTTGTGCAAGGAGATCCACCGTTACCCACATTTATATAATTTGTCTTTGAAAGAATACAAAGACAGCCAAATGGCGTTGAAATCGCGCAAACGCTTGGGAGATGAAAATGCCATTTTTTCCCTAATGTGCTTGCTTCTTCTTCTTTTTCTTCTTGATTTTTATGGCGGTTGGCAAACAACGTTATGGTGCATTACCGCCACCAACTGGAATGGAGTGCGGATTGGGACATGCGCATGTGTGGAACGCCAGACCGACGCGGACCTTCAATTGTAGTATGAATGGAACCGCATGCGCGTCTTTGCGACCGGTACAAGTCCGCAGCTGTCTGTGAACGCGGAACGCAGAAAGTATGTCCAAGCCTCAAGTAGAATCAGATGTCTTAGTGCTGGGCTAAAACCAAAACCTGCAGCTACATTGGCCCTTTTTGTATATGATTGAAGACCCCTGCTTTATATGGATGCATGTTTCTTTTTTATTGCAGAGATACTCAATCCTGTTCCTACAGAGACATAGCGTCTGCTGGGTTTAGTTTTTTGCTTCATTTGTTTAATTAGCCACTTGACTGTGCTATTGGAGTGTCTATGGACCCCTAGAAGATAACCATTGAAATACAAGTTTAAATCCCTGCAGGTCACATGGTGGAGACAAACTGGTAGCCGTGATTATAAGACATGCCTAAAACACAGAGGTGTGCAGAGGTATTAGGGGTGCTAATATCAATGTTAAATTTTTCACAACAAATTTTTCTGTCTACATCTGGCCTAATCATTCCCCCAACCGCTACGTAATCCCTTTCATTCTGCACCAACTTTCATTCAGATTATTACTATATATATATATATATATATATATATATATATATATATAGCATACTAGTTGGTTTTGTTAAATCAGGCCTCCTGAAGAAGTACAGTTGAGTGCGAGCTATTTCCATTTTTGGAGAATAAAATATTGAAATTTATTTATACCAAAAGAGTGAGCAAAAAATGTAAACAGAAAGAAGTGCAGATCTAAACTGGAGATACTATGGTATGAGTGAGGATTGAAAGGGCTGCGAGGCTGGAGGACTATTACCAGAGTGCGCTGCATAAATGTGATTAAGAACAGAAATTGTGTCCTGCAGTAGGATGTCAAAAATTTCCTCTGTGAGCTGCATCTTGACATTGAGCTGGTCAAGGCTGTAGTCCACCCACTGCTGTTCTTCCTTATGGAGCTCTTGGATCTGGGAGTTAATAAAGGCACAGTCAGTAAGAGAGAAGAGTGGATTTTTATGAAATATTCTTATGCAACAGTAATTAACACACTAGACTCTTTTTTCCGAAACAGAGACATTGAACTATTTAAACACTTGGTTAAATGCCAGGCACTCCAAGAAAATGCAAGAAACAGAAAAACAAAAATTTCACATCCAAACTGTGTACAATGAAATTACTTATAGCAACTTTTAAATTACTTTTCAACAAATACTACAAAAACCCTATAACCATAATATAACATATGATATTATTGACTTGCATTCTACAGTGTATCACAAGATATGACTAGTAATGGCTCAGTTTTTAATGTAAGTGTGCATGTGTAGTAATTATTCGACAGTCCAGTATTGAATATCCAGACAGTGTGGGGGCAACCGTGATCTCACACTGTGCTAAACTGTCAATGCCTACCAGGACATAGTCTACCCTGTCCCTGTGTGTAGTCCTGTACTTGCACAAGTTTTGCATTATCTCCCGGGCCTGTACATCCGTTCGCTCCAAGTTCAGCTCTCTCTGAACCTCTGCCTGGATTGTGGCCTGTAGGACGACGCGGGTGAGAGATGCTGGTTAGATTACATGCAATCTCCTTTTGTGCCAACTCTGGCAGTCGGCAGTCGTAGTCTTCATATATTCTAGGTCATGTTTCCTCCGTCTTGATTACTGACAAAGTTATTGCTAACTTACGTTAAAATCTTCCACCCTGTCAGGTTCAACCCTGTGCATATACCCAACAGGGAGGAACATTTACCCAACAGGGTGGAAATGTTACACAGCAGAGACTGTGCTCCTTAGCTGCGCAGGAAGCACAAGAGGGAACACAGTCAATAGTAAAGTGCACAGACAGCAGATGTGTTCAGCACAAAGGAGAACTGAAAGAAAATCTTGCTTTTGTCACTCAGGTTGTGTAGTTTGTGTAGTCGTCAGGCTTACCTTGATATTGCAAAGAGATGTTTTGCTTGACCAGAAAGGTGAAACTGAAGATGTCTCCCTGAGTTCCACTGGTGAGGCGCTGTTTGCCCAGCTACACCTCAGAGCCTTGTGATATATATCTGAAGTCAGATCGAAAATGATCTGAAAAGACAGGGTGATATTACTCTCCTGCAAGTACTAGTCATCCTCTGTATAACATCCAGACGCTCCGTTCTCCACTGGCGCAGACATACTGACCTGTCTGTATGCTCTGCGGCTCTCTTCGCTGGCCAGGAAAGCAGGTGCCTCAGTGCTGTCGGTCACATGACCCCCAGTCTGACCCCACAGAACTTCCACTGATTCTGCCACAAGCCTGTGGACCACACCCGGGTCATGGGGCTGCACTCGAACCCTGGGCTGGGCAGATGAGGCCAGGGAACAGTGCCACTGATCGCTGAAGCAAGGGGGGTTTAGCCTCAGATTTGGGGTTGGGTTTTGGCTCGGCTTCACCTGACCACCATTACTCTTCCCCACGGCCTGCTGGAGGTCCAAAAGTATCATTGGGAAAGATTAATATATATCAAGAAATTACAAAACAATATTAACACCAAAGGATATCAAAGGCTAATGGCAGAATCTACGATCCTTGCACAATTTCCCTTTCCTTTAAGTAACACCCATATCATTTTCCAGGTATAATATGTCTATGCATGGTCCTGATTATCTCATATGAAGGAAAACACTTTTGGGAATATTATCAAAATTTATCAAACTGAACAAAAGTTTTGTATCCTATTAGATACTATCTATTATGCATGGAAAAGCAACATATTTCTTCAATTGCAGTGTGAACATATAGGCCTATATGTTTTCATATTCTTAATCATTTCTCTTGTCAAAAAACAACAAAATGCATTTAACTGTACTCCAAACCTTTGTGGAAATATCAAGTATAATTTTAAGAATTGTCTATGTATAATTCTACAATTAGAAATTGGAAATTAGGCAAATATATATAAATACATGTTTAGGCAATGGGCTTGTATTACCCTTACATCTGAGTGCATTTGTTAACTTTGTTTTAAAGATCATGTCAGACTGTGATCTATTTAAAGACCAGCCTCACTACAATCAGGGTATGTAGGTCTTAGCTAACAGGTACACTAAATTTCATAATTTTCCAGAATCCAATCAGAGGGTGAATTTAGAATGAAAATGACTCCACTTGACATTCAAACCAATACCTTTAAATGCCTCTACATCCAAGAACCAAGAAAGGACAATGTCTTGGAGATTTGAAGGGCTTTCACAACACAAATATTTCACAACCTTTATTTACATATAAATTGTATTTCTGAGATAACTGGACCATATCAGAACATATACATATAATATACATATGATAGATTACATATGCTAAGTGTTAATAACTACTGTATAACCTTTCATTGAGAGTATATTTTACACCTGTCTTGAGTGCTACAACAAATTCTTTGTTATGTTTCATGCCATGTAACAAAAATTTACAGTATTCTTGTTTCAGCAAATAACAAGAATACTTGCTGCTTTGTGTACTGATGTAAAAACAACACACTGTATCAAGCTATGGAAGTATATGGATTTTACATTTGCATTTCAAAGTGAGCTAAAATTCAGCTTACCCAGTGATTGCAAAGACAAGTTTGAGCTGTAGGACAATTGAATTTTTCTGCAATACATACATAGTTTTGAATGGGGTACTGGCATAGTGGCAGGTTTCTGAATGTGTTCTCTGCACTTACAGGGTTCTGAATGTGGTTCTCCTTCTCCTTCATTGACCGCTTCCTTCGATATTTCCTCCTCATCTCCTTGGACTCTTTCACCACCTCAGTAAGTAGCTTCCCCATCAGGCTGTCCACCAGGGAGTCCAGATCATATATGCATCTCTCACCAAGACTCACCCTCCCCTCCTCTGGGTCAGCACATGGTGTTGCCTGAACACCCCTCTCTCTCTTCTCCAGTGTGCTCCACACACAGTCCAATGGGGTCTGACTGGTGCTCTGACCCAGGAAAAGAAAGGGTGCAGTGTCAGGTCTCATCTCTGGCAGACCTTTCAAACAGCTCCATGGACCCCTGCCAATCCAGAGATCATTGGGCCACCCACACCTTCTCAGATCTCCAGTGAAAGACATAGAATTCTGTAAGCCTAGATGAGGGATGAGGCAGGATTCCTTTTCCTCTGCCTCATGCATTCCCTGCTGTAGTTGATGAGATTCCCAATGAATGTTCTCAACCCATTTGGCTTCATGGATGCTGGGGTCAGAGCCCCAACAGGTTCCATGGGAGAAACGCTTTGGGGCTATGACTTCTTCCTTACACACTGGTGTAGGACTCTGGAGAGGGTTGTTGTTTAGCTCTCTGTAGAAGCTGTCTCTGGACATTTGAGGGGCTGAGGAGTGACCTCTTGCACCACCACTCCTCTCCCCTCCCTGTCTCTGGCTCCTGCTCCTCTCCACCCCTGTCCCTGAGGGCTTACCCATACTTTCTGCCTGTCCGTCCTGTGGAGGTTTGGTGGCACTCAGCGGCTCCTCATCTGAAAAGGGATCATCAGCCCTGGTTTCCTGATCGCTCTCGTGCTCCGAGTGCAGACGGGAAATATCCTCAGCCCTGACCACCACGCCACAGTTCTTGCTGCACTGGAAGTAGCGCACCCCTCGGAACATGCCATCATGATTTCCTACTGGATGGTCAAGGGCCACTCCTGCCCAGTGGCCGCTTGCAAAGCTGGTCACACCCTTGAACCTCAGCTGTCCGGGTTTGGATCCACATACTAACACACGGTCACCAATGCGGAAAGAGAATAGTAGGTCAGTGCTGTTGCTGTTCTCGTCCTCATCCTCCTTTACCTGACCATCCCATGACTTTTGACCTGCCGAGTACCCAGTCGTCATCAGGTCCACTTTCAGGAAGTCTCCATCATTGCGACGCCTGTCTGTCAGTCCAGTGGGAAATCCTGTGCACACAGGAAGAAGTGGGTCATCAGAGAGGGAGGGGAGGTCATCGCTCTTGATGGAGGGGTCCTCCAGGGGGTGGAGCTCGCACAGTTCCTCAGGGGGTGGAGGGAAGCCATCCTCACTTGTCCATGTGATGACTTCACAGGCAGGCGGAGGTGGGGGGAGTACGAGGTCATCAGTTACTGTGGGAGGAAGTTCGGTGCTGCCGTAGGACAGAACCTCATCTACTGGAGAAAGTATCTCAGACAGAGTTTCTTCAGGGGCTGGGAGTTTCCACGGTGACACAAAACAACCTGGATTGTTCATCTTGGATTCCCTCTCAGATGTATTCTCCTCCGGAATTGGCTGTCTGAAGTCTGGACTGGCTGGGGATGTCTTGTGGCGTGCAAAGCTGGATGCTACTGGTCCACAGGAGTCAGACAGGTGTGCAGGCCCCTGTTCTTCTGCTGGGGCCTCACTGCTGAGATTGGTGTGGTCTGGGTCCTCCTCCCCTGAAGAGATCAGGCATTCGCTGCTGAAAGACAGGGCCTCAGACCCTTCCTCTGTCTCAGAGAGGCTGCAGTCAGCTGACGAGTTTTCAGTGTCCCGGCTTCTCACATCTGGGCCAGGGCTGCCCGGGCCAGGTGAGGGCCCAGGGTTGACCAGGCCTGGTACAGTGCCAGCCTGCAGAAGTGAACTTGGGCAGTCCCTTGCCACTGTGGTACATGAGGAGGGCATGATCTCACAGTTATTATTGGTCGTTAGAGTGCTCTGTGATCTCTGGTCGTTCTGAACATTGAGAGCAACCGTGTTTCCAATTCCCTTTTTTGGCTCCCCCACAGGGGAAGGACGAGGCTCATGGGTGGCTTCAGTGAACTGTTCCCAGTCTCCCTCGCTGCTGTGCCCTGCCGGTCTCCACCCACCATCCTTCACGTCGAGTGGCAGGTCCTCCTCCACATCCAATGAGGGGCCAGACATCTCCGACATTTTCATGCAGACTGCGGCAGCTCTCTGGAATTCCGGAAGAGAGGCGAACGAGCCGACAATTTTCTGTGACGTCCACGAGACCTCTGCGAAATTGGGCAGCGACCGCACCCTGAGGGGCCCACCCGAGGACGATGACTCATTGCTCCATGACTTCTCTTCCTGGCTGACCCTCTCTGGAGGAACAGACTCCTCTTTGACGGCCGGTGGAGGGAGAGTCAGCAGCCGTCCCTCGGACACAAAGGCTGTCACAATAGAAAAAAAGACCTGGTATATCGATCCTTCACAGACACATGACCGAGCTTGATCAGATTTACCTCGGACCTCTGAGATTCTACAGCACCGACATGAAGACATGCATCAGAATCGGGTTTGCTGGCAATCGTCATTAGTGCTCACCATTTATCAGAGCCATGACAGCCTCAGCCTGCAAGCTGGTTCTGTACTCGGTGACTGTCTCCACAAAAGCTAATTTAGTTTCATTATCTGCTCTTAGAGAACAAGCCGTATACAGATGGCTGTTCTAGCTTGTCTACATGCTCAATATGATTCTCCCAGGAGATCAATAAATACCCTAATAGCCTAATAGCACTCACACTCCTCAGACACGGCCTGCAGCTTCAACCTTAAACTGGTTGGAGACCAGCCATCAACAATGGAACTAAAAAGTCAAATGAAACGGTAAACTCACACAGTAAATCTATAAACCATTTGTTTCCTTAGATATGACACCTGACCTGACAGGTTTATGCAAAATGTAAAGCAGTGATGTGAAATTTTGTGATAAGATGTCAGGCTGAATACTTTGTGCAAAGATTCCATGCTCATTACATTATAATTGATTAGTTAGCCTCCTGCCATGTGTGCAAGTGTATGTTGATATGTGGCTGAATACATATACTGTATGTGTTCATGTGCTTGCATATATGCATGTTTATATGTGTGTGCAAGTGTGTGTATGTGTATGTCTATTACCATGTGTATGTGCCTGTGTATCTGTGTTTGTGCCCGTATGTGTGTGTGTGGAGTGGTGCAGCAGTCACTCAGCTTCATAGTGAGCATGAGTCAGCATGTACCTGTGTTGCAGCACTTAGCAGGATGGGTTGAAATACTTTGAGACATGCAGAATTCTCTGGAGGAGGGAAGACCATTCTGTCTCCACAGCCGGTCAGCGGCCATGCCAAAACCATAGCCATGCTCCTCCCCCAGTAGCCACACCCCTCCACAAGAAGAAATTTTAAAAACTGACTTTTACACCTGCTAGTATGGATAACAACACATTCAACCAATAAACTTGAGTAAACTTCCAGAAAATGCACAAACAAGAGAACTAGGCAAACCCCCATTAAACCCTTCAGCATCTCTATTGGAACGATGAAAAAAAATTACAATTTTTTCGCAAGGATTCACAATTTCACAATTTTCCATCACACTTGTAAATCAAATGTATGCAGTGGAGAGAAGATGCAAGCAGTGTACCACAAAAGAACAAACTCTAGCTGTTACTTTTAACTCCACAGCTGGCAGGCTAGCCATCACCCCACCTTTAGCATGCCATCTAGCCTGGTACAGTATGAGGTAACGTACAACTTACCATTCACCTTCCTGAAATTTCTACTGCTATTCACCATTTAAAGTATGTAGCTTTTTTAATTTATCTATCGTCCCTATTATTATCATCCAAACTGTCACTGAGACTTGAGATTAGAGTAGTTGTTAAGGACATAAATAGTGCAATATAATAATGTACTATACAGTTGTCCCTGTATGTGTTTTATACTATTCTTATCCTGGTTTTAATACAACCCTCCAGAATTTTCAAAGCTGTCCATCTCACCTGTTGGATAGACCTGCAGAGGTTGAGACTCTGTCATCACCATGGTTTCAGCCAGACTAAGACTGTCCTCTTCCTCGCCCCTGCCCCTCCCTTCGGCACACCTGCTCTTTTTGGGTGGAAGCTGACCCTTTTTGAGATGTCCGACCACCGAGCCGGGATATCCAAACTGTGGCGTGTTGAGTTCGCCCTGCTCGGCTGGAGCTATCTCATCGGAGACTGACCTCTGGCTCCCCCAGTTCCACGCATCCTTCGAGGGCGGAAGCTGTCTCAGACCCACGTCTGTCTTCACGGAAAACCTGTCAAACACACAAAAGACACGCTATGCCACAACAGTCATTGGCTCATGCGCCCTTTACACACACATGTGCTGCCTAATGGGTATTTTGGTAATGAAACAGTTCAGGTAAAGCATAGCATCCTAGGACACAGTATTCAGCTGTTCCCAGTGCAGTCCTGCATGGTCATGCTTCAAGGCCAGACATTCCTACTGAAGTAAATTTACTCAGCTAGCTTGCAGGAAGCAGATCTCTGCACTAAATAGTTTCTGCAGCTGCATGCCGGAGCATCCATCCCAATTGTACTGTGGCGGGAAATTCATGCCTCCAAAACCCCCTCGCTGTGCATAAACGACTCCCAAATTGCTATGTTTCCCCTGCTCTCCTTTTTCCTCTGAGGCGCCCTGCAGTCTCGCTCTCAGCTTGTCAGAAAAATGACGGGGTCTCACCCGGCACCCCGGATCTGTCCTCATTTCCATGTGCATCTCAGACCTGCTCAAAGTGAGCAGGAGAGGGAGGGTAGAGACAGAGAGTGTCAGAGGGAGGGAGGAAGAGTCAGTGAGGGGGAGGGAGGGGAGACATAAAGCTAGAGAAAAAGGAAAGGAGGGAAGGAAAGAGAGAGGGAGGCAAAAAAGAGAATAACAGAGAGCAAGAGAGAGAAAGAGAGCTGTATTGTTAGTCTATCTCATGCAGAATGAATTTCCCCGAGGGTCACATTGGGATAAGCCCTAAATTCCGCAGTGGAAAGCCAGGCTCTGCGAATGCATAAAGCATCAGGAACAAAGCGGTGAGCTGTCCACCTACCCTGTTCCGCTCATGACGGGCATGCTGACAGTGCTCCCCTGTCAGAAACACAAAGGCTTGTGTCTGAAGGCTGGACGTCCTGTAGCAGGTCTATCTGAGTGGGGCTGCGACCACGCCCCAAGTTCCTCCCCAATTTCACCCAGCAATCCCATCTGACTGCCCAGGTCTGTCTCTGTCCCCTGCGCAACTCTCTCCTGTCACTCCCCTCTCCTCCTTTCCCTCCTGGCTGCCTCTTAATTCAATGCTGCTGTCTCTCTTTCTCTCGTACACATCCTCTCTCTCTCTTTCTATCTCTGCATTGCTCCCCAAGCTAACTTGCTTGCTCCTCTCTCACTTGCTATCTCTTCCCTTTTCTTGCTTACTCACTGTTCTCCACCCTCTCTTTCACTCATTCTCTCCTGACCCATCTCTCCTATTCTAGCCGCTCTCTCTTTTGCACCCTCTCTCTACTGATGCATTATCACACAGATATCACACAGCACACTCAGCCTCTTTTCCCCAAGGGTCCAAAGTGAAGCTTTTCTCAAGTTCTACTACCACAGAGCACCCCACTGTTCAATGTTACATTTTATTTTCCTCATCACTACAGAGACCCAGAACAGGACAGACAGTGTATGATATTAGTGTAGTATAAAGGTAAATGGCACACTGACTGGAAATGCATAAATACACAGAGAACATAGTTTGGCATAAATACACCAAGCACAGTTTCTGATAAAGTGAAATCAAATTGATCATCAAAAGATGAAGAACGGATTGTGTATAAAGGTACAGAGTCTTTAACAAGCGCAAATCCACAATAGCTGCGACCGCACACATGCATCCATGTGTGCACACACCCTCACACAAACACGGGACCTCTTCTTTGGTTCATGACCAACCATTCCACAAAATCTTGTGCAAATCTTTGAATCCATTTGGGAGTTATGCACCTTTTTGTGATAGGCCACGCCCATCCCCACGCCCCCTCACACAAACAAATGACCTCTTCTTTGGCTCATGACCAACCGTTCCACAAAATCTTGTGCAAATCTGTGAATCCATTCGGGAGTTATGCGCCTTTTTGTGATAGACCACGCCCATCACCACGCCCCCTCACACACCCTCACACAAAAACCTGTGACCTCTTCTTTGGTTCATGACCAACCTTTCCACAAAATCTTGTGCAAATCTGTGAATCCATTCGGGAGTTATGCACCTTTTTGTGATAGGCCCCATCGCCACAGCTAAAAATTGAAAGCCAGTACAGAAGAGTCTGTATCAAGGCAAATAGGTGGTTTATCACTGTTAGAGACTGCAGTTTAGGCTACATACTGCTAAAGTTTTCAGATGATGTAAACCTCTGCATATATTACACATAACTTACCAACAATAACCAGTCCCATCCCCACCCCACTCCGCCAAATAAAGTCAGGAGTAGGTAATTGTCAGTCCTCATATCATCTTCTTTGAACTTTCTTCCATAGTGGAATAGGCCTTGGAGAGGGGGGTGTTGGGGGGGGGATCAGCTATGTGTCTGGACCACCTTCTGCTATAAGAAGAACTGTTCCTTTAAAATTGGGCTTGAATAATGTAAGTAACCATTCCAATAAATGATTAAAAAATGTATATTGAATTCACTTATGAATAGGGCCACCGGTTTGTCGCCCCTTGTTTTCTCGCAAGGCACTTCAGTCCTCCACCAGCTAGAGGTCACGATAGTCTCTATGTCAAGCCACTTCAAAAACAATTACCCCATCTGCCCCACCTAATTGGGTATCATTTCGATTTTATTGATTCAGGTTACCATTTTGATTTTGCTTATCAAATCTGGTTCTTATCGAATCCTGGTTCCAATTCTTGTCATATTGTGTACAAAAATAAGTACAGAATGTGTTGTATACAAAACCACCTCTATTTTCAGCAGATGTAGGCTGCCATAAAAAGTAAATTGTCATTTTGGTAGAAAGGTATAATAGAGACAGTGTAAAATGTGTCTCACAATGAATGACACACCCATGATGGGGGAAAACAAGAGTTACTATTAGCAGGTGGTGGATGATATAAAATGCCGAAACATCGTTGTGTGGTGCGTTGTACAAAAAAGAACTCAGAAGTTTTCAGTGCTCCCTTGCAAAAAGCTGCTTTTAATGTTAAAATTAGTTAAAAGCAGCTAGCACAGCTAATAACATTAGTAAAAAGCATCTTACTTAAAAGCAACTAAGTTATCTGTAATAGGTTCTTCAGTCCTTCTCCCCACAAACCACACAATCCTCAGTTCTGGGACGCACATGGGTTTTATTGTGTGCCGGTAGACAAACAAAACGAAACACACACGGTAAGTTAGGGGATTACAAAGCACGTCACTCCCACATGCATCTCTCATTCTAGGGCCCCGGTCTCACTGCAGGCAGAGCATATAAACATTTACCAATCAATCGTAATTGCCAACAGCCGTGGTTGTAGACCTCTCCGCCTGCAGATGGTGCCTTAACCACACCACCCCTCCTCAGGACATAATAGTGGAGAGCGCGACCACCCACTTGATGGCCAGACACTTCTCCACAGTGCTGTACTTTGCCTCCCACTGTGACAGCTTCCAGCTAATGTACAGCACAGGGTGGTCAACCCCCTCAACCTCCTGGGACAAAACGGGCCCCAGCCCGCTGTTCAATGCGTCCGTCAGCAGACAAATGCAAACCAAAACAAAATATGAAACAAAAACCAAAACCAATACGTATTTGACCCAGGTCTGGTGTATAAAGAAGCGGTTCACCATAGAGGGCCTGTTTTACCCTCTCAAATGCCTGCTGACATCGCCCCGTGCACTGGACCAAATCTGAGGCACCCTTTCAGGTCAGATCAGTCAGGGGACTGGTCAGCTCAGAGAATGCTGGAATAAATCTCCTATAGTAGCCTGCCAGTCCAAAGAACCGTCTAACCTCTTTTTTTGTCTTGGACCGCAGGCAGGTCACAACAGCTACTGTCTTATCAACCTGGGGATGCGCCTACCTGCCGCCCAAGTAGTGCCCCAGATACCATACCTCCCACCGTCCAACTGCACACTTCTTCAGGTTGGCCGTAAGCCCTGCACACCTCAGAGACCCAAGTATCGCCCCCACATGCCGCTCCCAGATGTCACTATAGACAATTTTATCATCCAAGTAGGCCGCAGCTTATGGAGAGTGGGGCCGCAGCACCCGGTCCATGAGGCATTGGAACGTAGCGGGGGCCCCAAACAGCCCAAAAGGAAGGGTGACAAATTGGTACAACCCAGTAGCGGCTGGTGATAAAAATTTTGGGGAGGGGGCGCAGTTTTAGGGGGGACAAACAAACTGAAGCAGCACTTCATAACTCAGCAAATAAAATAAAATTAAATAAATAAATAAATAAATAAATAAATAAATCTAAAAACAACACAACACACTGTAATGTTGCCTAAACACTGGCCAGTAGCACTACATATTTTGCCCTCCTTAATAATATAAAATAATATGTAGAGATGACAAAATGCCCATTTCACCTACATCACCTAAAGCTACCAACAGGCAACAGCTCAATTTCTAAATATGGAACTACTAAAGTCATTTTACTGCCACTGTTACATTCTATGAAGTCATAAAAAGAGGAGGAAAATATTAGCTAACTCCAATGTCATTTATAGAGCCTTCTGCTGCCATCTGCTGGACAAAATGTGAGTATGTGAATTCTGAAGTTTAAAGTTCAACAAAATTCACCAACCCACGGAATATCCCGGGATTATCGGAGCTCTCACTCTCATCGTGGCCACGCAAAGCCAACTCAAAGGCTCCACAAAATTTCACACAGTCTATTATTCTGGACAGGATGTGTCATCTCTTCGTTGTGCCTTCTAATGCCAATCCTGTAGCCTTCACCTAGCTGTTCAGCAATGCTAAGCCTGCCAAAAAAATTTAGTCTCATACTATTGTCTAGGCGGCTGCGGCTACTTTCGTGCCGTTTTCATTTTTCAGAAAGATTTTATAGGTCTTGTACCTCTGTCATTGTCCACAACGCTTCGTTGCCGACACTTCGAAATAGCAAACAGGGAAAGAAATAAAAGGCATTACTTACACCACATCCAGCTAGCCAACTCCGTTTGTCATAACAAGAGCGGGAGAAGCCCCGTATGCATGCTCGTCCTTGATCACTTGCCTGCTGCTGAATTTTTCCGCGGTTCTTCTTGAAGTTGCCATCTCCTGAAAGTACCGGTCAGCTAGCTAAGGAGCAGGAGTGACAGTCGTGCATCCGTAGTAATGGCGGGCGTGAACATGAAAGATAGCGTCAAGAATTGTCCAATCACATTAGATCAAAAAACATAAAAACAATACCAATTCGCTGCCAATAAAAGTAGGAGTGTCCTGTGGAAAATCTGAAGCAGCCATTTAGAGAGCAGCCTCAGGTCACCTGCTTGCCAAAAGTTGAAAGACTTACATACACACTAATTTGGCCTGCGCCTTTCGCCCAGGAAGTAGGCTACAATCACACAGAAATTAACCAAATACAATTTGATTTTGGAACCAATTTTTAATGAATGCTGGCAGGCGCTGACAGACTACCAGCTGCATTGAACGAGTAAACAATTTTTATTTTATAATTATTTCGCGTTTGGGGGGGCAGCACCCCAGCGTCCCAGCACCCCGCATTAAAGAACCGCCACTGGTACAACCCATACGGAGTGGAGAAGGCTGTTTTTTCTGGATGGGGTCTACCTCTGCTCCTAATCCCCTTGTTACGGGAGTACCACAGGGATCTCTACTGGGTCCTCTGCTGTTCTCCATACACACCAAATCTCCTGGTTCAGTTACTAATTCACACGGCTTCTCCTATCACTGTTATGCAGACAACATGCAACTCTTTCCCCCCCTCTCCCTCACAGGTTAATGATAAAATATCTTCCTGCCTGGCTGGCACCACAGTGATTGCCTCTCACTCTGCAAAGAGCCTGGGGGTGGTCCTGGATGCCCAGCTGGACCTCAAGGAGCACATTAAGGCAACATCACGGTCCTGCAGATTCCTCCTGTACAACATCAGAAGGATTCGACCATATCTCACTATGCACTCCACCCAGCTGCTTGTCCAGGTTAGGGTGACCTCCTGCCTTGATTACTGCAACTCACTCCTTGCAAGCCTGCCAGCTTGTACCATACAGCCACTACAAATGATTCAAAATGCAGTTGCCCAACTCATCTACAACCATCCCAAGTTCTCCCACGTCACTCCTCTGTTGAACTGCTAGACCACTCCAATCTGCAGCAGCAGGGCGCCTTGCACCCCCTGCCATCTGAGTAAAGGGATCACGGAGCTTCTCCACCCTAGCTCCCAAGTGGTGGAATGAACTCCCTGTCCCTCTTCGAACCCCTCCCTCACTACCCATTTTCCGCCGTGGTCTGAAGATGCATCTCTTCAGACTATACCTGGACTAACTACCACCACTCTGTGAATCATTAGTGTGGTTGTCTTAGGCAATCACACTACTATTATCCCACATATTATTAGTGTGGTTGCCTTTGGCAATCACACTACTATTATCTCACATATTATTATTATTATTATTATTATTATTATTATTATTATTATTATTAGTGTGGTTGCCTTTGGCAATCACACTATTATTATCGCACATATTATTTATTTATTTATTATTATTCCACCCATTTTTTAGACCGCTACTCCTCCCAGAGTTTTCGCACCACATACACGTGCCATATGTGAAAATGACCGGCTTCTTTGGGAATCGTGTGCTTTTACTTTGTGGAAAGTTTCGCTGCACGGTTTTTGAGAAATATTACTTTTTTTGGCCAATTTTTCCCATTGAAAATGAATGGGTAATGTGACGTCATACAAATGTGAATTATGAAGTTACAGCATTGGACGGCTTTGCACACGTGATTTGGTCCGCTGTACGTCCTCACCAGCCATCACTAAGCATATAGGTGAATGCGGAAGTAAACACGATAAAAAACAATATTCCAAATGCAAAATTACAAATGAAAACGCTGTCAGCCAGGTATATCAACAAACATATGGCTTAGGCATGCCCAGAAGTCCTCAATAATAATAGTATTTCACGAGATATTACGCAAATTCGTTGACGACGTTTCGTCAGATGCAGCGTCTTTGAATGCTAGTGCTAACAAACAGTGAACGGCTTTAATGCGATAATGACAGCACTTTCGGTTGACCTAAAAAAACGATATTAAAAAACCAAAAATAGACGTGCTGTTATACCTGGTTAGAAAGCTTATGCTCTCACCTACTGAATAAACGAGGTCTCAAACAAGCCAGACTGTACTAAAAAGTGCAACAACGCCGTCAACAACACGTGTGCAGCAGCTTCTGGTCTGGTCTTACTCCAGAAAAAGACGTCAGCTTGTAATACCACTGTATGTTGCTTTGAGTGTTCTGTAACTTTGTACTACAAACTGGCTTGATCTACACTTCATCGATCCAACAGGTGACAGAATAAGCTTTCTAACTATGTATAATATGTCACATTTTACTTTTGTAATACCGTTTTATATTCCAGCGAGTTGGAAACTTTGGTCTCTTTATAACTTCATTCAGGCTAACAGGTAATAGACTATCCTCTGTCTATGAGTTGGTATCTAAGGTAACAGATTAAACTCTGAATTGCAGCCCAGTTAAATGTTTTTAGTTGAATGGTAAAAATGAGCTGAACTTAACGTAAAACCATAAATCAATCAAATTAATCTCCCGACACCCGTCTTGCTTTTTAAAATGGTGCGCTCGAGCAGTGTAGATATAGGGTTTTTCCAAGACCCTCTGAACTGGCCAGCTAGCTTTGTGATTCGCCGTCACTCGTCACAGCATACCGTGAGTAAAACACTGATCTCAAGCATTGATGAAGGGTTCATTTAGCTCTGAATACGTGTGTTGGAAATGAACTCGTTGCCGTGATGTTATAGCATACCATACTATGTCTCTGCTTATGCTACAGAAACTGTTCGCTCCGTTCAGCACAAAGGCGACTTTGCATTGGCGGCAACCACACTTCACTATTTCTGCAGGGATTGTCTAGTTAGTGTGGTTGCCTTAGGCAAGCACACTACTATTATTGCACATATTATTAGTGTGGTTGCCTTAGGCAAGCACACTACTATTATTAGGGTGGTTGCCTTAGGCAAGCACACTACTATTATTGCACATATTATTAGTGTGGTTGCCTTAGGGCAACTACACTATTATTATTGCACATATTATTAGTGTGGTTGCCTTAGGGCAACTACACTATTATTATTGCACATATTATTATTAGTGTGGTTGCCTTAGGGCAACTACACTATTATTATTGCACATATTATTATTATTAGTGTGGTTGCCTTAGGGCAACTACACTATTATTATCGCACATATTTATTAGTGTGGTTGCCTTAGGGCACACACTTATTTTGCACTATTATTAGTGGTTGCACATACACTATATTATGACATATTATTATTATTATTTATTATTCCACGCATTTTTTGGACCGCTACTCCTCCCAGAGTTTTCGCACCACATACACGTGCAATATGTCAAATCGAGCGGCTTGATCGGGAATGGTGTGCTATTACTTTTTGGAAAGATTGGTTGCAGGGTTTTTGAAAAATTTTAATTTTTGTGGGCAATTTTTCCCATAGAGAATGAATGGCGGAATGTTCACCTTTGTGATGTCACAATGCTCTGTCTTCTCACCCTTGTGATGTCACAATGCCCTGTCTTCTGGCAGCCGTACTCTGGTCTCTCTCTAGATTTGAACATTCGGCCATTCATCTCTATGGGGAAAAATTGCCCACAAATTGTACAATGCCTCATTGGACATGGTAGAGAGTCCTTTGTCCATTGGTGGAGATCAGCCTCGCCCCCCTTCCTGATTGGCCAATGTTTGATATTTCATAACTTTTGAACCGTTTGTCATAGAGAACTATGGGTCGCGTCATTGGACTCAGTAAAGACCTAGCAACTGCCTAAAACTCCAAAGCAACCCCCTAGCAACACCCTAGCAACCACCTAAAACCCTAGCAACAGCCTAGAACTCCATAGCAACCACCTACAACACACTAGCAACCACCATAATCCTAGCAACCCCTAGCAACACCCTAGCAACTACCTAGAACCCATAGCAACCCTAGCAACACCCTAGCAACCGCCTAGAACTCCATAGCAACCACCTAGCAACACCTAGCAACACCTAGCAACCACCTGAACTCCATAGCAACCACCTAGCAACACCTAGCAACGGCCTAGAACTCCATAGCAACCACCTAGCAACACCCTAGCAACCACCTAGAACTCCATAGCACACCCTAGCAACACTATAGCAACCACTTAGAATACCCTAACAACCCCTAGAAACACCCTAGCAACCACCATACTCCATAGCAACCACCTAGCAATCCTAGCAACCACCTAGAATACCCTAGCACACCCTAGCAACCGCCTAAAACTCCATAGCAACCGCCTAGCAACACCCTAGCAACCACCTAGAACTCCATAGCAACCACCTAGCAACACCTAGCAACCGCCTAGAACTCCATAGCAACCACCTAGCAACACCCTAGCAACACCCTAGCAACCACCTAGAACTCCATAGCAACCACCTAGCAACACCTTCGCAACAGCCTAGAACTCCATAGCAACCACCTAGCAACACCATAGCAACCACCTAGAACTCCATAGCAACCACCTAGCAACATCCTAGCAACACTTCGATACCTAGCAACACCTAGCAACCACCTAGAACTCCATAGCAACCCCTAGCAACACCCTAGCAACCGCCTAGAACTCCATAGCAACCGCCTAGCAACACCCTAGCAAACCCCTAGAACCCATAGCAACCACACTATCAAACCACCTAGCAACACCCTAGCAACCACCTAGAACCATAGCAACCACTAGCAACACACTAGCAACGGCCTAGAACTCCATAGCAACCACCTAGCAACACATAGCAACCACCTAAAACCCTAGCAACGCCTAGAAACTCCATAGCAACCACCTACAACACCTAGCAACCACCTATAACTCCATAGCAACGCACCTAGCAACACCCTAGCAACCACCTAGAACTCCATAGCAACCACCTAGCAACACCCTAGCAACGCCTAGAACTCCATAGCAACCACCTAGCAACACCCTAGCAACCGAACCCTAGCAACCCTAGAACACCTAGCAACCCATAGCAACCAAGCAACCTAGAACACCTCCTAGCAACCCTAGAACCCATAGCACACCACTAGCAACTACCATAGCAACCACCTAGCAACATCCTAGCAACCACTTACGAATACCATAGCAACCCCCTAGCAAACCTAGCAACCACCTAGAACTCCATAGCAAACCACCTAGCAACACCACTAGCAACCACCTAGAACTGCCATAGCAACCACTAGCAACACCATAGCAACCACCTAGAACTCCATAGCAACCACCTAGCAACACCTAGCACCCCAATCCATAGAAACCCCTAGCAACCCCTAGCAAACACCCTAGCAACCACCTAGAACTCCATAGCAACCACCTAGGCAACACCCTAGCAACCGCCTAGAACTCCATAGCAACCACCTAGCAACACCCTAGCAACCACCTAGAACTCCATAGCAACCACCTAGCAACACCTAGCAACCGCCTAGAATTCCATAGCAACCACCTAGCAACACCATAGCAACTGCCTAGAACCATAGCAACCACCTAGCAACACCATAGCAACCACCTAGAACTCCATAGCAACCACCTAGCAACATCCTAGCAACCACTTCGAATACCCTAGCAACCCCTAGCAACACCTAGCAACCACCTAGAACTCCAAGCAACCACCTAGCAACACCCTAGCAACCACCTAGAACTCCATAGCAACCACCTAGCAAACACCTAGCAACCCCTAGAACACTCCATAGCAACCACCTAGAACTCCATAGCAACCACCTAGCAACACCTAGCAACCACCTAGAACTCCATAGCAACCACCTAGCAACACCCTAGCAACCACCTAGAACTCCATAGCAACCACCTAGCAACACCCTAGCAACCACCTAGAACTCCATAGCAAACACCTAGCACCCTAGCAACCAGCCTAGAACTCCATAGCAACCGCCTAGCAACACCTCAACCGCAAACCCTAGCAACACCTATCAAACCTAGCAACACCCTAGCAACCACCTAGAACTCCATAGCAACCACCTAGCAACACACTAGCAAGGCCTAGAACTCCATAGCAACCACCTAGCAACACCATAGCAACCACCTAGAAACACCCTAGCAACGGCTAGAACTCCATAGCAACCACCTAACAACACCTAGCAACCACCTGAACTCCATAGCAACGCTAGCAACACCCTAGCAACCACTAGAACTCCATAGCAACCACCTAGCAACACCCTAGCAACCCTAGAACTCCATACACCCTAGCACCCCTGCAAACCTAGCAACCACCTAAACTCCATAGCAACCACCTAGCAACCCTAGCAATGCCTAATCTCATAGCAACCACCTAGCAACCCATAGAACCACTAGAACTCCATAGCAACCACCTAGCAAAACCTAGCAACACTGAACCTACAACCCCTAGCAACACCCTAGCACCCAGACTCCATAGCAACCACCTAGCAACACAAGCACCTAACCTAGCAACTAAACTCCTACACCACCTAGCAACACACTAGCACTGCCTAGATCATAGCAACCACCTAGCAACACCATAGCAACGCCTAGAACTCCATAGCAACACCTGCAACACAGCACCCCTTGAACAACCATAGCAATCCCATAGCAACCACCTGAACACCCTTTGTACACCTAGCACACCCTAGCACCATGGAACTACCATAGCAAACTCTAGCAACACCTAGAACACCTTAACTCCATAGCAACCACCAGCAACATCAAGCACGACTTAGAATACCATAGCACACCTCCCACAACCACCTGACTCCATAGCAATCCTAACAACACTAGCAACCACTGGAACCCATGCAATGCTAGCAACACCTAGCAACTGCCTATAACTCCATAGCAACCACCTAGCAACATCCTAGCAGCCACCTAGAATACCCTTGCAACACCCTAGCAACTGCCTATAACTCCATAGCAAATGCCTAGCAACACCCTAGCAACCGGCTATAACTCCATAGCAACCACCTAGCAACACCCTAGCAACCACCTGGAACACCATAACAACTGCCTAGCAACACCCTAGCAACCGCCTAGAACTCCATAGCAACCACCTACCAACCACTAAGCATACCCTAGCAACCACCTAGCAATGCCCTAGCAACCACCTGGAGCTCAATAGCAACCACCTGAAACTCCATAGCAACCACCTAGCACCACCCTAGCGACCGCCTAGAAATCCAAGAAACCACTTAGAACTCCATAGATCCAACTAGCAACACCCTAGCAACTGCCTCAGACATCATAGCAACTACCTACCACTGTTCACTCCGTTCAGCACAAAGTCGACTTTGCGTTGGCGGCAACCACACTTCACAATTTCTGCAGGAATTGTCTAGTTATTATTATTATTCTTTATTATTTATTCCGCCCATTTTTTGGACCGCTACTCCTCCCAGAGTTTTCGCACCACATACACGTGCAATATGTCAAATCGAGCGGCTTGATCGGGAATGGTGTGCTATTACTTTGTGGAAAGATTGGTTGCACGGTTTTTGAAAAATTTGAATTTTTGTGGGCAATTTTTCCCATAGAGAATGAATGGCGGAATGTTCACCTTTGTGATGTCACAATGCTCTGTCTTCTCACCCTTGTGATGTCACAATGCCCTGTCTTCTGGCAGCAGTACTCTGGTCTCTCTCTAGATTTGAACATTCGGCCATTCATCTCTATGGGGAAAAATTGCCCACAAATTGTGCAATGCCTCATTGGACATGGTAGAGAGTCCTTTGTCCATTGGTGGAGATCAGCCTCGCCCCCCTTCCTGATTGGCCGATGTTTGATATTTCATAACTTTTGAACCGTTTGTCATAGAGAACTATGGGTCGCGTCATTGGACTCAGTAAAGACCTAGCAACCGCCTAGAACTCCATAGCAACCCCTAGCAACCACCGGTTTTTTAAAAATTTTAATTTTGTGGGCAATTTTTTTCCCAAAGAATAATGGCGGAAATTTCACCTTTTTGGGTGTCACAATCCCTGTCTTC